>NC_085875.1:9789365-9831865 GCF_034702125.1 Engraulis encrasicolus
CTGCAGTTTCTCTCATGAACAGCAGAGGGCACTTCCGACAATGCGAGCGAAAGCGCTTTTGAAGTATGAATAGTCTGGCGCAAGTGATGACGTCATTAATGGTTCTCGTGCCAAACGCGCCAAAGTGCGCACGTGAAGTATGTAGAGCCCTTAAGGGGGAGAGTGTAACGGAGGCTAACTAGCACAGAGTTGGCGTGGAACGTTGGTAAACCTCCCTCCGATAACTTCATACAGTCTCGTGCCGTTGGGCCGATAGACTAGTCTCTTGGCCCAGCGGTATCGTACTGTGTCTCCCATTGCCGAACTGTTGTAGTTGACGAGGATGCAGGTTCGATCACCGAGGGGGGTGAACAGGTGCAAGATGACCTCCGTCACACCCATCATGCATCTATCTCTCTTTCTTTCTCCCCCCTCTCTATTTTTTATTTCTTTATCTCTTTCTTTCTCTCTCTCCAGCGGACAGCAGATCCCAGGTGCAGAGGGCCCGTTACGAGGCAGCCAACTGGCAATACAAGTATGGCTATGAGATCCCCGTGGACATGTTATGCAAGCGCATCGCTGACATCTCTCAGGTGTACACCCAAAACGCAGAGATGAGGCCGCTGGGTTGCTGTAAGTATCTACTAGTAAACCCTCAAACGTGCCTAACTTACATGACCTACACAGGTGTTGGTTATACAAGACACATTTGAAGATGATTATGCACTAGCCAGGCTGTGCCCTCCTAGTGACGCAACTAGTCAGGTCAAGAGCAATGCAAGTACTTTCTGAGTACCCGTAAATACGGGAACTCCTCCCGCTCTGTCGATAAGCAAACAACCATAAACAAACCAAGGGAGGCAGGTCAACCATGCCGTTTGGGAAACGTTAATTGTTATGCTCTTGGTCAGACCAAGTCTCGAAGAGAATTGAACGTCGATTATAATAAGGCTAATTATGCACAGCCCTGATGCTGCAATTTAAATATGACTGTTTATGTACTCAACGTTCCACAACATGATTACTAGTTACTGTAGTTATTTGACTGTAACCCAGTTCACAACAACTACATGGCCTACACAAATGTGCACGTAAGTTCATGCTTCGTGGTTCCACTCCGATAGATGTGTTATCTTTGAAGCAGCCGTCTGTGCTGTATCAAAACAAAAAGGGGTGGGGTCTTCTATTGGAAACATAAGACTTCATGGTTACTCTGCAATAGACTACCAGTAATTAGCTTTTACAGCAATTGTTTGTGCTGTATCAAAACAAAAGGAAAGGTAATCTATTGGAAAAAACACAAGTAGAGCACCAGGTCGAGGCTGCACATGTGTATATGTCATTGTGGGCAGAGTGGCGGCGTAGAGCTTCAGTCATGTCTTGCTGAAGTCAGTAGTTTCCAACAGGACGCTTGTGAAATGTCACATCACTTAAGCTGCCTGTGTAAGTGTAGCTGTAAGATGCTGACACAGTGGAAGTTTCTGATTGTGTGTGGTTTGTTGTACGTTTTGTATTTGAGATCGAGGTGTGATTGTCGTCTGGTTGAATGACTTTTTTGATGATGGGGTTTGTGTATTATTTCAGGAGTTTAGTCGTAAGCAACTGGATCTCAAGCCGTCATCGCTTTGAGAGGCCCAGTTGCTTACATCTCAACATTTTTGGCATCATGGATAAATGGATAAATTATTTTTGTCATTATTATTATTTATTTGTTTTGGAGTCTTTAGCCTTTATTCAGGTGGAGACAGGAAACTAGTGTGAGAGACGGATGGGGTTGGGTTGGGAAATGACGTAGGATAGATTCAATCATGGGTCTCCTATCGGCAATACTGCCCCCATATATGTGGTTCAGCATGTTGCCCCGCTGCGCCACACAATCCCCAAATGAATGACGAACCTCAGGCATATGGTTTGTTGATGTGTTGTGTTTTTCTGTGCAGGTATGATTGTCATTGGGATGGATGAGGAGCTGGGGCCTCAGCTCTACAAGTGTGACCCCGCCGGCTACTACTGCGGCTTCAAAGCCACGTCTGCCGGGGTCAAGCAGACGGAAGCCACCAGCTTCCTGGAAAAGAAGGTCAAGAAGAAACTGGATTGGACATTTGAGCAAACAGTTGAGGTACGTAAGCGTACGTTCGAGAGCGTGTGTGTGGGTGTGCAGATATATATGTGTGTGTGGGTGTGTGGGTGGATGGCGTATGTCTGCTCTGTCTCTCAGTGTTGAAAGTATTACTGGGTGTGGCTGTGAGTTTTGGGATGGGTGTATACGAGAGGTGGTTCTTGATGTCCTAAAGTCCCAAAGAAAAGGCTGATTTATGATATCTGTTGTTTACGACAGAGGTCTTTGTCATTCGCCCTTCTTCAATACAGAAATGTTTTTCAAACTGCCATCACTTGCAGTGACAATCTGTCACTCTCAAGGACTGAATGCTCTTGAAACTCTATGCTACATGAAAACAATGAAAGAAATGAGATATCTGGGAGACAAGACGCCCTAAAGTTTTCTGCGAATTACGCTTTTGCAAAGTTGCATGTCATAGATTGCATCATATTGGTGGGTGGGTATTGCTGAATAATGAATGTGAAACCCAACCAAAGCACAGCGACCCTTGGATCCCAGGCTCATACGGTCATACAGATGTCAATCACATTGATGGTTTACCACCAGTGGAAGAAAATAGAATAGTACAGTATTTCATATTAAATAATGAAATTGGTGAGATGCACAGATGAATAGAGGCAGTGGGCCAGATGCTATTTCCTAATTATCAGAATGGTTTTGGAGTTATAATGTGTATTTTGCTTTCTACTTAAAGGTGCAGTAACCTTAATATGTTTAGTAGTTTATTTCCAGAATTCATGCTGCCCAACCACAAATGTTACCCTTTCCACAAATACTTATCACCGCCATCAAATTCTGAGCATTCATTATGATTGGGAAAATTGCACTTTTCATACATGAAAAGGAGGGTCCTCTCCATGTCTGCCGGTTTGAATTTCCAGAAATATAAATTTTTAGCTGCAAAATTCCCTGTACTTTTGTCATGCTAGTAAATATCAGTTAATTACTTAGTAAATGTTCATGAAAAGATCAAGGTTGGCAATTGGCAGACAGTTTCATTGAGCAACATGGTTACAATAGGTGCATAGTAGGGATGCAAACGATTAATCGATTCATCGACTTTAATCGATCAATGATTTAATCGATTAAAAAACATTAATCGCAATTAATTGACAATTCAACTGACAACAGACCCAGGTGAAATGGGCATGTGAATAGTGTGTGTGAAGAGGGGTGTGAATAGTGGAAATATGTAAATCACCTTTGGATTAAATAATTTAAATAGAATTCATTTAAATGTGGTATTTTATCTCAATTTTTAATTAAAATTGTTAGAATTAGTAGTTTTTTTCCGAGAAACATCAACATTTAATTAACATGAAATTGGGGGGAAAACGCCGCTTATCAATTAATCGTAAGTCAATCGATAAGACTATCAACTAATGATTAATGAATTAATCGATAATTTGCATCCCTAGTGCATAGTGCACCTTTAAGCACTGGGGAGATTTGAACTAGCCACTTCACAGAGTATTAGCAACCAGGGCTTGAAAACGAAATTATTTTTCAATCATTCCGTTCCGAACGGTTCAGGTAGGCCTTTATTTAGCGTTTTCGTTCCTGAATTCGTTCCGCCACCAAAATTTCGTTCCTGAACCGGTTCGGAACGCAAAATATTGTTCGTTCTTATCGTTCCCGGAAGTGTTTTGCGGGCCTATCACGTCTATTTTTATGGACTGTACCTTATACCTAGAATAGACGTACCCATTATTATTTGCCCTTGATTTACACAATAGCTACTCTATCCCCAAAAATAATAGTCTAAATCACAGGCCGCATCCAAAAACATTCAGATGGGCTATCCCTCCCACATATAGCCTACAGACTTACTGTAGCCTATGAATAATTTCTTATCAAAAACATTTCTGGATACGTGCTAAACTCCTTACCTGGCTGTAAGTTTTATCCATATGGAGATCTTGCGCTATAATTCCTAACCCTGCATGGTGTAGATATGGTGTAGCTGGTCTGTTGCTGACAAATATCTCCAATTTCCTGTTTAACTCTACAGCGCAAACACTTCAAAGTATGCTTCAGGGTATGTTTTTGTGAAATTTTATAAAATATAGAGAACAAAATAAACCGTTATTAACCGGTTTTGTGGATTTCAGATTAACGTTTCTGTTCAGGAACAGTTGATGACCATTTCGTTTTCGTTCTGTTTCTGCTCCTCATAAAATTGCGTAAAATTCCGTTCGTTCCCGTTTTCGGTTTTCGTTCCTTGAACCGGTTCGAAGCCCTGTGAGCAACAGTGTATTTGGTATTTTATGTAATAATGATAGATATGGTCAAATTGGGCATTGCAACCATTTTAGTGAAGTGGAGATAAAACTGACTTCATACTTCGCCTTTATCTGCATTCAGCATCAGTGTCTGTGACCTTGTGTCTGGAGTCTTTTTTAATAAATACAATGTCTGTTATTTAGACTGATTAGGGTCCATATGTCCACTGTGCTTGTTTTTATTTGTCTATATCTTTTAAGGATTAACAACCTTGGTATTGGTCTATAATGGTGGTCAATGATGGTACCTTATGACGTTTATATGGGTCTGACTTGAAATGACGAAGCAGTGCACACACATACAGTTCAGGATGGGAGGGAAATTTCAGAACGATGAAAGTTTCGGTCAACTAAGTCTGGCATGGCATGTTAGATGGCCATGTCATGAAATTCAGATATGATTGCATGTTCTTGTGATTACTGTTTCCTGGTGCGTGCGTACACACACACACACACACACACCAGTGTACAATGTTATCAGTGTATAATTGCTTGCAGTGCTGATATGATGCACCATACGGCTTCACTTCTCGGAAAAGCAGGCCCAAAAATTCAAAGAAACTCACTATTGCGTAAGTTTCGTCGTCTAATGACTCGACTCGAAAAAGGAGCGTACACTAACTGCGCTACACTATATGAAATCAGATTCGGAATGAGCGTCTTGGTTTGGTTTCGCGTTCACTTGGGATTTGATTGCCAGCTCATTGTGTATGTGCTGTACCCATTTCCTGTTGTCCTGTCACATAATGACTACCGGTACTCTGTTTTTAAGTATATTTTATGGGCTAAAGAGGGAGGAGATACGGAGGCACTTCAAGTAAAGTTCAAAACTCCTTTATTGATATGTGTCTTAATATATCCGAATGAACACCATGCGTTTAGCCACCAAAGCAACCAACTTGTCATATTATAATATTTATGGCCTTTGTGTCATTATGGTGTGTATTTTATTGTGTATTGATATGGCAGGGAAGATTTGGAGAGGAAGTGAGTAAGGCATAAAATAGAATTGGTAATGACTCTCATTTGAACCTGGGTCCCCGAATGCCATAATTTGATGCCCATTCATTGTTTGGTATATGAGAGGTGTGCATTAGCGCCCCCGTAAAGTGACTACTTCCTGTGTTACCCCACAGACGGCCATAACATGCCTGTCCACCGTGCTCTCCATCGACTTCAAGCCCTCAGAGATCGAGATCGGCGTCATCACCAAGGATCAGCCCAACTTCAGGTTGGTACTACAGTGTTCGTGGGAACTGTGTCACTCTGTAGTAGCACATCAAAGCTCTTTCTTCCCCGCTCTCTCTCTCTTTCTCTCGCTCTCGCTCTCTGCGTTTGTGTCTCTCTTACCTTCACTCCCCTTTCTTTCTTTCTTTTTTTGCCTCTCTCTCAAAGAAAACAGGAAGTCTTCTTGCAGAGAGAGAGTGCTAGGGTGACCAGAAGGTCTCAGGTTGACACTCGTAAAACCAGCACGAGCGAGAAGTTGAGGGGAAATGTTATTGAGTTTACCGTGCAGTGACTCTCTACCACTCTCTCTCTCTCTCGCTCTCTTGCTCTCTCTCTCGCTCTCTCTCTCTCTCTCTCGCTCTCTCTCTCTCTCTCTCTCGCTCGCTCTCTCTCTCTCTCGCTCTCTCTTGCTCTCTCTCGCGCTCTCTCTCGCGCTCTCTCTTGCTCTCTCGCTCTCTCTTGCTCTCTCGCTCTCTCTTGCTCTCTGTCTCTCTTTCAGGCATTGTGCTACTACAAAGTGATTCTCCTTCTTCAAATATACATAACATGAAGTGAACATCGGGGAAAATGCAAATGTTGTTGTATATAATTCTCATCCATTTGTTTTTGTGTGTGTGTGTGTGGCCAGGATTCTAAGCGAGGCAGAGATTGACGTCCACCTGGTGTCCTTGTCAGAGAGGGAGTGATGAAGAGCCGGCGAGGTCTTCTTGAGCAGTGCTGCAATGGGCTCGCCCCCAGAGCCGCGCAGGGCAGTAAACCACCCTGACCACCCCCCCTAGCACCCCAAACATCAACCCTGTGTCCCTCCCTGACCCCCTGACCCAGGAAGCACTACGACACACAACACACACTCAACTCAACTGGCTGCTGTAGCATGGAACGGCTAGCCAGCCAGACAGGCCCCTTTTTTGCTGTTTATTTAGCTTTTTCAATTTCTGGTTCAATAAATAACTTTTTGGAGAAAAAAATATGCCTTTGAGGTCTTTTTTTAAAGTTGCTGGCTGATTTGTGCATCTTTCCATAAATGAACTCGAACTGCATCAATCGCTTATGTTGGAACCTGAAATTCTGAAATACATTATTAACAGACTTTCACTTAGTCTGCCATAAATTAGACTTTCAGACTAGTTGTCGTCTCAGCTCTTAGGAGGTCTTTATTTGCCAATGCACCTTATTCTGAGAGAGGTTCACTGCCAGATCTGCCTCTGTACAGTCTGTTAGGGAGGTGTCGAAGAATCGTATTACTGTTTCAAAAGTTGCAGTTCATATTTTGTAAATCCTCCCTCTGGGTGTAATGCAATACCGGAACACAATTGATCCACCAACGGTCAAGTGTCACCGTTTTTGTTTCATTCCAAGTATTGCACCTGCCTTTTCTGTACATGCCTTTGCTCATTGCAGCCAATGTGGTAGTGCTTTTGTAATCACTAATTATAATTATAATAATTTCTCAATCATTCGAAGTAATCTCAAGATTCAAGAATGTATTGTCATTGTCAAAAAGGCAACGAAATTGTGTTTGGGGTACAATACTTAGTAGTAGCAGGTTTCCAAGTAAAGTGCAAAACGAGGTAAAAGTGACACCAGTGCTTGACCCCCCCCATCCCCCCCATCCCACTTAAAGTGCAGCAGAGATTAAGTGCATAATACAACACCCCCCCCCCTCTCTCTCAAACATGCACGCACGCACGCGCGTGCGCACACGCACACGCACACACACACACACACACACACACACACACACACACACACAGAATGTCCAAAGGATAGATGGATAACATTTAAGACAGTAATGTTCCTCAGCAGTCCTGCAAATTCAAAAGTCTAATGGCCTGGTGGTAAACGCTCTTGGCCAGTCTTTCGGTGAGGCTCTGAAGGGACCTGATCTGATGTTGTTTGCTGATGCAGGATTTTTTTTCTCCTTATAATCCGGTTCACAAGTCAGTTTTCTGCAGATGTTTCTACAGTTCAATTGCACACATCACCCCTCCAGTCTGCCTGATCTTGCAAGTGCTTTGCCGACAGACAGGTTTTGATTTGCATTTTTTGTAGGTGTAGAAACATTCTGCCTTTCCCCTCTTGTCTTCAAGAGTTAAACTTGCCCTGTACTTTTCCATGTAGCCGTCATTATGAAATGCCAACCCTCAAAACATGTTGGCATCTTGTGGCTTCCTGCTTGGTGGGCGGGAAGGAGGTTCCAATTTTTTTTTTTTTTACTGCTTGGCCACTTGGAGAGTTGGGGCCAGATTGAAGGCTTGGGATTTGGAGAGAAATTATAGAGTATACATTTTCAATTACATTTCTTTTCTATTTGGCTTTTATTTGATAGGATAGTGAATTGGTGACAGGCAGGAAGTGGGAGAGAGACATGGTTTGGGAAATGACCAAGTCTTGATTCGAACCTCAGTCCCCATGGGTGTGCTGCCCGTTAGTGCAGATCACCACGGCACCCACAAAGTATTGTCTGTTGGGGTTGCCATGGCTTAGTTGGCTGGGGTGCACTCGTTTCCTGTTGAATTCTCTACTGCAGGGTTCCCAACCTTTTCCAACTTCCGACTTCCAACTTGCTCACAAATGTTCAGGACCCACCTCTGACCCAATAAACAATAGGCCTACATTTTTATTAGAAAATGATTTCAAGACCACTCTTGGAATACCCTCAGGACACACGTGTGGGTCCAGGCCCACAGTTAAAGAATCACTGCTCTTCTGTCTCTTTTTTTCAATGTCCTTCATTTTTCAATGTGGAAAAGGTCTGGGCACAGGGCTATAAGCTTATGCCTATTGGAGATAGTCATCTACCCACATGAAATTACCCTATATCATAAAGGGATACTCAACTTTGTATTTGCCAATTACATGCAGCTTTGGCTGAAGTTGTCTGACACACTTCTGACCTGAAAGTACAGTAAGAGAGAGATCTTGCTCATGTAAATCACAGACAGCCCCACTCTTGGACTGAGTCCAACTGCTCATTTTCATAGCAGACGGGCTCAGTCTGAAACTCCCATCAAAGTGGCGGTGTGGCTTACGTGAATTGTTATACCCATTCTTGCATAATCAGTTCAGGTGAACATCAGTCATTATAGTTATAGTTATAGTTATTATGTAGTTACCATCTTAAGGGTTTGTGAATTCCAGATGGGCTTTTCCCCCTTGTTTTTAACTTTAAGGCCTGGCGGGGGTATCAGTTCCATAGAGTAATCCCATTTGCATACATGGGATTTTTTTTAACCTCTCTGACCCATCTCTTAATTCTCTCAACGAAGGCGTACAGGTTTTGTCTGAGCCTCGTGTCAAGGTGCTTTGAGAGGGGTGTGGGTATGACACAGGGGTGTATTACCGGGGGGACACACTGGATTTTCCGACCTGCCGTGTCCCGTCATTTCTCGGATTTCTGTGAATCATTTGGAGCTCTTGAAATACTGTACAGTACACACGCGACCTGCTGTACCCCACCCCCACCCCCGCCATGTCACCGGGGCTGACAAGAAGATGTGCACGGTGAATGAGTCCTGTGACTGACTGGGCTCTCCTGCTCTCCACAGCCATCAGCCTAACCATAACTAGGTTATGACTAAATCATTTTTTGAAAAAAGGTTCGCACACTTCTTTGGATTTTTCTTCTTGAAGTTATTTTTTCATCTTTTTATTTATTCATCCATTGGCAATAACTTCAAGAAGAAAAATCCAAAGAAGTGTGCGAACCTTTTTTTCAAAAAATACGTAATCTTTTTGTTCAGCACCAGGGATTGTGCACAAGTAACTCTCTACATATGACTAAATCATTTGCATGGCTGTCCTCAGGAGGGGGCCAGGACTCGCCGGCTCCTGACCACTTAAAAGCAGCCGAGATGGAGCAATATAAGCCAGCCGTTGGCCTCTCAGCCTCTCATCCAGCCATCCAGCCATCCGCCATGCCGGGGCCAATGTCAAGCGGTAGAGCCCCCTCTCTTCTTTCAGGTTGCTGCTATTCAAATGGGGAAAACCACAACGACGCTGCTCAGCTCACCTTTGCGCCCCATTTACTGGAAGAGGAAGTCGAGAAATCAAAAGTGCTCGTGCTCATGTGGGGAATTGTGATGAAGAAGCAGTAGGGCCAATCATGTGCTGTGAAATATGTACACACAGCAATACACGCACACACACACACACAGTCACATTGTTACTGTGACAGAGGAGGGTTTTTTTTTTTTTGCTAAGCTTAGGCGGGAGGATGCGTAGGTGTTTAAGTGTGGCTGTGGGCTCCGAGGGTTTTTTCTCCCCTTCTCTGTCTCTGGCCAAAGTGGATGTTCTAACCACCTGGTTATTTTTGGGTAGTCTATTTAACGCTGGGTGCTATGTGCCTGTCATTTGGTGTGTGTGTGTGTGTGTGTGTGTGTGTGTGTGTGTGTGTGTGTGCAGGGTCGGTGACAGCTTTTGCTGGGCCCGAGACAAAGTAATCTGAAAGGGCCCCAAACCCAATACATTCAATGTAATGAGGACCCAATTCTGGACCCCCTCTCACCCTGGGCACGGGACAACAGACCCCTTTGCCCCCCTGCCGGCATGCCTGTGTGTGTGTGTGTGTGTGTGTGTGTGTGTGTGTGTGTGTGTGTGTTTTGTGGCCAAGGCATCCAGTTTCCAGGCCGTCAGGGTTGACATCATGTGCCATGTTTACAGGCGATACTGGAGGTCCCCAGAACGTGATACTGACCAACCTTGCCCCTCACGAGCATCGCCAAGGACACCCCGACCTTGCCAAACAATCCCAAGGCAATTTACTGACATGTGACACCTCCATGTACGTAAACACAATGATGGGTACACAATCAACAGCCGGTTCAAACGGCTCTTCAGCCATATTTGGATTTAAAGTTGTTGCGCAGTGCTGCTACTACTAGTGCGTTATCTCGTAATGCATCTGGGGACCGAAGAGAAAGAGAAGAAACTAATCAGCAATCAGGGTTGATTTCACAGGCCACACAGCAGGAAGTGCGTGACTTGATGTGTGACTGGAAGGGGTTGAGTTGGGGAGGGAAGAAGGGGATTTTTCTTTTCTTGTTTTTTAGGCCCACCCCAAGCCCCCACACAACAGGAAATGCCAGCGTGCTCAGCTGACGGATGTCCGAGTACAGCTCGTGACAGATATTTCCCCCATAGTGACAAATGGCCAAGACTCAAACGGTCACCAGCACAGCGCTCATTCACTACCCTGTCCCTTCCTCCCAGTCCCAACCCCTCCCCTCCCTCCAGTCCCTTCTCGTCTCCACAGACTACCAGAATCTAAATTTGTAATGTTAAAATGTTTAAAAAAAGGACATGGCGCCAGACAGTTGAGGTTTGTTGCTTTTTTAATTTAACGGGAGTGTGGTGGGTGGGTGGTGGGTACTCTTCACAGACGTAACTTTGGAACATCATAACATCTCTTCACCCTCCCCTCTCCCCCAACAAAAAAGGATCTTTGTACACATATACATCCATGTTTTATAAAAATAAATCTGCTTCTTTACACAATATACATCATTATACACTGCACTTTGCACATTCCTGGATGATGATGACAGTCAATATTTTACAGGATTATTTCTGCAGGATGTTGGATGATGAATAAAGGTCAGCCATGACGCCACGTGTCTCTCACAGACAGTTGTGGCGAATTCACTGGCTTCTCAGTCCCGACACTTTCAGGTTTCTCCTTCGGTTCCTGGGGCCTGCTTTTGCGGTCTGTCTGGTCGTCCGGGCATCACCAGGTGTCATCTCCTGGATGGACATGCCCTGTCCCAGTGGCAGCTCTTCCCAGCTGGCCTGTTTGCTGTAGACCAGCCCTGCCTTGGCCTTGGCCTCTTCTCTCTCTCTTTCTCTTCCTCTCACATGCTTTCCAATATTCAAACCTTTCTGTCTTTCTACAGCTCACTTAAATATACTGTGACAATTGCGGTGACAATTCCCCCAAAGTCCAGCTGCCAGTCTCTTATCCCATCAACTGGATGTCGTCATACATCTGTAAAGACAGAAAGAAGAAGAAAAAAAATACAGAGATTAGACTTTGGACAAGTGTGCATTTGCAATAGAAGTGTCGATTCGCGTTCATCCAGATCGTGGACGTTTAAAAAGCTTCCAAAAAGAAATCCACTTTCTCACAATGTATCTCTCTGACTGCCAGTGTAAGAACAACATAGTATGTCAAATGTAGTAATGACAGCCCATCAAATGGATAACTCAAACTGAAACCTATGTTATAGTATAATGACAATGTAATGCAAACATCAGCCCAAATTCAAACTCTAAAGACCAGTGCCAGTTATAATAACCATGTCCACTCGACTACCCACCTCATCATCATCCGACCGGTACTCCTCCTCCTCCACCTCGCTGTCCTCCTCCTCTTCCTCCTCCTCGCTGTCGGGCAGCTCGCGGAGGTGCTGGGCGGTCAGTGCGTACAGCTCCTTCTGGATGGCGGCGTTGGGCCGTCCGTAGGTCAGGTGGTAGGCCGTGTGGCCGCCGTATGTCAGGCTGTTGACGTCCGCCCCCTTGCCGATGAGCAGCCGCACCAGGGCCTCGTTCTGCAGGTCCACCGCCAGGTGAAGCGCCGTCCTGCCATTGTTGCGCTCCTGAGAAACGGCAATGACAATGACCATTTAGTTATTATGAAGCACTTTTTTCACACAAACAACAGGAGTTGACCAAAGTGCTGAAATGGAAGAGGAGACATCATGGACATATAGTATGCCAGTGTCTTAGAGCTTATATCGGACACTACACAACTACACAGTTACACCAGCGCCACAAACAAAGCAACACCAAGTCTTTTATTGTCTTCGGGCAACCAAAGGGGCCAAATGGATTCAATTGAATTGTAGACATAACACCTGCTCCTTTAAACTTCCTAAGAGCTCCACCGAAACAAACTACCTAAATGCTTTCCCATTCTGCTTTTCTTGCCTGGGAACACGTCTCCAACAGAGAGGCGGGGATTCAGGTGTAGGGCCGGCAGAGCAAACACCATGGCTTACCTTTGCATTGATGTCAGCTCCCAGCTCAACCAGTCTCTCAACCAGCGAAAGAAAGCCATGAATGGAAACCAGGTGTAAACAGTTCTGACCTGAAAAGAAGAACACACACACACACAAAAATATACCATGAGACAAAAGATCTGAGAGTTGCGTAGGCAGAGGTGTCAAAAGGCCCTATGCTTGCAATGGCTACACAGCAGCCAACATCAGAAAAAAAGGGGACTCCAGACTTCAGAGATGAATCAAAGGGTGTTTTAAGAGGAGTGGGTGTAGGGGGAGGGGGAGGGGGAAGGAAGTGAAATGGTAGTTCCGATTCCCTGCTACTGTAGTGAATACTTCTGAGAATTCAACACTTTACAGAGAATAAGATCAAACAGACTCCATTGAAGACTTCTAAACCTGACTCTTGTTAAATGTTGGGTGAGTGATCATAGCACACTAACTGGACACGATTACGACAAACGTCAGCTAGTTACTGTAAATGTAACGTTACATTGAATTTGGTCCTACTCTCTGAAGGGTGGAAGGCCACAAAATGCAGAGGTGTATAAAATAGTTATAGTAGAGGCAAGTAGAAGTTGACGTAAAAGAGAAGGGGAAAATACTGCACATGGGGTGTACTTCTACTTCAAACACCTCTGCCAAATTTACTGTTTAGTGCTGGTGGTGGTCCTTGAATTTAACCCTTCTGCGACTTCAATAGGGTATAATCCACAGTTCAAGAGTGCATTTGCTCCTACTCCCTGTGTTGAATTGACACAGAAAATGCCCTGTGCGTAATGGTAGCTCGTGTTTGGATGCTGTTGCTCACCGCTGTAATTGAGCGTGTTGAGCATGGCGTTTAGCTGACTGCTGGAGCAGGCTTGGGTGAGCACGCTGAAGCAGGTGACAGAGCCCTTCCTGCATGCGATGTGCAGCGCCGTGTTGCCGCTGTCGTCCACCAGCTGCGGGTCGCAGCCGCCGCGCACCAGGCTAGCAACCACCTCCGACTGCTCCGTGATCACCGCCAAATGCAGAGCCGTCTGCAGGGAGAGAGGGAGATGAGAGATGGAGAAGACGATTAAAATCAACAAAAAAGTGGACGTTTTTGGAGTGCTGTGCTTTTGCTTTTTTCCCAAACTTTTTAAGGTTTACTTTTATTTTGAGTGTCGCTTCCATTGCATAATTACTTAATTATGTGGCTTGCATGAAAGGCTTGTCTGGATGGCTTTAATGTAATTCTGTGTGTCAATGTGTACCTGTCTTTGGTAGTTCTGTATGTTGAGGAAGGGGTCATTGATTGACAAGTCAATCATCTTCATGGCATGCTCTTTGGCTTCGTGAATAATTGCCAGATGCAAAAACCTGCAAAGAGGGGAAAAGATACATATGAGCGAAAACACATTAACATCAAAGCTTAAACAATGCAGGTGTTAAACATGTGAATGGTGCGGACATATACAAATGGCTAGGGGAAGTTCTGTTATTTCCAGTAGTAGTGGTTTGACACATTGGCGTGTTAACGACTAGTCGGATTCCTGGCACCGCGCCCGGGACTTTCCAAGCTTGGGCAGAGAAACAGCGCCGCCCACATTGACGCCACGCCAAAGTACAGTCCGTCCTGATGTCGACTTTTTGTTTACGTAAAATCCATTATGATTGTAATCACTGTGGTCTCGGCTACGTGTGCAGCTGCGCTCCACACTTTTGCAGAAACACCGAGATGTCGCTCTATTCTATTTTAAAGTTGATGTAGCCTATCGCAAGAGTTTGCATGCGGAAACGGGTTGGCAGTCTTCTAGCGCCAGCGAAAAAAAACCTCCAAGGCAGCCTGCAATTTAATTAACGCTTTGCGCTGCAGTTTCATGTCCTCCTTTAACCCCGCCGACTACAACTAACAACCATAGCAAATTAATTAGCATCACTTGAGCACTGCTGAAGTAAATAAATGTCAACTTTCAACACTTACGTGTCTCCGTCCTCGGTAAGTTCGTTTCTCCACGGTTCGCAGCACTCTTGCGGTATCCGCGGAGCTGGTGCGCAATCCAAGCGCACTCTCTCCAGTTCCGCAGCTACATCCTCCCTTAGCGAATCCACACCGCTATCAAGGCGGTCGTCGACGCTCTGGAGCCCTTTCCCCAACTTGGAGTCCCGACTCTCGGTGTTATAATCCATTTGGTGTCTGTATGTAAGATCCATCGTGTATGTACGTGTGTAACCCTTGACGATTGCCTTGTCACTGCTGTTGACTTGTCTTCTTCGAGAGTGTTTAAACCGTCAGTGGGCGGAGACTAGGCTGGGAGGGGGATTTCCACCGCTCTGTGACTGATGCCCCAAGAGCAGGAGGGAATTTATTCAGGACATTATGGGGGAATTTCTCTCCCCCCAAACAAATGAAGAAAATTAAAACTGAAATCCCGGGCTTGGAAAATTAAGAGAGGGTGGTGGGAAGGTTGGGGGTTAAAACTACTTGCACAATTCATACAAGGATTTCCTAATATGCATAGGCCTACACTGCACAACGCTGCAAACTGTATGCACATACCAAACTTCCCCCTGGTTCAAAAGCAATAAAACGTCGTCTTTTTAAAGGTGCACTGTGTAGGATGGTGGCCAGAGTAGGTATTGCAGCTAGGCTATGCTGCTCATTGAAACTGGGCTATCCATTGCCAAATGTTTTTGCCATATTTTATGAATAATTTACTAAATATTAAAGTAATATTTACTTGATCAAAGCACAGAACATTTTGCAGCTAAAACTATTTTTGGAAATTCACAATGGCGGACATGGGAAAGACCCACCTTTTCATGTATGAAAAGTGCCATTTTCCCAGTCATAATGAATACTTTGATGGTGGGAAGGATTCATGAAAAAGAGTAACATTTGTGAATAGGCTGCATGCATTCTGGAAAGTGCTAGAAGTCCTAAAAAAAGAGAGATTACACAGTGCACCTTTAAGATTATAATATTTCAGTCAGTTTTGTTTCAATAGAGCTCACAATGTTAGGAATGACTGCTTTTCTTTTTGGTCTTGCTGCAGCATGACTATAATGTTCTTTTTATGCTTTAACAATCCAATGCTCAGCCTCAGGATGACTCAGTGTCAGCATGGCTCACCACTTTTGTTGTATTTTACTCGCCACATGTTCTCGAAAGTAAAATAGTTGACTAATACAGTATTCATTAATGGTAGATTTATATAATTATGATGATACAATGGGACACTCATGTGCTTTTCAACAGATCATGAAAACGGAACAGATAAAACAATGCATCACAGTATCAGGTCCATAATGGCTACTGCATTACTGCTGTTACTAAGGGCTGTGGCAATCCGAAACTAACAAACTACAAGCACCCTCCATTGCCTTACATGGGGATAACTTAGCTTGCCTTGTGCTTGTAAGTCAACAAACTATACTCATGTCATGCTCATTATTCATGACTGATATTGATAGCATAACATAGTAATAGCATAAGATAAGATAAGATTATTTATAATAACAATAATGCAGTCAGTTGCATCAAATGATTGCATTTTATTATTGTCAAAAATGGGTACTGCACACATGCGATACACATGCTTCAACAGATACAAAAACAAAAATGAGGTGCATCTTCAGCTCACATACTGTGTGTGTGTGTGCGTGCGTGCAATATACAGGAGCATTCTCAATGTCATATGAGACAAATGGCAGGTGCCAAACAATGGGAGTAGCCATGGCATGCCCTTGGTGGTGGTGGTGGTGTGCGTGTGTGTGTGTGCGTGTGTGTGTGTGTGTGTGTGTGTGTGTGTGTGTGTGTGTGTGTGTGTGTGTGTGTGTGTGTGTGTGTGTGTGTGTGTGTGTGTGCAGAAACACAGGTTTCCCCGGCAGTGTGTAAGACAGTGTTAATGCCTCATCCTCTGGCCAGCCATATTGACACATGAGAAACCCTCCTGTGCTTTCAGCTCCCTGGAGTCTTTCTGTTTGCACAACTTTTAGTACGCACGCACACACGAGCACGCATGCGCACAAACACACACACACACACACACACAGACATGCGTATGCGTACGCGTACGCATACACATACGCACACACCCTCACCGCACCACACAGCTCTTCCGCTTTGCAAGGCAGAGCTTAGCAACAGTAACCAAGCACTTGACATATACACATAACATGCATGCGTGCTTGGGCCAATCCGAGCGGCACGTTTCTTTGGCCTGGTTGCACAAAAGCCGCCAGAGTTGTGACACAGGTTTGCTTTTGGGTTTGCCGTTATTAAATGTCAATATACGTATGACCAACTGTGGGAGTGCTCCATGGGAGAGGCCTTTGAAATCACCTGGATGCCCCAGTAAAGCAAAAGCTATCCCTCCCTCTCTCTCTTAATCTGTCTTTCTCTTTCTGTTCTTTCTCTTGGACTCTCTCTCACTTGTTGTCACTATATTTTTCTTTTCCTTCTTCCTTATCTCTGACTTGTTCCCCCTCCTTCTCTCCCCTCTTTCTTTCTCTCTCTCTCTCTCTCTCTCTCTCTCTCTCTCTCTCTCTCTCTCTCTATGGTGGGGACGGAGTGTTCATGAAGTGGACACTTGGGCCATGTGAGGGTTCAATAAAGGGAAATAAAATGTCAGCGTTCTCTCTCTCTCTCTCTCTCTCTCTCTCTCTCTCTCTCTCTCTCTCTCTCTCTCTCTCTCTCTCTCTCTCTCTCTCTCTCTCTCTCTCTCTCTCTCTCTCTCTCTCTCTCTCTCTCTCTCTCTCTCTCTCTCTCTCTCTCTCTGCCCTGCCATATGAAACCTCCATAGAGGGCAATTCCATAGTCTCAAGAGAGGGATCTCCCTCAGTAACTCCCTCCCTTTTACTGTTCGGAACAGGCGGGAGAGATTACTGGTTGTCATAAAAGTCCACTCACTGCTTTCTGGAACTGCTTGTTTTTTTTAAGCACCAGATATCTTTTTTGTTAGGCTTTAGTAAACGCAAAAACTGACAAAACTGTCATCCTCTTAACTTGAAAGCCCCAGATATGATATTTTTTACTAGGAGAACATTTTAAATGATATACAGCTACTGAAGGCTGCACAGTAAAAGCTGCGGTGTTAATTCAGCACTCAGAGAGTGTAAATGACCATTTACTGCACTACATACAGTGTAGAAGTGTTGAAATCACTCAGAAGTCAAACAAAATTACATTATACGTAATATTATATTACATTCAATTTGCAATGTAATGTAATATAATGCAATGCAAACATAATACTCTTCTAAAGTGTATATTAGGGTCTTCCACTGTTCTATAAGTGTATTATAAAACTAAGACAGCAAAACAGTTGTTGGAAGGGTAAGTGTGTTATGAAGTGACTTACGTAACTGCAATATGTGGGCATTTGTTGTCCTCTCGTTCATTCATATTTGTTATCTCTATTGACCCAAATCAAGAAAAGGTGATAGTACATAGGCCAACATGACATTTCCTTATGCACTTGTGAATTGGTGGGTGAGAAAAAATATATAGCCTTAGATTAATCACAGAATGATCGCTATTCACTTCCCCTGAGGCCAAGAGAGTGTATTAACACTGACGTCAATTACTGAGACATTCAAAGAATGTGGTGAAGAATGAGAGGTACACCATTGTCACCACATCAGACATTGGTGTGAAGTCAAGTGGTGCGGATTGAGGGTTGAAAGTGTACAGAATGTCCATTTACCAGTTTCGGATTAACTTTTCATCTGTTTGTCTTTCCTGTTCCTTTTTTTCTCAATGGACAGCGGACACAGGAAACAGCGTTTGTTAGCTTTGATGTGGTCTGATGACGGCAGTCTCTTGACATGGGCGGATTGAGTGAGTGAATAACTGATTGTTTGATTAAGTGGCACCGTGTGTGGTACTGTACAGAGAGTGATGATGATGCCCAAGCTGTCCCATGCACGACCGGTCCTCAGCAGACAAAACACTGCAGGCTGGCACGCGATCTCATCACATGTTGGGGCACCACGGCAGCATAAACGAGTAGAAGAGTAGTATCATTTATTGACCCCGAGGGAAATTAAGGTGGCAAATAGCATACAGAAGAAGATACAAAGACACACACACACACACACACACACACACACACACACACACACACACACACACACACACACACACACACACACACACACACACACACACACACACACACACACACACACACACACACGAAGCGCCAGATTATTTTCCCTTGGCACACAAATGACGCCGTTTGAAGACACACCGCACCAGGATGGATTGGACAGGAGGACAAGGGGTACTAGAGAAATTTGGGGTCATATGTACAACCCCCCCATGTCTCACTTTACCTCCCTTGCAACACTCCTGCTAATAGCCTAGTTTTATAATACTCTCAACACTTATGCATCTCCATACTTAAACACACATACAGTGTACACACACGCACATGCACACGCACGCGCACACACACACACACACACACACACACACACACACACACACACACACACACACACACACACACACACACGCACACTCACTCAACAGAGAGATACATGAACAGACTAGGTCAGGGGTTCCCAACCTTTTCCAACTTGGGGCCCACTCGAAATTGTCACAAATGTTTGGGGCCCACCTCTGACCCGATTACGAGTGAAACTCACATAAATCAGCAGCAACACACACCATAATGCGATCATGATCTTTAGAATATTATTTCAAGGCCCACTTGGTATACCTTCAGGGCCCACCAGTGGGCCCCGGCCCATAGGTTGAACATCACTGGACTAGGTCATTCTGACTAATAAAGATGACCAGGCATGACCAGACACAGCCGAACTACACAGAATGGAAACTCAGGAAGCACCTTGAATCAAGCTCATATTTCAAGTGAAAACACTCATTCACACAGACACAGACACAGACACAGACACAGACACAGACACAGAGACACAGAGACACAGAGACACACACACACACACACACACACACACACACACACACACACACACACACACACACACACACACACCTATTACCCAAACCCAGATTTGCCCGATTTCACAACCTGGATGGCAATTGCAATACTGAGTTTAGGGTGAAGTACTGATGAGACATAGTATTTCACCTTGTGTCATGGCTCAGATGTCAAGCTCGACCCTGGTGACGAGTGTGGGAATTTCAAGTTACACTAACGTGAAAGTATCTCATAAACAGTACAGTGTGTAGGCCTACATGCAGGCACACTGGCAAACACACAGTAATAGTTTAGAATTGGGTTCACATGCCACTAATACAGTATTTGTCTAATTGCTATCTGTACGAGTAACTTATAAGACATATGTTAAGACACATGCAAAATCAAGTGCCTAGATCCTTATTACGAAGAAGGAATTTGTGAATATACACCTAACAACATGCATAACACATGTCTTAGTTTTTCAACATATATGTTTTTATATTACCACACACACACACCCACCCACACATGCACGCACGCACGCACGCACGCACGCACGCACGCACGCACGCACGCACGCACGCACGCACGCACGCACACACACACACACACACACACACACACACACACACCTGCTACTTGTAAATGATGGGCAAAGGTTAAGTAACTGGGAGATCCCAGTACTCTTCAGGGCTCTCCTTACAGGAACGTGAATCACATGTTGGATTGCCATATCTAAGTTTACATGACCAAAGATCACATAGGCCTACATACTGTTAGAATGTGCATGGAAGATCCCAGTAGTTTTCAGTGCTACCCTTATATGACCCAAGAACATATACCTAGAGCAGTGATTCTCAAACTTTTTCAGACCAAGGACCACTTTGTCCCCCCCAAAATGTTCAGGGACCACCTGATAACTGAATTGACAGTTGACGGGGGCTATTTCGACACTAATTTTGATACAGATCACTTACCATTTCACCACAAGTGACCAAGTGGTCACTTGGTCACTTGTCCCGGGCCCAGGGAGAGAGGGGGCCCACAATTGGATCCTCATTACATTGCATTAATTGGGTTTGGGGCCCTTTTACATGTATTTGTCCCGGGCCCAGCCACAGCCGTCAGCTGCCCTGCCTAGAGGAGATCCCAGTAGTTTTCAGCATTCCCCTTACATGGCCATACAACACGTACAGTCAGGGCCCCTGGCAGCTGTGGCTAGGCCCAGGGCGATGTAATGAGGACCCAATTCCCCCCTATTCCATGGGCCCGGGGCCACTGACCCCTTTGAATCCCCCCTGTCGACGTTCCTGCATACAGTAGTGTTTCTCAACAGGGGCTCTATAGCCCCCCGGGGGCATTAGGGAGCCCTAGGGGGGCACTAAGATGGATGAAGCTGAGAGGTGGTGGGGTGCCAGGTTGCCAATGGGGGCATTTTGTCTATTGGGGATGTCGTGCCGAAAAGCGAGTCCCTGACAGAACACGAGTGCCTTCATTGAAACCAATGGGAACCAATGACCAAATTTTCAGATATTTTTTACCCATTTTTGGAGACAAATCCGACACAATTTAAGATGGAAAGCCTATCAATAAAGCATCTACATTCCTTCTGGAAGTATTACAAAGAGTTGGTTACAATTTCAGTATTATTTCCATAAAAGAATCGAAGAATTGTCATAACAAATGTTACGGTTTCATTCAAATAGCTCATATTAAATGGAGGACGAGTAATGTTTCATAAGCATATTTTAGTTCATAAATTATGTAATTCATTCTGCAAAAATTTGTATAATATTCTCTCAAAAAATGTCATTGGTTTCAATGAGGGCACTCGTGTTCTGGCAGGGACTCGCTTTTCGGCACGACAGGGACATTGGCAGGCTTACAATGAGGAAAAGGGGGTGTTGGGATGGGAGGCGCATGATGAGGTCAAGCCAAGGGGGTGTGTAATAATAATTATTGTAACCTGTAGTTAGGTCTTTGGTTTTGTTTCTGTGCTTCTGGTTAAACTCTGTTGCGGTGTGAGCTCTTGCCAGTGAATTACGTGACATCTGTACCAGGAGGACTACGTCTCTCGTCTCCTTCTCGTTGTGTATTAATGAGTTTCCAGAACAGGGTGCTTTGTTCAAAAAAGGTTGAGAAGCACTGTGTGAGTAGCCAGGCCGTGCCCTCCTAGTGACGCAACACCTTCAGCGTTGCTACTAGTCAGGTCAAGAGCAATGCAAGTACCTCCCACTTTTTCTGGAACATATCAACCAGTAGTAAACCAAGAGAGAAAGGTCGACCATGCCGTGTGGGAAATACTCTTGGTCAGACCAAGTCTCGAAGAGATTTGAAAGTCGATGATAATCAGGCTACTGTGTGAGTAGCATGTGCCAGTGGCGCTGTAGACCGGCGATCTCCCAGTAGTCATTATCCTAGTGGGTGGCTTCAGAGGGCACCTCCAGAAATAATAGGAACGTGGTTATCATGACGCAAGTTAATGCAACGGGCACTATTTTTACCTTTTTTTTTTTCCTTTTCGCCCACTAAGACGTGGTCGGCACAAGGCTGGACATGTCTGCCCCGTTGCCCTGCGTTTTTTTTTCTTTTTTGTTTTTGAAGTCTAAAAGCATGCACACACAATCTCTGACTCATGTTGACTCAGTGCCTGTAAGACACACATGCTGGGCTGAAACCCACTCTTATCCACTGTACACCGCTGCACCTCCGTTGAAAACTACCACTCTGCTGGAAACAACAAGCCTTTGGTTTTTCAACGACAACAAAAAAATGCATGCCGAGTACAGAAGGCATGTTTAGAAAAAGAGACTATTTCTGGATTTTGGTGGAGCTCTGTGTTATGTTTAAGTTTTTGTGTTTGT
This sequence comes from Engraulis encrasicolus, assembly GCF_034702125.1. Taxonomy (NCBI): domain Eukaryota; kingdom Metazoa; phylum Chordata; class Actinopteri; order Clupeiformes; family Engraulidae; genus Engraulis; species Engraulis encrasicolus. Next base: position 9,811,749 of record NC_085875.1, read on the forward strand.
GAAGTGTCCTGTGTTCGTCTCGTTGTTGCTCATTTTCCCCCTCCCTCCTGTTTTCTATTGTCGCTTACTGTCTGGACAAAGAAAAGCCCCTAACGTTCTGTAAGAAGTGACCTTTAGTCCAGAAAAGCCCTGACACATACACACTTAAAGGCCACACACACACACACACACACGCACGCACATGCACACAAGGTGTGCTCCAGTAGGGCCTTAATCACTGATGATGAATCATAAACATGGTGGTGTGGTACAGGACACAGCCCATCCAGTTCATCCGGATTTCCCAAGGATCCCAGCGCTGGTGCCATGCCACCTCACTCCTCAGTCACCCTTCGCCTATATTTCCTGTGGCCCGTCCCGTGCGTGACTCCACGCCTCACCTCACCTCCCCTGAGTGGGGGCGTTTTGGGGGAATCCTGCGAGTGAATCACCTACTATGTGTCTTTGCATTTCTTTCTCGCTGTCTGTCTGTCTCTCTTTCTTTTTTTTCTTTTCCTATCTGTCTCTCTTGTGAAGAATGTGTGGAATGTGGTTTGGGTTCCAGTCTCACCTGTTGCATGGCAGCAAACATGGTAATAGTGGAATGCTTACTCTGGGTGCCTCCACCCTAAGACATAGTAGACTGTACATTCCCCTTACAAATGTATGTATATACTTACATATTTATATACTGTAGGATATTTATAATTAGAAATAGTGCACCAGTGGACAGAAGAATGTCCTCTCTTGGTAAAGAGAACTGATTAATGATGTTTTTCAACAATTCTACAGATCCACAGACTTTCATCTGACTGAAATCTCTCAAATGTACAGTTTGTCTGTAAAAAAGGCCCTCATATAACACGAGTTTCACATTATAATACATGAACTAATAGAGTATAAGGTTTGAGTCTTTTGTTGGACTTTGAAATATTGACTACCCATGAGTCACTCTATTTAGAATGAGAAAATGCAAATGAAAAAAAATGACAAAGGACAAAACTTAACAAGGAAATAGAAACTATTTCTATAGCAAGTCTTTTTTCGTCACTGGCAACCTGGTACTCTCCATTGGTTAAAAAAAAAGATTTCCTCAGTGCTTCCCAGTCCCAGATTGCTCTCTTTCCTTCCCACAAGCTGGAGCAGTAAAATTTCCATGCCCCAGAATGTTCGTCAAGATTCCCCAAGTTAGAACATGCAGAGTGCGCTAAACTCACTCTGTGGTAACAGCAGCAGCAGCAGCAGCAGCAGCAGCAGCAGCAGCAGCAGCAGCAGCAGCAGCAGTAACATCAGCAGCAGTAACAGCAGCAGCAGCAGCAGCAGCAGCAGCAGTGCATGGTTACTGTTTTTGGTTCCTCAAAACCAGGGCTGTGTGGAAAGACCTTAGGAGGAGGGACGGGGGCTTAAAAGGGGCGCATGGAAAGAAAATTCCAAGCATCACATTAACGACCTCCTGATACAGAGCATACATGTATGGTAAAAAAGCCGCACTCCCGGATCAATTTCTTGCAGTTTTAATACTGGGTTAGCATGGCAGACAGACGTTTCGGCCTAAGCCTTCTTCAGACCCTGTTCGGAGTTGAGCGCACTTTCTCTACTAAAAGAGAGCATACATGCTCAGTCCTTGTAATTCTTTTAAAACCCCAAAACAGCCATGTCTAAAGGGCATAGAAAAGCAAAAGGGTTAGAGCCCCTGTAGCACTCCTTCTTTGTGTATGCCTGCTCAAAGTGAAAGAAAGTGAAAGCCCAGTTGAGAAACTCCAACTCCCATTGTCATTGTGACACAGCACTCCAGAGCACACCAAGTGTTCACTGCACACTGCACACAACAAAATTGCATTCATGCCTCACCCGTGCAAGGGGGCAGCCCTCAATGGCGCCCCAAGGGAGCAGTGCGGCAGGGCGGTACCAGGATACCTCAGTCATGGAGGATGGGGGAGAGCACTGGTTAATTACTTCCCCTACCAACCTGGCGGGTCGGGAGTCGAAACCGGCAACCTTTGGGCTACAAGTCTGATGCAATAACCGCTTACCCATGACTGCCCAACCCAAACACTGCTTCCCATAATGCTAGCTGGAGTGCATCGTGCATCAGACTGGAGAGACAGATACGTATTAGCATCAGACAGGTCTCGTCATGTGCAGACGTGCACTGTACAGACTAATTGCTCTCAAATACCTTAGCTGCTTAACTCAATCTTCCTGAAATGCTTGCGGGGGTTGGCTGGGCTTAAGGTGTGGTAGTTTCTTTCTTTTTTTAAAAATGTAACATTTGTATTGTCTTCACGACGTGACCTATACATCTGAATTTTCTGACATTTAAAGGTATTATTGAATATCTGATGCCTGAAGTTTGGCATTAGCTTGTGTTGAAGAAGGAGATTAGGGCCCATTGCTGAATTCCTATGCAGTACATTATTATGTTCATATGCAGTTTGAAGTGGGCTGAAGCCAAGACTGGACTGGGCCTAAAATTGTCTGGGTATTTCTGCACAGACCACTCTAAATTCTAAATTGTAAATTAAGATGCCAGTCTGTCAGCAAAGACAAAAACAGTGGCAGCAGCCTGGGCCCCTGAGGACTGTTGGCCTACTGGGAAATGCCCCGTATGCCAGATTACCAGTCCAGGCCCGCATGGCAGAAACCTTCAGAGCAAAGCTCTGCATGCATGCCTCCTCATCTCAGCAAGAAAGCCCTCCAAAGCCAAGGTCCCTTGCATGGCACAGAAGAACTGTATTTATCATTGATTGTATAATTATAATATACTGCCATTGGTATAAGTGAAAGTGAAAGCCCCACTGGGAAACTCCAACTCCAGTTGTCATTTTGACACAGCACACCACAGCACTCAAGTGTACACTGCACACAACAAAATTGCATTTATGCCTCACCCATGCAAGGGGGCAGCCCCCAGTTGCGCCCAAAAGGGAGCAGTGCGGCGGGACGGTACCATGCTCAGGGTACCTCAGTCATGGAGCAGGATCTACATAGTATCTACATATGAAGGCTTTATTTGCAAAACGTTGTATCTCCATTTTGTAGAATTTTGGGAAATTGATATTTTGATATGGGGCATTCCATTGAATTGCATTGCAAAACTGCATTTTATATAGATTAAAAAAGTATGCTCTCAAAATATTTGAATGGTAAGAATTCACTCATAGGTGATATGACCTCTGAAAAGTCATTTCCAATAATAAAATGCAAAAGTAAAAAAATGGAGATACACCGTTTTGCAAATAAACCCTTCATATGTACATATATAGACATTACACAGATATTGACCTCTTTGAATAAGGAGCAGGTCCCCTTCCCCTAACAGCGAATTTAACCACTGCCTATATGCATAGGCCTACTGCACAAGTTGCACTCACAATCATGTGGTATCAGTTTAGTTTCACATGACATTTTACAGCGACACAATTATGTGTGTGTGTGTGTGTGTGTGTGTGTGTGTGTGTGTGTGTGTGTGTGTGTGTGTGTGTGTGTGTGTGTGTGTGTGTGTGTGTGTGTGTGTGTGTGTGTGTGTGTGTGTGTGTGTGTGTGTGTGTGTGTGTGTGTGTGTGTGTGTTTTGCTGAAAGCAGCAGTGAGAATTTCCAAAGCGGTATTTTTTTTTGCAATGATGCACATGATTTGTTTTAATTAGAAGGCCAGCACTTCAAATGACATCAATGGTGCCAAGACTAAAACCACAAGCATGACTCAGGGGGCTAAATAAACACATCTTCAAGAGTTTATGCAATTTCCTCATTGGTACTATTGGTCTTATTAGAAATTATTTCCTATTTCCATGAACCAATGATCTTCAAAATAAGCAGTTCCCCTAAACAATGTAGTATTAGTAGACCTATGAGAAGTTGCACAGGAATATCAAGTCGACCTGCACAGTCGAAACGTGACGTTTGGGAGCAGAACACGGGCCATCTCATGTTCCCTTAAGAGTGGTGTCAAACTGTCTTGGGATTCGTCATCAATGACTGGACATCAGGACTGGAATTCCCCCCTGATCATCAATGCATTGGACAATTGACATGTCATGTCATGTCGCCCCCCAGTGGGCAAAGGAGGTAATTCATTTAGGCTACATGTACTCGCCAGCAGATGGCGGCAAGATGACGTGTATATTCAGAATACATTCAGTAGGCCTAGGCCTATTTCTGGGGCTTCACATATTGGTGGGCACTAATTGTCTCAGACTATAGGAAGCCTGACACAATTTAGGCTATAGTAATTTCTCATAGTTCACTTTCAGACCACTGTATACTAGAAAAGACAGTCATTCTTTTTTCTCAGGTCAAACTTAACTTTGCAATATTTTTTCCCCATTAGACTTCCTCTGGAAACCAACAACGAAAAAGAAAAAAAGCAGTAGAATAACCTACTTTCGAAGCACGGCTTCTGTGTTTGAATAAACCTACGTGGAAATGAAGCCTATAAATAAATACCCCTCAATTGGCATAGACGTTTTGTGAACTTGGAGAGGAAGGGCCTATCGTAGCCTACCGACGATGATAGCCTACTTCACAGAAATGTGGTGCCGGAGTGGGCCCACGTGCTCACAAGTCCGAGCCAAGGGTATGAGTGTTAATTAAGACCAATTTAAAATTAATTAATTACACAACAATCTGCCGCCTCTACGCTGCCAGATCATAGAAGCCCCAACCAGAGCCGGAGCTGTCCGTATCCCGCGGTGCTGAAAGACTCCAGTGAAGCCAAGCGCGGAACCCTCTCCCGCACTTAATCATCGCATAAGACTCAATCATCCGCGAGCTCCAACGGCGATTAAATAAATACCCAGTGCGTCAGCAACTAGACTAATTGCCCCCTCGTTGTAAACGATTACAGTGAATTCCTACATCTGCGTTATGGCCGCTCCGCCACATGGCACAGGGAGCGAGATGCCAGGTTTGAGCTAAGACTTTGAGACAGCTGAAAAGTGGCAGATCAATACCGCGGTCGCGGTCTGTGTTTGGCTGTTTAGGAGACAAACGTCTCACTCCAAGAAGGACATTCCGCTTCAGCAACCTTAATCCTCCAGTCTGTCGATTTAGCTTATGTGATGATGAAGGTCAAGGGCATAACTATGGGTGCGTAATAGACCACTCATTTTCAGAGTAGCCTATGAAGGGACGGGACTGAGGGGTGTTTGTTAATTCTAAAAATGCTATGATATTCTATAATATTCTATAATATTTTAAGTCAAAAGTAGGCTACAACTGAACCATGTATGTAGGTCTACCAACAGACAATCAAAGAAGCCTGTTATTCATTTCTGAAACAAACCCAACGCCCCAGTTTATCCGTGCCACTCTCCAGGGGGCAGTTTTCGAAAGATAAGGCGAATTTCCCGCGGTGATCTGCGTCGGACAACATAGACGGGTCCTGCTCTCATGGTAGGTTACCTCTGTCTCTTTGGATCACAGCGTCCTCTCGTAGTCCCTATCGCCCACTCTCACGCCCATTTGCTCTGATTAATGAGGCCCGCCGCCCCGCTGAAACCGCTAACCACAGCGGGCCATAACGATCCTGGGAGGTCGGCCCCAATCGCTTCCTCTCCCTCCACCAAAATGAAAAGACATTAGACACCCCGATCCCTTATCTCCTCTCCCAGCTTTGGGATAGAGGGATGGAGACAGAGGGAGTGTGTGTGTGTGTGTGTGTGTGTGTGTGTGTGTGTGTGTGTGTGTGTGTGTGTGTGTGTGTCGTTCCCGCTGGCAGGTTATAGGCGAATTGGACAGCCCCCCGAACGCTGTCCTGCCGTTGCCTTGAGCATCGCTGCCCCTTCTGCCGAGAGATAGCGCGATGCCCTGGGAATGGGAGGGGGAGATCTTCCCATCGTTAATGCCACAAAGCCAGTGAATGCTATGCGGGATGCTTTGGCTCGCCCGCCCCTGCACGGCTTGCTGCAAAACCGCTTGGCAATTTACATCCCATGCCACCGATAGCATCTCTCTTATCAGGGTCCAACACATAAGCACAGATGTGATTGCGAGAGAGTAATAAAAGATCTAACCGGGTGTGCAAGATAACATTTCGAGCATCTGCCCGCAATAAAAACAAACATATCTAATCGCTAACGACGACAATAAAACGTCTATTTACAAAATGTCCCTAGATTAATATCGTATGATATTAAAACCTAAATGAAGAGAGTGCACTTCAGCACACGCCCTGCATTACATTAAAGCGCCTCATTAGGCCTATCTTGCTCCAGCTTTTTTGAGGCTTTAGAAGCATAAAACGGCTGTCACCTTTTTGTGGATGATTAAATGTGTTTTCCCCCAACAGTATTGCTGTGGTTCAAATTAAGCGACAGAATAAACGGATAAACAGCAATTTAGCAGATTGTATCCCAGAGACGCGCATCAGGTAACAGGTAAAGTGCCTCAAATGGATGTTTTAAAGGCTCCATGCTGGCGCGCGCCCAGCACCAACTTACGCAGCGTGCCAAAAGGAACACTGAGCCAAAAAGAATCCAGCGTCTTAATAGCCTAGTCGTTTTTTTTGTCTGTTTACAACAACAGGAAGCGTTTAAACACTAAGCCAGAATCCAGGGAAAGGTTAATGTGCGCACACCCAAGTGCATAGGCTCGCTCTCATTAATGCTCTGTGGAGACGCTGAGCATGTGCGCTTCTGGTCATTAGGAGAGATTTCTTTATTAGACAGGATAAGGCATTTGGTTTAAAACATTGTTCGGACACAAATACATGCTGTTCTATTTATTCAATGACACGACACGAGTTTTCCCCCCAGCCAGTTCAGTCATATTAAACTGGATAATGGCCCGCAACAGCCTAATTCCCTAATTTAACTAGGGAGGGCTGAAATAATTTAAAACGTGCATGTGCATATTATAACTCCGTTATGAAAGACGTGTTATCATTTCTGAACATCTGATGTTATGTTTCATTCCGTTTGTAAAATAATTATACCAAGAGAATTACAATTAAGTGTTTGGAAATCACCATAAATTTGCGATGCAATAATTATTTCCATGCGTCTTCCAGGAGACCTTACAGCAATACGGGTTTTCAAGCTGTATACCCCCACCAAAGCACCGCCTGTGTACACTGTAGGCCTAATTGGGGCATATTGATAACCCTCTGAACTTTAACAAGCAACTGTGATAATTAAAAAAAAAAAAAAAGTTAAAGGAAAAGTATGCATGGATGGTTTCATCCACCCAAGCGCCTACAACAATCATACGGATGTGAGAAAATGCAATCTGCTCTCCATTAGCAATCAATCTGTAAGTGAATATTCTCATTAGAGGCTACACGCCCTCCCTCTTTAATGTCGCCACTGATTGGCCGAGGCGTTGACACTGACGGTGACTTCACAAAAGTAGATGGCGACCCTCAAGATAAAAAACAAGCCATGCGTATCGACGTGACAGTGTCCCTCCTCCTCTCCTCTTGGCTGCGTCCGCCTGCACCTCTCCTGGAGTGACAAGTGACTGTTGTTTGCATCTTGCGGTGTCTCTGGCCGTTCTCGTCTTGACAGGGACGCACACTGTACAGTGGGGGAGAATGCCGCGTGGTTTCTTGGTGAAGAGGAGCAAGCGGGGCTCTCCTGCGTCCTACAGAGCGCGCCAAGGGCCCCTCGAGTTTCCCAAAGAGACGCACCTACCGGCGCTCATCCCAGATGGACCACCGAGCGTCCTGGTTACGCATTCGACTGCGCCTCAGACGGAGGAGGACTTCCATGAAACATGGACCCGCGTCCCGACAGACACAGAGCAAGCCCAACTTCCCGAAAGTCCGAGAAGCGATGAAGATGAAGAACTTGTGGTGGACATCACCAATCTGACACCACCACTCATCAGCGACCCCGTGCCCCTGGGGTCACCCGGCCGGGCCGAGGCTGCTTACAGCCCCATCAAACCCATTAGTGCAGAGTTGAAGGAACCCTTCTTTGACAGGTGCCTAGGTTCGCCGGCCACGGCCGAGTCGTTCCCTCTCAGCACCCCGGTGTCCTCCATCGAGCGGCTACTGATGAACCACGCGGAGATGACATTCGACACGCCGGTTCAGCTCTACTCTACATTCCATCAGAACCTGAAACGCGCCAACACTGACAGCGAGCGCAAGAGCAAGCCACCAACGAAGAAACCTAAAGTGATGAGGAAACTCAACTTCGAGGACGAGGTGACCACTTCACCGGTGTTAGGACTTAAGATAAAGAAAGAGGGCCCAGAGACCAAGCTCACTTCGTCCTCGGGGAGGAAGAAGCCGTTAGGCGAGTTCATTTGCCAGCTCTGTAAGGAGGAATATCAGGACCCCTTCTCCCTCGCACAGCACAAGTGCTCCCGGATCGTGCGCATCGAGTACCGCTGCCCCGAGTGCGACAAAGTTTTCAGCTGTCCCGCCAACTTGGCCTCGCACCGTCGCTGGCACAAGCCTCGCGCAGCCAACAACGGTGAGTCGCAAGGAGGCGGGAAGAAATCAGCTATGGACAGCCGTGGAATGGAGAAGCTATCCGCCGAGGAGAAAGAGAACGCGACCAAGCTGCGCCTGAACAATCAGCACCACAACTCACTGGATAGCGCCCAGTGCCACCGCATAGCTGACACCGGCGCACATGCCCAAGAGATGCACAGAGAAAACCCGCCATCGCTGCGACCGCATTACCTGTCACCTGAGAAATGCTTCGACCTGCACATCAGAGCGGGCGACAATGACAGCTTGTTGCACTGCGTTGATAAGGGGGAGCCCGCGCCTGTGTCGTGTTTGCCATCACCGGGCTGCGAGGAAGAGGTGTACGAGTGCTGCTACTGCGGTAAGAAGTTTCGAAGGCAAGCCTACCTGCGCAAACACCTGGCTGCACACGAGACAATCAAACCTTCGCCGTACAGCCAGTACATCAGTGAACAGATCACCTTCCCGTGCCACCTCTGCGGGGCCCACTTCCCCTCCCTGGAGATCCGGGACAAGCACAGGCTGTGGCACGCCGTGAGGGAGGACCTGTTCCTCAACCCCATGAAAAGCGCCAGCGCGCTGGTCAGACCCGAGCTGACCCACGGCGACCAGCAGATCTTCACGTGTAAACACTGCCCATCCACCTTCTTCAGTTCCCCCGGGCTGACGAGGCATATCAACAAGTCTCACCCCACGGAGAGCCGGCAAGTCATGCTGCTCCAGATGGCAGTAAGACCAGGCTGCTAGCGTGGGGAAAATGCTTTTATGCGTGTCCTCTAGCATACATGATTTAAAGACATGGCACATATGGGACGCTCATTGATGATGGCCAAGGAAATCACGCTCAGCTCTGAAATTAATCATTAATCACTGCAGAGTAACAATAAGCGTTTAAGCTTTGTTTTTTTTTAAATCTATTGTTATTCATTCACTATGGATTTGCGCAGCGTCATTGACATGTGTCAAGTCAAGCGTCTGTGTGTAATGGACAGTTAAATGCAGAAGCTTAATTTGTATCCTCAAGGGACCTACAGACCGAGACCCGGGAAGATGGGCTAATATAATCAAACTGCTCACACACAAGGCAATTTACATTCATGCGAAAACAAACCTTATGTTACATGTAGCCTACTAATCACTACAATAATATGATATTCTCCCACTTACACGTGTTATAGTTCCTATGGAAATTCTACTTGTTTAGTTGTAGTTGTTCTTTAAAAATACACGAAATGTATTTTCATATGCATTTGTGAATGTGTAAACGCGGTGATTGTGACAAAATACTCATTTCATTCTCATCCGGGAAATGCCTATAAATAATCTTAGCCTCTATGTAACAACTAAATATACAGTGATACAGTATATATTTATATTTTCTTATGTACAACAAATTATTGCATTGGTGTGACAAACTGGAAGGTGAAGTCAATAAAACGTCTGAACCGAGGCTTAATCTCTTTATCTTTATCGATCACTGAACAAGTCATCACTCTTCTGTCTAAACGTTTGGAACTGTCTGTTCACAAGTCATATCAGTCCATGCACAAGCCTTCATATACATTTTGGGCAAATTGGTACTTGTTCTTGCAGGACAATGTATCCCCAATGAAGAAAAAAAAAATAGAAGACAAAATAAAGTCTGTGATATGAACATCTTTATTTCCATGTTCAATTGCACATCTCCGTAGTTTTCCATCTTTTATAACCATTATTGTATAGATAGGCTACTACAAGTATGACAATTTTACAGCCTGGCGTATGTGCGGGTGAGTGCGTGTGTCTGGTGTTGTGAAGCTGTTATGTCAACACATGCGGTTAGTACTGGCGATACTCATGCAGTCTTTGCTCAGTAGTAGCGTACATCATCATAACCTTCAAAGGTAGAGTTCTCTTTTTGTGTTTATTTTGTTTTCGCCCCCAGTTTTACAACAACAGGCACCTGTCTCAGTAACTCGTGCAAGGAGGGTAGAGGTCGCTCGCCGGCAATATAAGTCTGGATTTGGCCTTACTGTCTTAAAACTTTCGCATATAGCTCTTTATCTGAAAATACATTACTCTCAGTCCAAACATATGGATTGACCTCGTATAAAAATCGGACATATATTCAGTGAGAGACAAAAAAACAGAATATGACTCGAAAAGGAATTAACTGGAAACATGCCAAAAGCCGTTGCGCTTTTACGCATGGGCAGCAATACTTTTGTCAAAATGCAGTCAGCAACGCTATCCCTTTCTTCTCCGTCGAAACACCTACCACTCGGCGAAGACACCGGGATCTCAATCATAACTTTATATAAAAAAAGAAAACCGTAGACAAAAACAAAACTCGGCGACAGGGTGCGATTCCAACAAGTATAAAAACAACAGCTGTAAGATCGTTCAGTGTACCCCTCTGCTTTCCCAGTCTGGCATAACGCATTGCGCAGGGAGAAAAGTGAGGTTTTGCAAGACTGTGCGCTTTACCAAACATCGGCTGATGACTTGGAAATTATTGGCTACATACATACATATACACACATGGTCTCATTTTGCCTCTTTAAATTACACTTCAGCACATTGTACATTTAACAAACTCTTTGGCAGACCTGGTGTCTAGGCATCAATAAATTGAGAAAAGCTTGGCCACAACAGGTCATTGAGGAGGAGACTTATCATGCTAATGCATTGGACCAGTGGACAGGGAAAGCAGTGGGTACCTTAGCAACGTGCTGCATTACAGCATGGTCTGACAATCGCCATCTTTTGAAAACTATTAAAAAATGTTTTGGAAAAAAAAGATTTAAATGTTCTCAACGGCTCCGAGTAAGAGTTAGAGTTTCGGCTTGCTGCTCATTTGGACTGATTTAAATATTGTTATCTATGTACACAGACCAAATACTGTCCATACTCTATACACATACATTAAATATGTATATATTTATATTTATAGTATATACACGTGTACTGTTACTGGTGAAGTGGTGTTGGGAACATAATATATATATATATAGTAACAATGTTTCAGTAACATTCTGCATCAGGCGACAAATGATAAAACAATATTGACCATAACCGTATGTGACCAGTAGTGAAAACAATTAAAATCTAAAAAATCACAGAGAAGTAAGAAAAACAAACAAAGAAAAATGGAATACATGTAACAGGAAGAAGTGCTTTCTTATTCCCTCCACAAACATACCTCAGACATAACACGATGTTATTCAGCCACAACATAAAGGCCCTAGACTGCCAAACATTGGCCAGCATCTTTGCAAACTGTAAACAAAGCAAGCTTCAATTCTACAGTACAAATTTATATATATATATATATATATATATATATATGTATACAGTATACAGAGTGGGTTTCTATAACATTTTCCAGGATGGGTACAATAGTAACCATAAGGGAAACTGGTGTTATTTCTCAAATGACTTTTCGTTTTTGTTTTGTTTTGTTTTTGCCATCTCATATAACCGGTACACTTTCTCTCTCTCATGCCAAAGCCGGGAAACGAGTGAACATGACGACCAGGTGATGATGAGGAGCTCAAAGACGAGACAGGCATCCGTCTCATCACCGCTTTTCAAGTCTCTGCATCTTTTAAAAATGATCTTTTTTTTAAATCTCTGTGTTCCCCTACGAGTGCTAAGGATCAGAGCTGCAAAAGCTGGAGTGTCAGGCTATGGAGCAGGGTTGTTTGTTCCCGTGTGTCGAGCTCTTTTTCTTGATCTTGTCCAGTGGCTCCAAGGGTGCCAGCTGGAGCAACTTTTTTTGTGTCCAGAGAGTTCAAGAGAAGTGTGGTGGTGTTTCCCCCCCCATGTATTTATGCGAGTGTGGTTTTCTTCGTTTATTCATCATATCATATATTTTTTTGTTTCTTTATATATTTTATGTTTTGGCATGGGCACAAGCAGAGTCTAGGCACTGTCCTGTCCTGTCCTCCCACACTCCCTCCCTTCCTCTTCTGCTTCTCGTTAAGTCCAGTCGGCACAGGAGTATCCGTGGCATGGGCGCACTGTCCGTGTACGTGTGTGTGTGTGTGTGTGTCTGTGGATGTGCAAGCGGAAAGCAGACAAAACTTGAATGCTTCCTAATGCTAAAAAGGTGGCACAGCTAATGCTACGGTCCACTGGTCCGAGCTCAACCAAGGTCACGGGCAGGTTGACGGATGTCAGGAGGTCATGGTTGGGGGGGGGGGGGGGGTGTGTTTACAGTACAAGCGTAAAGGTCATGACTTTGGTCCAGTGAATCCTGGGGCGGTGACTGTTTGGTGGAGGGAAAAGAGAACCGAAGACGCCGATGGGAGGGCGGGTAGGAGAGTCGGCCACGTCCTGCCATCTCCGCAAACACTGGAGTGTGTGTGTGTGATTGTGTGTGTGTGTGTGTGGGAGAGGAGTGCTGTGATGGTGGTCGTGGAGGAGCGCAGTAGAGGCATCAGCAGCTGGATCTATTGGAGCACAGTCAGTGAGTGAGGAAGAGGGAAGGGGGGGCTGTGCCACTGTGCACGAGTGTGTGTGGGGGTGGGGGTTCAGTCGCTCAGTCAAGGTCAAAGCCCAGGACACTGGGGTCAAAAGGTCAAGGTGAGGTGGTGGTGGTGGTGGTCGGAGGTCCTCAAGTCTTGTTGGCGGAGCCGGAGGAGCGTCGCAGCTTCATGGACATGCGGCTCTTGCTAGCACGAGGGGACATTGGCGAGGCTGAGTCGCTCCCGTCGCCCCCGGCCACCGCTGCCACCCCCGCCGCCGCCGCTGCTGCTCCCATCCCCACCACTGGGCTTTCGGCCCCCTGAGTCTCGTGGCATGAGCCTGGCGGAGGAGGAGGAGAGATGGGGGAGGAAAGAGATGGAGGAGGAGAGATGGAGGGGGAAGGGTGGAAGAGGAAGGGTGGAGAGGTGGCGGAGGAAGAGATGGAGGAGGAGAGATGGAGGGGGAAGGGAAGGAGGAGGAAGAGATGGAGGTGGAGAGATGGAGGAAAAAAAGATGGAGGAAAAAGATGGAGGAGGAAAGGTGGAGAGATGGAAGAGGAAGAGTGGAGAGATGGAGAGATGGAGGAAGAAGGTAGGAAGGGGGGGGGGTAAAGATGAGAACAGATGAGGGGTAGAGAGGCACGAAGAAAGCATGGACGGGGATGGGATAGGAGATAAGAAAAAAGTTAAACATCCCCCCCACACGCTCACACATAGCCACATGCCTTCCCACCCACAGCCACACACACGCACACGCACACGCGCACACACGCACGCACACACGCACGCACACGCACGCGCACGCACACGCACACACACACACACACGCACGCGCACGCGCACGCGCACGCGCACACGCGCACGCGCACACACACACACACACGCACACGCACACGCACACGCACACGTACACGCACGTACGCGCACGCGCGCGCACGCGCACGCGCACGCACACGCACACGCACACGCACACGCACACGCACACGCACGCGCACGCACACGCACACGCACACACACACACGCACACGCACACGCACACACATATACAGATGACAGGTAACATACATCATCAACAGGAGAGACATGAGATATGAGGCTAGCCATGACAAGCCAAGGGTGGGGGTTGAGGGGGCGGAGGGCTGTCTGAGAGACCACTGACTAGTCACATAACACGGACGGAGGAGTTATTAGTGCAATCTACATTACAAACACACTAGTCAAGTCTCTATGCAGACAGAGGTAGATAGGGGTGGGGGGTAGGGGTACACTAGCCAGTGTCTGTATGCAGTCAGCCTGTTCATGCATTTAGTGCTACAGTGTCCGGCGGGCGGTCAAAGATGAACCACAGCTCCTGTTTTGTCAAGGCTGGAGAAGCAGGAGGATTCACAGCTCTTGACAGAGACGGAGGGAAGAGGGTGTGTGCATGTGTGTGTGTGTGTGTATGTGTGTGTGTGTGTGTGTGTGTGTGTGTGTGTGTGTGTGTGTGTGTGTGTGTGTGTGTGTGTGTCGGGATGAAAACGCATAGGCCCCCACTATAATCCGTTTCATCCCAGACTGTTTTTTCTTGTGAATTTCACTCAAAATGATCATTAGTGAAAAATCTTCCACCCATTCTCACCCTCTCTCACAAGAAAGAGTATTGCCTGTCAATCAAATGTCAATACCAATCCGTGTCACTAAGGCAACGAGGTGTTGATCAGAGTTGAGCTTATTTGCTATTTATTTATTTGTTTACTTATTCTAAATTGGTTGTTTGTTACTGAAGGGGTTAAAATGACAGGTCTTCTCAGGGGAAAGATGGGTGTGTAGTCTTCACACTCACAATATTCTGAGTGAAACTTCACACAAAAGCTTAACCAAGACACGAGTAGAAAAAAACAGACAAACAAATGATAAAAACAAGGAAAACAGAGGACGTTGATCACACAGGATGCCTTCAGTAATCAACACTGAGAGACATGACACCTAATCCATCAGGGAGATGGAACGAGCACAAGAGAGGAGAAGAGGGGAGCGTAGAGGAGATGAGAGAGGAGTACGTCATTCCAACAGAGACAGGGGGACTGAAGGTTTAGGGAAAACGAAAACAAAGACAAAACAAACTAAAACTGAAATAGTGAGACAGCCAGAGGAGCAGCACGAGTATACATAAATATAGAGACAGACATAAAGACCAAGAGAAAGCAAGACGAAAGCAAGAAATAGAGAGAGAGAGAGAGAGAGAGAGAGAGAGAGAGAGAGAGAGAGAGAGAGAGAGAGAGAGAGAGAGAGAGAGAGAGAAAGAGAGAGGTAGTTGGTTGTTGATTGAGTGTTTTTGAGCGTACCATTCACAGCTAGCGTGAAACACCTTCCTTTTCAAGCCTTTGCCCTTTGCCTTGATGAGGCCAATGTTTTCTAGTGGAGGTTTAGGGAGGAGGAGAAACACCACTGCATTTCTCTCTTGGGTAGAGGAGGAGGAGGGGAGACAGGCAGACGGATAGGTAGATAGGCAGACAGACAGACAGCCAGACAGATAGACAGACAGACAGACAGACAGACAAACAGACAGACAGATAGATAGACAGACAGACAGGGACAGAGAGACACATACATAGGAAAAAAGAGAGCGCAGAAAGATGGATATGGAGAAGAAGGTAAGAGAAAAGAAAAGACAAACAAAGAGGAGAGGAGAGGGGGAAGAGATGATTAAAGAAGGAGAGATAAGAAGAAGAGTGAAAGGAATGGCACAGGGAAGAAGAAGAAGAAGAAGCAGAAGAAGAAGAAGCAGCAGAAGAAGAAGAAGCAGAAGAAGAAGAAGAAGAAGAAGAAGAAGAAGCAGAAGAAGAAGAAGAAGAAGAAGAAGAAGAAGAAGAAGAAGAAGAAGAAGAAGAAGAAGAAGAAGAAGAAGAAGAAGAAGAAGAAGAAATCAAGTACAGGAGGAAGAGAAGAGGAATTGAAGAATGAGATGTAGAATAGAGTTGGATGGGGAAGGATGAGGGCCAGAAGAAAAAAGGGAATGGCAAAAAGGACGAGAGGGGGAAGGAAGGAAGGAAGGAAGAAGAGGGAGAGAAAGATAAACAGATAAAGAGGCGTGAGCAGTGAAACAAGCCGACAGGGAAAAGACAACAACAGCTGGTGCACAGAGAAGAGAAAAACATACAGAAAGATAAAAAGCAGGACCTAGTCACGGAAAAAACGCACACACGTGCACAACCACACGCACACACACACACGGTTTGCACCCTTGCATTACAAAAATACACTCTGGAGACTGTTACGCACACCAACACGCGCGCGCACATACACACACACACGCACACGCACACGCACACGCACAGCTTGGCCTTACTTACCAGTGTCTAGCTTGACTATATAATAGAGTAATAGTGTTGAAAAATGTACAGGCAATAGGGTTGTGTCCCTGACCGACACACACGCTCACACATGTTAGGACTGTGACAGAAAGGTCAGGTTAGGTTTAAGTGGGACAGAGGTGGGCCTTGGATTTGAGGGATCTGAGTGTGACCATCCCTTCAAACCATAGCAGACAAGTTATATTAGTCATGATGACACATTTACGCACACAGGCACACACAAATGTACACACGCACACACAAATGTACACACTCCACATGAATCAAAATGCACTGTACCTTGTATAGTACACACAACACAAAACAGTGAATAGTAGTAGCATGCCGGTACAGTAGATGGTGGTGGTGATGACAGTGGATGTGAACAGAGTGAGGACGCGAACATGATGACAAGCAAGGTGACCAGGTGAATAGGTGGCTGTGAGTGTGTGTGAGTGTGTGTGTGTGTGTGTGTGTGTGTGTGTGTGTGTGTGTGTGTGTGTGCGTGCATGTGTGTGAGACAACGCACACACAACCTTCACTTGTGACGTTATAGGAAAAGGGAGTGCAAGTGTGTGTACACAACAGGCAGGTGCTAAGAATATATGTTAATCAGAGCAGCATGCGGGAGGAGTGAGTAAGTGATGGATGGATGGATGGATGGATGGATAGATGCACACTTCTTCAGAACCAGAGACGAAGGGAAAAGAACAGATAGACCGTCATCAGTTGGGGAGGAAGGGAAGAGAACAAAATGTCAGAAAAGGTACGGATAAGGAGAGAGAGAGAGAGAAAGAGAGACGGAGAGAGAGAGAGAATGAGAGAGAAAGAGAGAATGACGGAGAGAGAGAGTGAGAGAGAGAGAGAGAGAGAGAGAGAGAGAGAGAGAGAGAGAGAGAGAGAGAGAGAAGAGATGGGCAGAGGATTCCAGTGACAAAGTGAGAGAAAGAGAGAGAGAGAATGAAGGAGTACATCTAAAAGGAGCAAAGGGATACGGAAGAGTTCATACGCTTGTTACAAGCAGGAGAGAGACAAGAGAGAGGGAGCGAGGAGGAGGGCTAGGAGAGAGTCAGCCTGAGCTCTGTGTGGGCCCATCCCAGAGTTATCTTACCTTTAGATATACACAAGTGATAGATTATGATCTAAAGGAGGGGGAGGGGGGAGGCATAAGATAAAAGGAAACAAAGAAACAAAAAGAGAAAAAATGAAATAAAATGGGAAAAAACAAACAAAATGGAATTAAAAGAAAAGAAAAGAAAGGGAAAACAAACACAGAAGGAAAGAAAAAAATAATGGATCACTTTGTGTGTTAGGAGAAAGCAGAGCTTCCTTGAGGGACTGATGTTAACCCAACATAAAGGAGAGAAACTCAATCAACAAAGGATAAACATTTGAGACAGAAAAAAACAGCTCTCGGAGGCAGTGTTGCCAGATTGGGCTATTTCCCGCCCAATTGGGCTGCTTACAGGATGGCTGTGTGCGGGTGAAAATGGCATTTAGCAGAGAATCCTGCCCAATTTTTGCCATAGAAATCAGTAGAATTGGGCGGGGTTTTGAGCATTTTTTGGGCTGGAAATCATCAGCCTCATCTGGCAACCCTGCTCTGAGTCGCAGCCTGGTCATTGCATTTCTGCAGGCGACTGTTTTTCAATCCCAAATCAAATGAATTTCTTTTCTTCCCCCAACTGATTGAATGACAACAAAAATGAGACACACCCATACACTTACATGTAGGAGGAATATTGACCGAAGAGGATTCTGAATTTCAAGTTTAATCCATGACAATTCATATCTTGAAAAATATTGACGTGGTTGTCTTAAGGGATGTAAAATGGTTTCATGGTCAATTAATTTCTTGCACGTGTGTGTGTGTGTGTGTCTCCGTAAATGATTACAAAAAAAGATGATGTTTGAGTAACACAGTAGGTCTCAGGATACCAATGTGTGTGTGTGTGTGTGTGTGTGTGTGTGTGTGTGTGTGTGTGTGTGTGTGTGTGTGTGTGTGTGTGTGTGTGTGTGTGTGTGTGTGTGTGTGTGAGGGCTCGTGTGAATGTAGGTGTGTGAGTGCTTGTGTGAATGTATGTGTGTGAATGTAATGTGTTTTTCTGTATGTGTACTGTATATCTCTGCGTACAAAGTCTATATTGCTGAATGTGGGTAAATTGTGTATTTGTGTGTGTGTGTGTGTGTGTGTGTGTGTGTGTGTGTGTGTGTGTGTGTGTGTGTGTGTGTGTGTGTGTGTGTGTGTGTGTGTGCGTGCGTGCGTGCGTGCGTGCGTGCGTGACCAGCAGACCGGTGGAAACCAGAACACTTCACACCTCTCCACCCAGTATACTGCAGGTGAGAAAGCCGCCTCTGTCTCCACAGATGGGCACAGACACCGTAATAGGACATTAGTGTGTGTGAGTGAGAAGAAGAAAGAGAGGTAGAGAGACCGTGTGAGAAAGAGAGAGTGAAACGCAACAAAAGAAAGAAAGAGAAAGAGAACGAGAGAGAACGAGAGAGAGAGAGAGAGAGAGAGAGAGAGAGAACGAGAGAGAGAGAAAGAGAAAGAGAGAGAGAGAGAGAGAGAGTGTGAGTGTGCATCCCTGAAGAAAGAAGAGGGAGAAGGTGTGTTTTTTAATTGTGCAGCAGAGTGATAATGCGGATGATAGAAATGACACATCCAGGTGGACCGCCAGAGCCATTACCTATTTCCCTGTGTGTGTGTGTGTGTGTGTGTGTGTGTGTGTGTGTGTGTGTGTGTGTGTGTGTGTGTGTGTGTGTGTGTGTGGTCTGTGCTAACCTTACAGGGATCACCCTCACAGGTCACCAGTGAAACAGTACATTCGCAAAACAAACATCAAATCCCCCCCCAATAAAATGTGACATGCAAAAAGTGTTTCAGTGAGAGGTGGCCAATGGCTGCTGATTGGATGGTGATGATGAAATGGGCGGGGCGGTGAGCCGTCACTTCTGCCTTACCTGCGTCGGAGGGGACGTGGTGGTGGGGGGCGGGGCAGTACATGCGGGCGGCGTAATCCTCGAAGGTGGTTGGCTCCAGGTGGTGCTCCACGATGGTCGACAGGTAGCGGGCACGCTCCTCGTAGCTACGGCAACGGGTTAAGGTTAACAAAACACTGTGCACAGTCAACCACTGCAGAGAGAAGCTCACTCAACACCTTTTAATGCACTACACTGGGTGCTTAACTTTGTCCACAAATAAACTCAAACTCAAAAAATAAATTAATAAAGAGGCACCCCTCAGATTTCTTTTTGACTTTTTAATCGCCACACAAACGTTTCGGGCTAAAACATCCTCATTGTGAAATGGCGGTGAGTGCGTCTTTATTCTTTCATTTTTCACATTCAACCACTGACGAAGGCAACAGCCGAAACGTTTGTCTACACTTCTGCTGCTATATAAATAAAAAAATAAAAAAGAAGAAAAGAAAAACCCGAGTGCGATCCACTTTTTCACCTTCAAAGTTATTCAACTGGAGACGCACCACACGGAAGAGCGCGGTGTATCATCAACTACTACTTCACATTCAACCACTGCAATGCTTTGCTACGGTTTCCTGACTGACTGAAATGTTTGAGGAGAGAAGATTGAGCTCACTGCCTAAAGCTTTAAGCCATTTATTAGGTGGAAATAACCCAATTAACATTTCAATGTTTACAACATCTTCTCCAGAGTTCTGAATGAATCGTTTGTCCGCAACGTAGCAAACCATTCTGCGGTGACTTTTGCATACGTCTGCTACGGTTTGGCAGGCGTGTTATACCAATTATCCAATCGTTTCGCAATGCTTTCTCTGACAGAACGGCGCAAAACATCTCCCTCTCAGCTACCATTAGTCGCAAATGTTTCATGCGTCTTAAACACGGCCATCGTCTCCCTCATCGGCTGCGCTGGCTAAACGGCTTTTAAGCCGTTTAAGCCACGCGAGGTCAAGA
>NC_085875.1:9836865-9846865 GCF_034702125.1 Engraulis encrasicolus
GCCCCTCAAGGGGGAGACTAGAGGAGAAGAGAAGAGGATATAATAAGAAAAAAGATGAGAGGAAAAAGAGGAGAAGAAAGGAGGAGCAGGTAGCTTGGGCTAGTCTTCCGCTGAGCTTGTATCGTTGTCATGCTGCTCAAGTCAACTCCTGAGCGCCGGAGAGGGAAAATAGGAGCGAGTGAAGTGAGGAGAACAGGACACAAGAGGAGAAGAAAGGAGGAGCAGGGTTGCTCAGGAGGGGTGGAGGAGGGGGAGAATGTCATGAGCTGGGCTCCTCCCGAGCCTCTTTCATTGTCACGGCGCTCGACCCGACTCCTCAGTGGCAGAGAGGAGAAGCGGAGCCCAGAGTGAGAAGGAGCGGAGGGGAGGAGGGGAGGAGGGGAGAGGAAGAGAGGAGAAAAGAGGACAGGTAGATGAGATGAGAGGGAAAAGAGGAGAAGAATGGAGGAGCAGGGTGCACAGGGCTCCTGCCGAGCTTTTTTTTTTTGTCATTGTCACAGCGCTCGAGTCGAGTCCTGAGGGGCGGAGAGGAGCCGCTGAAATTGGCACCGAGGCTGAGGCAGCGGGGCACGCTTGTTAGCACATTAGGGGTGCCACCGCCACATCCACGGGGGAGGGGAGGAGAGGGGAGGGGAGAGGGGAAGAGGGGAGGGGAAGAGAGAAGGGGAAGAGGGAAAGAGGAGAAGAGGGGGAGAGGGGAAGAGGGGAGGGGAAGAGGGGTGCGGAGCGGTGCTGCTGATGTGTGTGTGTGTGTGTGTGTGTGTGTGTGTGTGTGTGTGTGTGTGTGTGTGTGTGTGTACTTGGAGTATCGGTGTGTGAGAGTTGTGTGTATGTGTCAGTGCATCTGCGTCTCTGTGTGTGCATGTGAGAGTATCTGTATCTGTGTGTGTGTGTCGAGCCTGGCGTGTGCGCGCAGTATTTTGCATCATTCTGTGGAAGAGATGTGTATGTGTCAAGGAAAGCGTGTATACGTGTGTGTGTGTGTGTGTGTGACTGTGTGTATGAGGAGAATACGGGAGGGGGTCCAGGAGCACAGACCCCACCCCCCCCCCTTCCCCCGTAGCCCTCTGCTGTTGGTGTTAATTCACCATGGCCAACATGCTACTGCTGATAGCCCCACAAATTGCTCCCTTCTGATCCACACACACACACACGCGCGCACACACACACACACACACGCTCACGCACACACGCACACACGCACACACAGAGCATCTAGTGACCCCGTTTCCTCTTTCCTCACAGGCCCACACTCAACTCATCCAACTCTCCTCTGAGAAAGAATATGAAGACAGAGATGAAGAGAAAAGAAGACTGCTTGCTCGCTCTCTCTCTCTGTCTCTCTCTCTCTCTCTATCTCTCTCTCTCTATCTCTCTCTCTCTCTCTCTCTCTCTCTCTCTCTCTCTCTCTCTCGCTCGCTCGCTCGCTCGGCAAAAAGAGGAGAGGAGAGCGGGAAGGAGGTGAACGAGGGAGAGGGATGGTAGCTCTCTCTTCACAAAAGAAGAGGAAAAGAAGGAGAACAGAAGTAGAGCGTGAGAGAGAGAGAGAGAGAGACAAAGAGAGAGAGAGAGAGAGAGAGAGAGAGAGAGAGAGAGAGAGAGAGAGAGAGAGAGAGAGAGACAAAGAGAGAGAGAGAGAGAGAGAGAGAGAGAGAGAGAGAGAGAGAGAGAGAGAGAGAGAGAGAGAGAGAGAGAGAGAGAGAGAGAGAGAGAGCGAGAGAGGAGGCAGTTGTCTCTCTAGACATTGAGCCACAAGTCAATTGGTGTGAGAGTTGAGAGAGGCCCAGGATGGAGCAGAAAAAAAATATGGCCACAGTGGCGGTCCTACAATGACTTGTGCTCCGGTCGAGGCCCCCTCACATGCCCAGCCGCTTTCGAGGTGACCCCGCCCCCGACAAAAAAAACCCTGACAAAAAACACTTATAATAACAGACAAAAGCCACTAATAGTAATGTTATTATTGCAATAATGGGGTAATAGTTCAGAATTAACACTTAAAATATTTTTAATATGTTTATAACTATTTTGACAAATTTCTAGCGATTTTTCGGATGTCATACGTACAAAAGGAGTCAACAATGAAAAGGTAGAGAAAAGACACACACACACACACACACACACACACACACACACACACACACACACACACACACACACACACACACACACACACGCACTGTATGAATAATATGACTGACAAAGACTGGCCATGCAGCCCCACCAGAGGGCCAATCCTGTAAGGCAATCTGTGGTTATTTGGCTTAACGAGCGGATGTGAGGAATATGGAAGAATGAGGAATATTGATTGCAGGCATTTAAGTCTCAAGCGAGCCTGCTTTGGGACAGAGAGATACTGGAGCGAGAGCGAGAGAGAGAGAGAGAGAGAGAGAGAGAGAGAGAGAGAGAGAGAGAGAGAGAGATAGAGAAGAGAGAGAGAGAGTGCATGAGAGAGAGGGCAAGAGGAATGCTGGCTGGCCTAAACCATGAGGGTCCAATGCAATAGGCCTCTTCCCCCATCTCCTCACTCTCTCCCTCCTCCTGCTAATTCTTGAATGCCAATTTACAGCAGCAATTACCAGGAGGCTCTTGTCTGGAAGAACACTAGAAACACAGCCTCACAAGAGGACAAGAATAGGGGTGTTGGTGTGTGTGTGTGGGCGTGTAGCTGGGTAGGTGTGTGTACAAGTGCAAGACTGAGATTACGGTTGTTGTCCCTCCTCTGGGCTTTACACACGCACGCACGCACGCACGCACGCACGCACGCACGCACGCACGCACGCGGACACGCGCACACACACACACACACCCCTGGACCACAGGGGCTCGCCGGTCTAATTGCTGGTATTCACGCCACCCTTCTCCTCGTCCATCTGTCTCCATTGTGCTACAGTAGGCCCTGGATTCCTCAGGAGCAGAGTGGGGGGAGAGGAGAGGAGAGAGAAGAAGAGAAGAGAAGAGAAGAGAAGAGAAGAGAAGAGAAGGGGAGAGAAGGGGAGAGAAGGGGAGAGAAGGGGAGAAGAGAGAAGAAGAGAGGAGGGGAGAAGAGAGAAGAAGAGAGGAGAAGAGGAGAGAAGAGGACAGAATAAGAGAGAGGAGAAGAGAAGAAAAGAGAAGAGAACAGAGGGGTAATGGAGGGAGAAGAGAATAGAAGAAGAGGAGAAGAAAAGTGAGGACAGGGACGGGAGAGAGAGAAGAAGAAGAGAGACAGCAGAGAGGACAGATCAACAAGGGGAGCGAGATGGAGAGAGGAGAGCAGTGGGATGGAGAGAGGAGGGGAGCGAGATGGAGAGAGGAGAGCAGTGGGATGGAGAGAGGAGGGGAGTGGGATGGAGAGAGGAGGGGAGTGAGATGGAGAGAGGAGGGGAGCGAGATGGAGAGAGGAGAGCAGTGGGATGGAGAGAGGAGGGGAGCGAGATGGAGAGAGGAGAGCAGTGGGATGGAGAGAGGAGGGGAGCGAGATGGAGAGAGGAGAGCAGTGGGATGGAGAGAGGAGGGGAGCGAGATGGAGAGAGGAGAGCAGTGGGATGGAGAGAGGAGGGGAGCGAGATGGAGAGAGGAGAGCAGTGGGATGGAGAGAGGAGGGGAGCGAGATGGAGAGAGGAGAGCAGTGGGATGGAGAGAGGAGGGGAGCGAGATGGAGAGAGGAGAGCAGTGGGATGGAGAGAGGAGGGGAGCGAGATGGAGAGAGGAGAGCAGTGGGATGCTGGTTGGCATGAAAAGGCGGCAGCAGGAGAGGACAGGAGGAGTGTGACGGGCTGTCACATCGGTCACAAGACACTGGGGCTGAAACCATGGCCCTGACTACAGCTCCTGGAACAGTCTTGGGACCCACCATTTTCCACTCTCATTCGGTCGCGACCCAATTTTTTTAGCGTTCAAGTCAATTCAATGCAATTCTCAAAATGTAACCAAGACTCGAATGACTGGTTGCGCGCTATCAACCTCGCATAAACATTCAGATTGTATCTATGACGACAGATGACACAGAGTTCACTAACCTATCAAAATAAAAGTTGTAAATTGTTGCAGGCAAAGTTGGATTTTTTCTTTTTAGAATTACGTTTTTTTTACACCAAGGCTCCGCGACCCACCCATGACCCCTCCGTGACCCACTTTTGGGTCGCAACCCACCAGTTGAGAAACACTGCTCTAAAACACACTGTACATACACATATACACACACTCGCTCCGTCTCAGACAGACACAGAGGCACAAGTGTGTACACAGAACACACACATGCGTGCATGCATGTGAGCGCGCACACACAGGCACATGCACGCACACGCATAGAAACTCACCCGCCGAGCAGCACCATGCAAGAAAGGCCCTCTCTGCGCCATATCCTGCCGTGCGACACCAATTACAGCCTAGCCAATTATAACACAGTAGCACTACAGCACAGCGGAGGCACAGCACAGTAGCACTGCAACAGCACAGCAGCGGAACAAGAGTGGTGTGTGGAGCGCAGCACGGCGGCTAGCAACACTACGAACTCTGCATGGGACGCCGCCGACACCACAGCTCAACAGAGGAGACGGAACTCAACTCGACTCTTCTTCTGCACCCATAGTGTGCCCTGACATGGTGTCGGAATGAGTCCCTTTCAGTCGGCTGCAGTAGAGTGGCTCTAGACTGTTTTTATACCTAAAGGAATAAGGATTTGAAGGAATTGAAGGATAAGTACACTATTTTGAACATTAAGCCCCTTTTCTGAATTGTAAAAAAAGGTAGAGTGGTCCTCACCAATTTTTTGAGGTTTGCTGCCGTGTCTGTTATTTGGCTAATTTGGATTTTGTATCAGAAATGGCCATAGAATCGCTTTAGCATGGCCGTCTATGGACATATCCATATCTGTTCTTAAAAACACCCTAAACATTTGTTCTCAAGAATGTGCTATTCACCGAGTGTTTAGTGGCGCTCACTGGTATTCCATAACAAGTTTGGTAGAGAAACATGGCTTTTATAGTGTTTTATGTAGCATTTTTAAAATACATCTTTTCCATTCACAAAATGGTAAATTAAAAAAATGATGGGAGCCATATCTCACTTTCGAACTTGTTAGAGCAAACAGTGTCATATCAACCTGAAAATTGGCGCTGTATAAAAGTGAATAAGAAGCACACAATTAAATATAGTTTTAATCGCATCGTCTAAATTATTACCGTAAATAAACTATGAAAAAACCAACACACAGTACATGCAAACCAGTCTGAGCAACAGTCCAGTGTACTGTATGTATTGCAGTATGTTTGTGTGTATATTGAAGAATGGACAGCCTACAGCCTTTTATGTGTTGTGAAATATGACTTCATAAAAACCTCTCAATAGGACCCAAAGAGAAGAATGGCAGTGAAAGTTGTGAGGTCAATGGCCTTAACACTGTGCAGTGCAGCAGGCTGATGTACAACGACATCAGAGAGAGAGAGAGAGAGAGAGAGAGAGAGAGAGAGAGAGAGAGAGAGAGAGAGAGAGAGAGAGAGAGAGAGAGAGAGGAAGAGAGGAAGAGAGGAAGAAAGATAGCGGGGAGGGAGAGAGAGGATGAAAGAGAGGAGGGAGGTAGATGGAAAGAGGGAGAGGGAAGGGACGGGAGGGGAGAGATAGAGAAAGAAACATCGCACAAATAATCGAATTGGAGGAGTTTTACAGGCTGTAATTGCAGAAATCTATGTGTGCCCTGGAGTGGAGGCTAATCCCTTTATTCCTCCATCTGATGGCCGTGATATGGAAGGGGCCCCTCTAACAGTGATTTTATTAGCTGGGACACAGCAGCCAGCCAACAAACGCACACACACGGAGAGAGAGAGAGAGAGAGAGAGAGAGAGAGAGAGAGAGAGAGAGAGAGAGAGAGAGAGAGAGAGAGAGAGAGAGAGAGAAGAGAGAGAGAGAACGCGAGTGAAAAAACAAGGAGGGGTGCCTGGCTGTCCTTACTGCATCCCCAGCCCCCCCCAAACTAACCCCTCATCACCCCCCCGGCCACTAGGCCGTCATTACGGGGCCAATGTCCCCACAGATGAGCGGCGAGATAGAGCTGGAGACAGAGACAGAGACAGATACAGGGAGATGGGCCTGGGCCCTGGCCCCCCCTTAATGCAGCGTAGCCTGGGGGCCCCTGTACGCCACGCCACCACCAGCCACACACCACGCAGTCAAGACGCACACACACACACACACAGGTGCAAGGACGTGCACACACACAAGCATATGCACGAACACACGCACGCATGCACAGGTGCACGCACACGCACACACACACAGGTGCACGCACACACACAAGCATACGCACGAATGCACGCACGCATGCACAGGCACTAACACAAGCACATAAGCACACACACACACACACACACACGCACGCACGCACACACATGCACAGGTCCCCTCTCTGCCGCCTGCTGTTCCTCCCTACAGACACACAGGGCTTCGCTATTAATCACCTGGCCAAACGCAATTGAGGACGGGGACGGGGGATGGTGTGTGCGTGCTTGTGTGTGTGTGTGTGTGTGAGAGATGGCCATGAAGATCAGTGGTGATCCCCCTCTCATCCCCCCCGCACACACACACACCACCCAGTCCCCCTATTTATCGCACTCTAAGTGCCTGGGGTGAAGCATGTGTGTGAGTGCGTCCATGCCTGCGTGCATGGGTCTGTGTGACTATGGATGTGTGTGTGGATGTGTGTGTGGATGTGTGTGTGGATGTGTGTGTGTGTGTGTGTGTGTGTGTGTGTGTGTGTGTGTGTGTGTGTGTGTGTGTGTGTGTGTGTGTGTGTGTGTGTGTGTGTGTGTGTGTGTGTGTGTACGCTGAGCTGTCATGAAAAGTAATGCTTACCTAATGTCAAAGGTGCACATGGGTGAAGACATTAATGTTATGAGAGTTGCTTAAGGGGGTTTGGGGGGGTGGAGGGAGGTAGGGAGGGAGGGAGGGATGGGGAACTTACATGTGTGTACTACTCAAACACAAGCCCGGACAGACACACATGCAAGCACTAGCACGCACACAGTGACGCAAAAGCATTGATTAGGGGAGCCCAGTGGTTCGGCCATCTGCCATCACACATGCGTGCGTACGTGCATGCATGCGTGCGTGCGTGCGTATTTACGTACTGGTGTGCGTGCGTGCGTACATGGGTGCATGGTGCGTGCCTGCGTATTTACGTACTGGCGTGCGTGCAGGGTGCATGGTGCGTGCGTGCGTGCGTGTGTTGTGGTGGTGTGGTTGGTGGGGGGAGTAATCAACCAGTGCTCTCCCCCATCCTCCTCCATGACTGAGGTAAACTGAGCATGGTACCGTCCCACCGCACTGCTCCCCATGGGGCGCCACTGAGGGCTGCCTCCTTGCACGGGTGAGGCATAAATGCAATTTCGTTGTGTGCAGTGTTCACTTGTGTGCTGTGGAGTGCTGTGTCACAATGACAATGGGAGTTGGAGTTTCCCAATGGGCTTTCACTTTCTGTGTTCCACCTAAGAGTGATTCTACGATTTCCCTACGCTTTTGGCAAAAGCAAAATGTCAATTATCAGTATTTTTTCAACTAAATGACCTGGATGATTATATTGTGTATATATTTAAGTTTCCAAACAAACAAATTGCCAAGCTTAATCTTAAATAATTTGATAAATACTCTAATGAAAGCGAACATTTGCTTAATTATTTTGTCAACAGTGTTATGGAAATACTACAGAGTTGAAACAATATATGTTTGAAAGTGCTTATGTCCCTTAGCAGTAATGTTGTCATTAATCTGTGCAACTGATATAGAAAATGTGATTGTTGAGCTTCATAAGTAGGATTTTATGAGTCACTGTGATACAGACTGACACATTTTTCATCATAAATCCCTGTAACGTCTGATTTGAATATAGTCACCCTCCTTACACAAGACTTCCTTCTCCAGAGATAATCCCTAGTGTATGTTCATAGGATTTTTCCAACACATAAGGGATCAATAGCGCAAAAACACTTTCAAAACAGTCAACGGTGTAACTCAACTGTGTTACGGTCAACAGTGCAGGGGAACAAGTCGGCACTTTTTTAGGAGAAAAAAACAGAGCAGACAAACCCATCTCCCTAGAACACTAATTATTTTGTTTGCTTGTCTGTCAATATGGATATAAATTGGCAAAAACATACTCCTCCTCAACTGTCATCAGTGTTGCCAGATTGGGCTGGTTCCCGCCCAATTGGACTGCTTAGGATGGCCGTGTGCGGGTAAAAATGGCATCTATCAGAAAAACCTTCCCACTGCCATATAAATCAATAGAATTGGGCGGGTTTTTAGGGCGGATTTTGATCATTTTTTGGGCTGGAAATCATCAACCTCATCTGGCAACCCTGACTGTCATACTTAATTGTAACACCATTGACGGTAACACCGTTGACATTTCAGCCATTTCTATGGTGTTGTGCTAACTGAGGACCTCAGAAGTTCCACCACAACACCTTAATCGATTCATGTATCTGTATGCTTTATCTGTGTTTTTCTACATGTGATTTCTAATTCAGATTCTTATGAATATGTTGATAACACTGTTGACAGGCAATTTTCCCGCTATGAGAACATGAAAAAGAATGGATTAAATTATGGAAGGATGGAGCTCAAAATTTACCAAAAAGTCTTCCCATATCCTGCCAAAGAGGTTATGACATCACGTGATGTTATTCGTATGGCCTAAGACCAAACCATTACTGATTTATGGAGGCGGTTTCAGACCGTGACACAGTTAACACAGTTTTCGTGGACACACACAAAATGGCAAATTTCATGTATAATGGAAAGGACAGTGGTCTTTCTGACAGTTTTGTCATATTGTGATGATTACTGTGAATCAACATTTGCAATCGTCTTGGGCAAAACAAGTTTCTTTACATGCTAATATGAAGACTGAATCTGACATTTGGAAAACAGGACGGCATGAAAACGCCCAAAACCAGTATTAAATATTCATTCTTGCTGAGGGAAATAATGCTATGTCTACACTTTCTGTATTATATGAAAGATAAATGTTTTCTAATGTCCAAAACATCATTGGATGCAGTTAATAGTTAGTGAAATTGCCAAATAAAATCCACGGACTTAAAAGTGTAGGCGAATTAGAGAATCACTCCTAAGCTGATTTGGCACTGAGGAGCGACGCCACTCACAGGCTTCCTGAGAACACACACAAGAGGGGCCCAGGGCCCTGGATGAATGCTATCTCACGGGCACCTACTGGCCCTCAACCACAAACATATATGCACGCACACACGCATACACACACGCACACACACGCACGCACGCACACACGCACGCACACACACACGCACGCACACACACACACACGCACGCACGCGCACGCGCACGCGCACACGCACACGCACACGCACACGCACACGCACACGCACACAGTTGCTGATCGCCTTTCTCCCAATCACTGGCCAAAGGGAGGCAGGAGAAGGTCGATGGCCCTGAGATGATACAGAGGACAAAGGTTCACCGTGGAGGAGGATGC
The DNA here is from genome assembly GCF_034702125.1 of Engraulis encrasicolus. Classification (NCBI taxonomy): domain Eukaryota; kingdom Metazoa; phylum Chordata; class Actinopteri; order Clupeiformes; family Engraulidae; genus Engraulis; species Engraulis encrasicolus. The sequence goes on from NC_085875.1 coordinate 9,846,353, forward strand.
TGCTGCATGTAGCCAAGAGGTTCTCAAAGTGGCAGCTAACAGTGTGAATAATCATGAGTGGTGTTGGTCTTTTAATATTGACTTACTCACAGTGCTTCCCAAAGGCTTTCTGCTAGGACCTCCTTTTGGACCGAAGTTTGAAAATAAATGAATAGTTAAGGAGTGAAGAGAGATTGAGAGAGAAAGGGAGAGAGAGGGAGACAAAGGGAGGAGAGAGAGAGAGAGAGAGAGAGAGAGGCAGAGAGATCAAGAGTAACAGAGATGATGGGAGAGAGGGATGTAGAGAGGGAGAGAGAGGGATGGAGGAAGGGGGGAAGTAGAGAGGGAAAGAGGGAGGGAGAGGGAGAGTGTGAGAGAGAGAGAGTGAGTGAGTGAGTGAGTGAGTGAGAGAGAGAGAGAGAGAGAGAGAGAGAGAGAGAGAGAGAGAGAGAGAGAGAGAGAGAGAGAGAGAGAGAGAGAGAACAGAGAAAGAGAGAGAAGGGAAGAGAACAGATCGCTGGCTGGTTAACTGAG
>NC_085875.1:9851865-9864365 GCF_034702125.1 Engraulis encrasicolus
GCAGGATTCGAACCTGGGACTCAATGGGGGAAAATGTAGTCTGTATTTGTTCAGCTGTGTTCACATGCAGTGCCAGTGGAACCCATTGTCTTTTTAATGAATATAAAAAGTACCATGACGACCATCAACATGTATAAAGCTCATAAAGCTGGATGGCTTCAGACAGATAGCTCAGTTGTGACTCATCAACATCAACAGGTGTGCAGGACAGACTGCTGATGGTAGAACTAACTTCTAGAGCAGTGATTCTCAAAGTGTGGTCCGGGGACCACTAGTGGTCCGCGATAGAGCTCGGGTGGTCCGCGAGGGGATTTCTACTTTTCCAAGATAAGCTAGCAGTAGGCTACATTTGTAACATTTTCATGTTTTCAACTCAATAAGACAGGCTTATGATGTGAATAAAAAGTAAGTGATCTGCATCAAAATTAGCAGTGTCAAATTAGCACCCATCAACTGCCAATTCAGTTGACAGGTGGTCCCTGATCATTTTTGGGGGGACAAAGTGGTCCTCGGTCTGAAAAAGTTTGAGAAACACTGTACTAGAGCATATGCTAAAAAAAACAGCTGTTGACTGGGGAATGTTGATCATGGAGGAGTGCTGCTTCACTTTTTTCTCTTTAGCAGGTGCTCTTTGGCTCAAGGAAATAAAGTTTCTTTATTAATTAATTAATTAAATTAATTAATTAATTAAAGGCGTTTTAACTTCACCAGCAGTGTGCCTTGGAATCTTTGGCAGACCTTATCAACAGCCACAACTGGAGATAAGTCTGACCATAATTTTAACTAACTTCTAGAGCACTGTAGCCCACAGAGTGTCACTGTGTCTGTGTGAACGTTCAGTCTTACTGACTGACTGCATTGGAATGGAGACTGGAGATTGCTGCAGGGAGGCCAGTAGAGCAAAGAGAGAGACAGACAGGGAGGGGGGAGACCGACCGACAGACAGACAGACAGAGAGACAGACAGACAGACAGACAGACAGACAGACAGACAGACAGACAGACAGACAGACAGGCAGACAGGGAGGGTGGAGACAGACAGACAGGCAGGGAGGGTGGAGAGTCAAGAAATGGTGACAAGCTGGAGAACCAAGTGTGTCAAGAGAGGAAGAGGCTGGACAGGCCAGAGAAAAGAAGAGGGAGGGAAAAGAAAAGAAAACGGAAAAAATAGAGAGAGAGCGGAGAATGGGGAGAGAGAGAGAGAGAGAGAGAGAGAGAGAGAGAGAGAGAGCGAGAGAGAGAGCGAGAGAGAGAGAGAGAGAGAGAGAGAGAGCAAACATGACAATGACAATGACACACACAGACGCACACACACACAAGTAGAGGCGGAAAGATGGAGGGAAGAAAGGAGAAAATGAGAGACAGCATGAGAGAGAGAGAGAGAAAGAGGGAGAGGGAGGGCTGGAGAGACAGAATGGGTTTTGGAGAGACATCCGTCGATAATGACAGATTACTGTAATTCTGGCTGTCAGGCCTATCGACCTGCGCTACTCACGCCAATCAATAGCCCAGTCCAGTATCGAGCCCCGCCGCAGACACACAGATGGACCAGATTGCTGAAGGCGAGAGGGAGGGAGCGAGGGATGGAGAGAGAGAGAGAGAGAGAGAGAGAGAGAGAGAGAGAGAGAGAGAGACTCAAGATGGACCCCAACTATCTCAGCTCCATCGCTCTACTCGCAAGCACGAAACAGCACATGGCAGAGGAGGGCAGCTTGGAAAACGCAGGCACACACGCACACACACTCCTTCCATTTTTTCCCCCTTCAGTCTTTCAGCCCCACTCCCTCGCTCTGCAACTATTCTACTCAACTCCAACCCCTCCACCCCAACCCCTCGTTATCCTGCTCTCTCTCTGTGTCGCCTCGCTTTGTTTTCAGGCTGTCAGCATCTCGCTTCTTTTGAAAAGGGAGGGGTGGTGAGAGGGAGGGGGGGGTGGGGGGGTGAGAGAGAAAAAAGAGGGGGCAGCTTTAAAACAGAGGTTATGGACTAGAGTACTGTGAAAGAGCGTGAAGTGTGAGTGTGTGGAGGGGGGTGGGGGGGCTTAGACCGTGCGTGCGTGCGTGCGTGCGTGCGTGCGTGCGTGAGCACACACGGTGGCGGTGGTGGTGTAGGGCCCTCTTTGTTACACACGAGTGGCCATAATACGAGTGTCATTACGGGGAAATAAATAAATAAGTGTGAGAGGCCCTTCAAGGCTTGTTATCTAGTTAAAATGGACAGAATAGAGGTGATTAGACTGAAATGACCAGGGAGAGAGAGATCGGTGAATAAAACCCTCATTTATGTCATGTCTCCTATAGAATAACTATAGCTGAAAAACGACACATTTTCGCTTCTTGAACACACACGTTTGCTATTATACGCCTGTATGCAAGCGCATGTGTGCTCATGTGTCTGTTTGTGGTGTCGTTCCCCTAAACTCTCACTTGCACAAAAGTGTAGTAATCATACATGTCTACTACACAAGTGTAGCACAAGTTGCGGTGTGTGGTCAGTTTTTATTGTCTACAAATCTAGTGAATATACTTTATCTATGTGACACACGTACTCAATTTTGTGTGCATATGTGGTGAATAGCTGTTTTTTCTTTTTTTTTTACAGAGAGGATCTTGTAAGACTGTGTGTGTGTGTGTGTGTGTGTGTGTGTGTGTGTGTGTGTGTGTGTGTGTGTGTGTGTGTGTGTGTGTGTGTGTGTGTGTGTGTGTGTGTGTGTGTGTGTGTGTGTGTGTGTGTGTGTGTGTGTGTGTACCTGACTTACCCACCCGGCGAGCGCAAGCCTTCATATTATCTTGACAGCAGCAAATGTCTTAATTACACACCTCCTGTTTGGCCTGTCGCTCGCCGGATAACTGCAGACACGACGCAAGAGCAAGGGATGAGGAGAGGAGAGGGAGGGAGAGAGGGAAGGAGAGGGAGAGGGGGAGAGAGGGAGGGGTGAGGAGAAGGAGAGAGAGACTAAAGGATGAGGAGAGAGGGGGAGGAAGGCATGAGGAGAAGGGGAGCGAGAGAGAGAGAAGGAGGGAGGGGGAGATGGAGAGAGGGGGCAGAGAGGGGAAGAGAGAGGAAAGGATGAGGAGAGGGAGGGAGAGAAGAGGAGGGAGGGAGAGAGGGAGAGAGAGGGAGGAGTGAGGAGAAGGAGAGAGAGACGGGGAGGAAGGATGAGGAGAGAGGGGGAGGAAGGCACAAGGAGAAGGGGATAGAGAGAAAGAGGGAGGGGGAGATGGAGGAAGAGAGAGAGAGGGAGAGAGATGGAGAGAGGGGGGCAGAGAGGGAAAGAGAGAGGAAAGGATGAGGAGAGGGAGGGAGGGATGCTGTGTGTGTGTGTGTGTGTGTGTGTGTGTGTGTGTGTGTGTGTGTGTGTGTGTGTGTGTGTGTGTGTGTGTTTGTGTGTGTGTGTGTGTGTGTGTGTACGTGCTGGAGGTTTAGAGGCAGAGAAGTGTTGTTGGTCAAAAGTGGGCAATGAGCGAAGGAGACAGAGAGAAAAAAGTCACGGAGAAAGAAAACCCACATAACCACGGAACTATTTTCAAAGCAAATGGCTGTGTAGCAAGAGCTTTTAGGGGGTGATTGCGTGTGTGTGTGTGTGTGTGTGTGTGTGTGTGTGTGTGTGTGTGTGTGTGTGTGTGTGTGTGTGTGTGTGTTCTGCAGGTGATCAGAGCGATTCCATCACCTGCACGCCAGCGATGCACAAGCACAAGCCCCGCTCTCTTTCATTCCGAGCGAAAGAGTAAGACGTCAATAAGTATCGAACGGAGAGATAGATACAGAGAGAGAGAGAGAGAGAGAGAGAATGAGCACCAGCTGACTGACCGAGGGAAGTGCGAGTAAGGGCAGAGAGAGAGAGAGAGAGAGAGAGAGAGAGAGAGAGAGAGAGAGAGAGAGGGAGAGAGAGAGAGAGAGAGAGAGAGAGAGAGAGAGAGAGAGAGAGACAGAGACAGAGAGAGAGAGAGAGAGCGCGCGAGTGAGGGAAAGCAAACAGGCGAAGAAGTGATACTGCACATACTTTGCCTCCAGGGCCTATAGCCACACAGAGGTGGCGGGAATCCATCGATAGTGTTGTATGTGCCAACACTTGATGACCGTGAGGCGGACTGGCAAACGGATGCTCCGCTCCGCTCGGACGGTGGCTCAGGAGAGTCATTTCTTATCTCATTTCACTTCATCACATCTCATCTCATCTTATTTCATCTCTTCTCGTCTCGTCTCTCTCCTCTCATCTCACACATAGGAACGGACCAACATGCATGGATGCACACATCTCAATGCTCAGACGGACCACATGTTTATATTTCTCTCATATACCGAGAGCGGTCATCTCTGTATTCCGAGACCCGTGTGTGCGATGCCATAGCTGACCACCCATCTCATACTAAATCAGTCCAATATAGACTCTTGTGATTCAGAAAGACAGATGAATACACATGTGAACACACATTTCATCAAAACTCACCGACTTCTTGTGCAGAGGAGAGAAGTTGTCCATAGAAGACAAAAGATTAGATTATTGATGTGTACACGAATGAGTGTGCATACATGGGTTGTGAGGGTGGGTGTGTGTGTGTGTGTGTGTGTGTGTGTGTGTGTGTGTGTGTGTGGTGTGTGAGGATACAAGTTCTGGTAGAGGGGGATGAGAGACTTGAGTGCGCGGCTGGCGTTGATGGCGGTGGCTCTGACCACTGTCGGCAGGATCTTACTGTCCACTATGGCCCCGTCAAACAGCGGACCAAAGAACGGCACCTACAACATTACAACAACAACAGATGGCATGTTTAATATGCATTCATACTGTGGTTTACACTCCCCAGTTACACATTATTTTACTGTCCCTGGTGCATTAATGAGGTACAGTGGACCCTGTTATGATGTCACAACAGGTAACATTATGTACTTGCTGCACTGTGGCATTATGTTAGACATGTACACTACAGGTATATTACATGTCGATATTTGCAGATACATAAAAGGACACCACAAAATAAAATGTTAGCATATTGTTTATTACATAGCATATTGCATTGCTTTATTAAGTTTAGATTGTTCTCAGTCTTTGTTGTGATGTCTCCATGTTGTGTGAAATTTCCCAGCTCCTTTAGATAGATCCATCCATCCATACATCCATCCATCTATCCAACCAGCCATCCTCTTTTCAAACACTGTAGAGGAAGGCAACCTGTACCAATAACTCTTCTACAATATCTCTTCATTTTTCCATTGTTTTGCATCCCTATTCTGATCTCAAAACACGAAAATGGAGAATTTCCCCTTAACACTAAACGACTCCACCCTTACCAACTAAAACAAAATCACATGAGAAGTTCTGCACTCTATGACTGAGCCACAAAACAATGACAGCCACAACAACAGACATTAGGAACAAAATCCTACTGAATGTGCATTGACAAATCCAATCAAGCCAAAAAGCCATTGATGGTGCATTATGGCTCTGTTTAAGATTTACTGCTGCTCATCATAACAGCACAATCTAATCAATGACGGTGGCTTTGAAACATGATTCACAAAGGGGCTGGCATTTTAGTCCAGGACATTCCTTTTGAGTGTTTCCAAATGGGCGACACAGTCCAGAGTCCAGCGGGGCCTTTATGCCCTGGAGTGAGGGGTGTGGAGAAAAATAAAAAATAAATAAATAAAATAAACAAATAATAAAACAGAGGTAAACTCCCTGAAACAAAACAGAGGGATAAGACCAGCGGCAATGATGAACAGGGCTGTGCTACTTATTGACTTTCATAAAAGCCAGGCCTGGTCTTTGGTCTCTCTCTCTCGCTCTCTCTTTCTATCTTTCTCTCTTTCTCTCTCTCTCTCTCGCTCTCTCCTTATCTAGCCCATCTTTCTGCATTTCCTCAGACTACAATACATGTACAGCCTTGGCCCGGGACGGACGGGCTGTGGTCACTGGCGCACGGCAAGATCCATCTCCATGCCGGAATTTAATTCTGAGAATGCCGAGAATCAGATTACGCGTGCCGGGGACATAACTGAGCAGGAAGTGGAGGACTTAGGGGCCACTCCTCGGACAGCAGGGGACAATTGTGTTCATACATAGGCAAACACACACATAAACACTCAGCATTTGTGTCACACACCCTACGGATATAGTGTTAGGGCACTCGGACAGTGGACTTATTCATTTATTCACAAATACGCACATTACAAATATATTCTGGGCTCCAAATTAAGACCTGCTAACCAGCCTAATGCTGGTGAACATTCAGTTTTGCTGGTAGAAGAGACACATTTTCTAACCACTTTTCATTAGTGTGCATTTGGCTGGTGATGGAAAAAAACCCTTGATGTAGAGTAGTAGTAATGGTATGTAGTGCTAGGGTGCTCTGGGGTCTATACTACTAAGCAGGGTTACTGGTTACTTCGAGAGTGTAGAGTGACTTCTCGAGTAACCCATGCTACTAAAGGTGGATATGTTTGAGCCAGGGTATGCTGGCATAGCAATTTACTCTACATCTCAAATCTGCTATTAGAATCATAGGCTAGGATCATTCCGCCGCATGAAGGCGCAGGACACATTCCATAATTCTTCCACTCCTTCCGAGGAACGTTGTCAGTCAAATTAACGCTCACATATTAATGTAGGATCATTTGGGATTGATGAATTTGTTTGGTTTGTCCTGTCACTTTAGTGAAACTGAAATGTCAGATCATACCCTCTCTCTGATTGGCTGCGCTTGCCCTGCCACGAGAATGCACAGTAACTCTGGTTTAAGCAACTCGAGCTAGACAAACCAACATCTTAATCATTGTTGTAGTACTACGGGTCACCAGTCAAGGAGTTGTGGACCACCATATAGAAATATGTAGGACATAACAAAAACATGCAAGCAAGACAAACAGAGCTCATCAATAAAATACACAAGGACATAACAAGAAGCATAGACCAAAGCAGACACTTACAAGATGAACATGCTAAGCTGAATTTGTTCAATACAGTACGTTTTTTTTTTTTCTCCCTTCAACCACAAAACCTCAAAAACACTCACACTGATACTGCAAGGTGTCCGCAATACGGGACTTAAAATCAGACAATGGAATGAAGACGTCTAGTCCTGGCTGTTTCTGAAGTTCATTCCAGGTTGAGGGGGCATTGTATTGAAATGCACTAGCTCCTCATCCCAGATTCTCATCAGCCCACCTTCCACCAGCCATGTACCCCAAAGACAGACAAATAGACACCTCTGGCTTCTTGATGATCTGGATGCTGTACATGTGGTTCACACATCACACATCACACATCACACACACACACACAGACACACACACACACACAGACACACACAGACACACACACACACACAGAGACACACACACACACAGACACACACACACACACACACACACACACACACACACACACACACACACAAACATCACAGACACACACACAGAGACACACACGTGGCATCACCTCTGGCTTCTTGATGATCTGGATGCTGTACATGTGGTTCTTCATGGGGTAGATGACGATGAGCACGTCTCCAAACTCGGTGGGGATGATGCCGCGCCGGTAGTCCCGAGAGTGCTCCGACCACACGATGTGCACCTCGTCGTTACCCAGGTGACGAAGCTGTAGACACAAAAGAAGAGCAGAGTCTGTTTTTTAAATACTTGTTTTTGTTCATTTTAGCCTTTATTGGGATAGGATAGTGAAGAGAAGACACAGGAAAGGGGGGAGAGAGGGGGTAGGATTGGGACATGATCAAGGTCGGACTCAAACCTACAGTAGATACCCCTGGGGCATACAAGGCCTTAGCGTGCCGCGCCACTACACTCCCCAAGAGCAGGAAGTCACCATTTCCTCAAGTTCCATCGGGATCAAGAGTTGAACTTATTGGTAGCCCAATACATCAGTCAGCCAATATACTGGCCAACACATTACAATTTTACACACATTGGCAAGTCATATTACAACGACGTATGGATGTACACACAAGAGCACAAAGCGAGTCCAGATTGCTTCATTGAAGTCTCAAAACCCTTCTGATTACGAGTGGCAGGAAAACGCGCTGGATATTTTCAGAGAGCAATCCAACCAAACATCAAGGATCGATTACTGAAGGTCTTCATAACACAATGTGTGTGATAAACATACAGAACAAAACAAAAAAACAACCCACACCAAGGACCCGAAATAATCTCTTTTTTTTCTCGACAGCTGTATTTTCAACCCTGACAAAAAATAGAGCAGAAATGTGTGCCAAGTTCAGTCAGCAGGTCCTCAAGTCAGTATAACAGCACGTGTGATATGACCTTTGAAGGATGTAGCACTCAGCTCACCAGCACCCTCTTGACACTAACATGGCTTAACCCGTTTTAGCCTAAGCCTTTTTTGGGAAAAGATGCCCTCTCCCTATTAAAACCTAAATATCTCAGCCTCCGAAGCACATAAAAACATGAAATAAGTTGCATTTAAAAGCTAGAACCTTCATGTTGCGCTAAAATGTGTTAATTTAGCTCTAACTTACCCACAGTTTCAATAAAACAGCTCAAATCTCAAGAACCTGAATGCAGTGTATATTTCGCTCCAGGACACAAAGGGTTAAAAAAATAGGACAAGCGAGAATTATTCTTCATTCGATTCATCCTTGATGAATGGCTACACTTTTGTTGCCATCACTAAAATTAAAAAAAAATCCATGTACCCTAAATCACACAAATAAATAAATAAGACATGACGCTAAAAAACGTGCTTTTTGCTTGAATTGTTCCCCTAAAAGCGGAGGCAGTAGACTAGAGCCTAGATCTAGGGTTTGACCTAGGGCTGCACAATTAATCGAAAATAATCGAAAATCGTGATAAATTATTGAAATCGAAGTCGAAATTTTAATCGTGATTTAATTGTGGCAATAGTGACCTACCTTTTAAGAGCGTCCTTGAAACCAGAACATATTGACAGGCTGGTGTTTCTGGCCAGAAATCTGTCCACCTAAGTTTCATGCTGTTGCCTTTACATAATTATTACAATTCATTTTATTTTGCTCATCCCAAATATAATTCATTGTTGGTTATATTTCATCTTGTTATAATTTTCAAAAAAATCAGCGAAATTCAATAATCGTGATTAATAATCGTGATTACGATTTTGACCAAAATAATCGTGATTATGATTTTTTCCATAATCGTGCAGCCCTAGTTTGACCACTGTGGTGTTGAGAGCACTTCTTTCACAATTGGGGAACCTGCTATTGACCTTGTGAAGTGGTGACCGGGTGGGGGGGGGGGGGGGAGTTCATATCCTCAGTTATCCTGAGTGTCCCTGTCTTTTTGGAGATCGGGGGCTTGATGAGCAAAAAGATGGGAGAGAAATTAGTTGTGCGCGCGCACACACCTCTGCACAATATCCACCAGACACGAAGGGTTACTGGCTCCAATATTTCAGGAAATTTTCAGCGTCCTGTTTGATTCTGTACTGACACTTTTGAGTTTACGTAACACAATCAAATGAATAGGCTATGTCTAAATTATAGGCCTAGGCTCTAGTCTCCAATGTGCCTAGTTTCACATGTTGTTGGCATCACCAAATAATCTGCACAATAGAGAGAGAGCAAGAAAGCGAGTGCGAGAGAGGGGTGGGGGGAGAGATAACACAACATGAAAGACAAGACAAGGAAAAGAGAGTGCAGGACAGGCAGAGAAAAAGGAAAAAAAGAAAGGCAATTGAGACAGCAAAAGCCGATTTGAGGAAATATAAAAAATAACAATAAAAAACAGAGAAGAAGGAGCCAAAGGGAAATGTGGATTGCAAAAAAACAAAGAAGCCAGAAAGAGAGTGAAAGATGCAGACTGAGATGTATTGAGAGAAAAAGAAAGCGAAAACATCACAAAACACCTTTCTCTCTCTCTCTTTCTTTCTCTCTCCACGCATATATGCATGTCCGTGCACGCACGCACGCACGCACGCACGCACGCACGCACGCACGCACGCACGCACGCACGCACTCACAGTCCTCATCCATCTTTGTGGGGGCCACTTAATCCTCCCCTCACCTCACTCCATCACTGCTCAGAGGGGCCATCAACACACACTGCCTCCCCAACTCACTCCTCTCGCTTCAGCCACATAACCCCATACCCCCCCCCACCCGGTCACCAAAACTCTCACCCACCCCTCCACTGCACACATAACCCCTCCCCCCCACCCGGTCACCAAAACTCTCACTCACCCCTCCACAGCACACATACTGTAACCCCCCACCCCATCTCTCCACTGACCCTCTCACCCACCAGCCCTCTGGCCCGCATACACATCTCATCCACAGTCCACCTCACCCCACATACCGGTGGTTCTCAACCTTTTTAAAAAAAACAAATTCCTCCTTGACGTCCTCATAAGCCTGCCAACACCCCCTTGACCTCATCATAAGCCTGCCAACACCCTCCTTAGTAAAAAAAGGAAGATAATTGACAATTGCCCCCCATTTGCAATTGAGTAGAGCCCCCGTCGAATAACACTAGTTTAGACTGAAGGCAACAGCCACAGCAAAAATGGGCAATAGGGGAAGGATGATGAGCAAGAATGTGAAAGGGATGTCCGATGTGTGGTGGGGTGGAGTGGGGTGGGGTGGGGTGTGGTGTGGTGTGGTGTGGTGTGGTGTGGTGTGGTGTGGTGTGGTGTGGTGTGGTGTGGTGTGGTGTGGTGTGGTGTGGTGTGGTGTGGTGTGGAGGTGGTGTGGTGTGGTGTGGTGTGGTGTGGTGTGGTGTGGTGTGGTGTGGTGTGGTGTGGTGTGGTGTGGTGTGGTGTGGTGTGGTGTGGTGTGGTGTGGTGTGGTGTGGGGTGGTGTGGTGTAGGGTGGGGTGGTGTGGTGTGGCGTGGTGGGCGGGCGTGCTGACACGCATTAGTGTCTGGTTATTAACACGGTATAGACTGAAGGTGACTGCAGCAATAGAAATGGGCAGCAGGCAAAAGGAACTTATCTTAGACTTAGACTTCTTTATTGTCCATTAAACTTACATAAAATTGAGATTTTGCTTTGGTGGTGGCATAAGGACGCACAAGGACACACAAGACAAACACACATCACAGTCAACACAATAAAGAATAAATATATATATATATGTGTGTGTAGATAAAAGATAGATAGATAAAACCTGTGGAATAAAATTAAATCTCATTACTCAATTAAAATTAAGAGACTATTCAATTTTACCATATTACTTACTGCTAGAGCAGCGCACAGAGCTTCCTATGCTGTATTACGAAGCACTGTGTTACTGTATAAAATTTTAAAATTAATAAAATACCACTGCTAAAATACTATTGAGGATCTGCTCTCTGTTATTATAACCAGTTCTTTGTTAAGAATAGCCACAGCTGATGGTACAAATGACCGCTTGTAGCCATTCTTCCTAGCCATTGGAATTTTCAGTCTACGTCCAGATGGCAGCATCTGGAAAGCACCGTGAAGAGGGTGAGTAGGATCCAGATAGACTTGATGAGCCTTCTTATTGTACTTCCAAGAGTATGGAAGGCCGGGAATCTGGGGCTCGGTCGGTAGCCGAGCGTGTTAGTGTACGGTGCGTTGAGTTAGGGCTGTGGCTGTGGCTTTAAGAGAAATGCTAAACAGGACTGAGCAGAGCTGGGCTGGGCTGTGATGGTAATGGTGAATGTGGCGGGTGTGCTGACACCCATTAGAGTCTGGTTGACATGGTTTAGACCAGGAGTGGGAAACCTTTTTGATTCGAGGGGCCTCATCAAATTTTATAAAGTCCCTCAAGGGCTGTACTATTAACAGAGACCAGGATTCCCCCCTGCACTTTAGGCCTATATTGAAGGCATCAAGTTTTGGCAAAGGACGCGCTCAACTTCTTGGAAAAAACGGAAGTCCTTGGGTCCGCGATAAAGTGTATCAACTTAAGGAAGAAAAATCAGCACTCACAAAAAGGCAGCCACCTTTACAGCAGACCCCACCTCCACTAGGTCCCCTGAAAATACAACTTACTTAATTGTATTGCAATTTGCAAATGTCCTTTCTAGCATTTCTTTACAAAACATGTCATATTTCATATGACACTCCGTAACATTAAAATTATGTCGGGGGCCGGATGAGACGGCCTAAAGGGCCATAAATGGCCATCGAGACATAGGTTCCCCACCCCTGGTTTAGACTGAAGGCGACAGTAGCAATAGGTAAGGAACGACCTCCAAGAATACAAATGACCGATGAGCTAGCGTACGGACAGCAGCCAGCAGAGCTTCGGGTGCTAGTGTGCTGTGCGCCGAGTTACAGTAGGCCTGGGGCTATTACGGACCATAGCAGGCTTGGCTTGGCTGGTGTGGTTGTACAGTAGCACTGAGGTGCAATGCAGAGTGAGAGGGCTGAGGCTATTTAACAGCCTGCGATGGTTAACGTGAATGTGAATGCGCTGGTGGGCAGGCGTGCTGACGCGCGTTAGTGTCTGGTTAAGATGGTTTAGACTGAAGGGGACGGCAGCAATAAAAAAAAAAATGGGCTGAGCTTGGCTGGTGTGGCT
>NC_085875.1:9871865-9881865 GCF_034702125.1 Engraulis encrasicolus
AAAGTCAACGAAAGGTCCTTAAAATTGAACTAAAGATCCTTAGGTTTCAACTAAAGGTCCCTTCAGTCTGCCTATATTAGAAATGTAAATCAGCTTTTTTAATGCTCATTTTAACGGGTTTTCTTAGAATCAGCTTTTTTCATGCTCATTTTAACGGTTTTGTCTATTTAAATATGTTCATTTTAACGGTTTTGTCTAGCCTATTTAAATAGGCCTAAATCAGCTGCTAAGTTTTGTTTTTTGTTGATTTAAACATGTAAATCTATAAATAAAATGTAATTACTCGTTTTAACTGGTATGTTGTTGTTGTTTTTACGATTAGGTCGTTACATTAATGCTCATTTTAACGGGTTTTCTTCAGCCTGCCTATATTAGAAATGTAAATCAGCTTTTTTAATGCTCATTTTAAGGGTTTTGTTTATTCAAACATGTAAATCAGCTGTTAAGTTTTGTTTTTTGTTGATTTAAACATGTAAATCTATAAATAAAATGTACTTACTCATTTTAACTGGTAGGGCTATGTTGTTGGTTTTTTAACGTTTACGTTACATTTTTTGACAATTTACGTTTACGCCCTTAGGCCTACATTTTTTGACAATTATCTAGACAATATTTGAGAAGCTTTTTTTTTTCACGTCGTTACATTTTTTGACAATTTACGTTTATGCCCTTACATTTTTTGACAATTATCTAGACAATATTTGAGAAGCTTTTTTTTCACTTTTACGCCGTTATTTTACTCCCATCTGCGGGCAGAGAGGCGGGACCAAGCACAGCCTGCTCGCTTTGAATCAAAGCAGTGCGGTTTAATGTGTCTAGAAGTAGGCTATTGACCCTTGTGCTCACGTTGAATCAGAGCAGCGCGCGTCTAGGCTATAGACTATAGTGCATCTAGAAGTAGGCTATTGACCATTGAGCACATTGTCATGCAGCGAGTTTTCTGACTTTCCGGTAACTTTTTAGATGCGAAGCACCAGCAACAAGAGAAAGCTGTCTCCCGACACTTTGATGTTTCTGATTCTGAATGACAACAAATAGTTCCATGAGCCAGAAAACAATATAGGTCATAACAGTGTTGAAAACATTACAGAACCCCTGTGTTAAGCCCATGGCTACAGTAGAGAGAGAGAGAGAGAGAGAGAGAGAGAGAGAGAGAGAGAGAGAGAGAGAGAGAGAGAGAGAGAGAGAGAGAGAGAGAGAGAGAGAGAGAGAGAGAGAGAGAAGTTAAATCGCTACGTTAACACTGCACAGGAGCGCGTTCTCTCTCCGCCGCGTCTTTGCATGAACAAATGAAATGGTAATTGAATAATAGTTTGCCAGTATTGCAGGGTGTAGGCTATTAAACCCAGTGTACGTTGGGGTGCAAGGGAGAGCAAGGAAGAGAGCAGCATCTGTGATTAACCGCTTCGAAATGTGTGCGTAAAACTTGCTGTTAACCAGTGGATTTTGTGAAGCTTAAAGTGTACCGCATTAAAAAAAAGCTTTGTTTGATTTCGTGTTTGTATTTTACTTTGACGTTGCCTATAGTCCTCAGTTTATGGGTATTTTCAGTTGACCCCCTACACGTTTTCTTTCTGTCATGTAGGGTATTGTAAATAAATCGACCGTATTTTTTATCATTTTGATTTCGGACTTAATTTAGTCCTTCAATCACCCCTCTCCAATTGCAAACTTTACCCTGATAGAAGAGCATTCGCTACCCTGCACTACTCGTTAAGCACTTATTGTCTGACTGATTTTGGCTGCTGCTAATAAGGTAGGTCTATCTTATAAAAAAAAAGGGTCTGTCACCGTTTTGGCTGAAGGTTGACACCACGAACCAGATGACAATTGCAGTCTTGCCGCGGGTCTTGAACAGTGTGCTCTCTTTCCGATTCAGATTGCTTCTTCTGAGAAGGCAACTGTCTACCGCAGGAGAGGGGAAAGGTGGCAATATTATCCACAAGCTTGTTGGATAAATTGTGTTTAGCCTATCGCAGATGAGGTTCCGGAATATTTTGTAGTGCATGGGACATTGACAAGGAAAGGTAGCTATAATATCCTTCGACTTTTCAAAATGCCTCCTACTCGCTTTGAATCAAAGTAGTGCGGTTTAATGTGTCTAGAAGTAGGCTATTGACCCTTGTGCTCGCTTTGAATCAGAGCATCGCGCGTCTAGGCTATAGACTATAGTGCATCTAGAAGTAGGCTATTGACCATTGAGCACATTGTCATGCAGCGAGTTTTCTGACTTTCCGGTAACTTTTTAGATGCGAAGCACCAGCAACAAGAGAAAGCTGTCTCCCGACACTTTGATGTTTCTGATTCTGAATGACAACAAATAGTTCCATGAGCCAGAAAACAATATAGGTCATAACAGTGTTGAAAACATTACAGAACCCCTGTGTTAAGCCCATGGCTACAGTAGAGAGAGAGAGAGAGAGAGAGAGAGAGAGAGAGAGAGAGAGAGAGGAGAGGAGAGGAGAGAGAGAGAGAGAGAGAGAGAGAGAGAGAGAAGTTAAATCGCTACGTTAACACTGCACAGGAGCGCGTTCTCTCTCCGCCGCGTCTTTGCATGAACAAATGAAATGGTAATTGAATAATAGTTTGCCAGTATTGCAGGTTGTATTAAACCCAGTGTACGTTGGGGTGCAAGGAAGAGCAAGGACGAGAGCAGCATCTGTGATTAACCGCTTCGAAATGTGTGCGTAAAACCTGCTGTTAACCAGTGGGTTTTGTGAAGCTTGAAGTGTACCGCATTAAAAAAAAAGCTTTCGCAGATGAGGTTCTGGAATATTTTGTAGTGCATGGGACATTGACAAGGAAAGGTAGCTATGATATCCTCGTGAATAGGTCTTCGACTTTTCAAAATGCCTCCTCTCAACATTCAACATGTGGGTTATTCTGTAGTCCAACGCTATCCTGGCAGGAGAATCATGCGTTACAAATACTGCATACACACTCAGCAATTGTGTCTGTTGGTTTTTGTCCTCCAGGTCTTCATAAAATCATCTACCACCGCTGTGATAATTTGACTACACACCGCTGAACAGTTAACAGTTTTTTAGGCTACTGTATTGACAATTGCAGTCATGCCGCTTGTCTTGAACTGTCTCTTCCCGTTCCATATCGTGACAGCCAGATGAGAAGCGCAAAGGTGGGGGCTATCCGCGATCGCGGAGGAAAGGTGTCAATATCCATAGCCTAACCCTTGAACTGTGGAGCAATTACATATTGTTTAGGTTCTTGAATACTTGGAATTAGCATGGAATTAATTTTCCATTAATAAGGAAACGTGTAAGATTTATCCTCAATCCTCCCCGATAATGTTTTTGTCATAGGCCTAATGTTAATGCCCTCCCCAACACATATCCTCAGTACAATATTGCGACACACGCTTGGCACAATGATAGGCCTACTAAATGAGTTCAATGTTCTTGCAACACTTTTCCCAAGAAAAGTCAGTTTTCATTTCGAGATTCCGGAGCAAATCAGCTGGTACTGCGCTGCTCGCTTGCTGGTCAATAAACGTTGAACTGAACCGTGTTGTGTGCGTGTGTGGCTGTGTGTGTACCATCGTATGTCCATGATCGTCCGTGCTCTTATCATGCAAATGACATGTAATGCAGGCAAGGGCGTCCGTTTGATTTCAAAAGTGCTGCCCCGGACAATTACCATAAACCCGAGTAAGGTTTGAAAAGTGCTGGGTACAAGATAAGGCTACTTCCGATTTGAGGTTTCATGATAAATAGCCTAATACGCATTGGCGTATTGACGCATAATGTGGCCATGTTAAAAAATAAAAGCCATCTGCGCTGTCTTGTTTATTTCTGATATCCTGCGCTGAAGTCATCTTTATCATACATATTATTAATGCAACGGTAACTGAGTGGTTAACCCATCATAACTACATGTAGCCTTGCATAATGGTGCACGTCAATTTGTTGTCATAACTTCGCTCTGTCCCTTTTGATTTCCTCAAGCAATTCATCCCTTTTGTCATTGTCCCTGTTTTACTGTTAGTCTTATGGACCTAGGGCGTATCGATCACCATTATTTGCCTGAAACCTGCAAACTAAACACTGCATGCGCGCAGCCACACAGAGCCTTCTCTGTGTCAAAGGAACCCTTTCTCCGCGCCTGTGCGGCATTCTCCTTATCGCTCCTAGAATGGAAATACATGTTGGCAGACTTTATTTTGCATAATTCACGATTATCTGGATATATTTGGCTAGGTTACTCAGCAAAGAACATCATTAACGTTAGTGAGGTAACTTTTGGCGTGCTGATACAAACACCAACGGTGAATCACGACGCAGGCCCTACTTCCCCAACCATAGCCTACTGAAAAGGTCCATAGCCATTGTGTTCAACGCCCTTTGATAGGCTCTGCCTGTATCAGGGTCGATAGGCTAATGATGATGGTCAGGGCGCACATCAGTGTTTTGGTTGTCTATGCTATTTTCTGGAATACTGTGCCGATTAGATAGAAATGATCATGTTATGAACCCGAGTTTAGTAGATATCGCGCGGTGAACGAGGCAGCCAGCAAACAGTTTGAAGCGCAATGTGGCTGTAACAAGTTAGAAAGTAGCCAAACCATGTTGCAAACCATTATGAGTGTTCCACGAACTATCTTTCTTTGCGCACGCTATAAACTATGGTTAACTATGTATGCTTTATAATGTTGGTAAAGGCGGGATAAGCGGGATAATTTATTGTCCACACGTGACTACGGAAAATACATTTCCCTTCAGAGATAACAGCACTCCGCCTTCGGCGTCGGGGGTGTCATTCGTCCCGTAGGGAAACATTTTCTTATAGTCATGTGTGGACAATACATTATCCCTTAGGCCTACCTTTAAATTGATGTCGTACATTTTAAAACATTTCGTTGATATTGTAGTGGTGCAAACGACTGTAGTTATGAGATGGGCGCCAGCCAGGCAGCAAGACTGCCGTTACCTTTCCAAAAATGAATAAAAATCAGTGACCAACACATTAGAAATAATTCATATCAACACAACGAATATCTTTTCTTGCGTTTAGTAGTGCACTTTTGCAAAACCCTCTCAATTTGGAACAGCTCACATCAATGTCTGGCTTTAGCGATTCTTGCAAATGGTGATCTTCTCGGCGCAGACTTCATGGTTCCCTCTGGTTCCCTCTCTCTTGGCTCTCTCGGCTTGTTGCTTCCTGACAGTCTCACCCGCCATTTGAAATTAACTCCATTTTATAGGCTGCACATGTAGTTCACAGGGGGTAACGCTGTTATCTCACTCCGGAGGAGGCAGAGGCAGTCCGTTACAATGTAGTATATATAAAATAGGCTATAAAATAGGCCTAATGATAAAAAAGCATCCTGAACTAAAATTAATAATTAATTAAAAAAAATAGAGACGCACGCACTTTCTACATGGTTCGATTTTTGTTTTCATTGCATTGTGGTGGTAGGCACACAAGTTTGATAAAATATAAAAAATAATAGGCCAATAAAATAGGCAGACTAAACTAAACATCTGCCCAGTTACACGAAAGGTCTGCATGGATTGAACGTAACGTCCTTAGGTCTTCTACGAAAAATCCTCAGGTACTGCACGAAACGCCCCATGCCTTCTACGAATGGTCCAACGTTTTCTTCGAATGGTCCCCTCTCAACAATTCATTAGACGAATCGTCTCGAATTCGTGCTATGGTGCCTTTGGCGCGGTGGGTGTTTTGTAATGTATTGCAGTGCATGGTGGTGCCGTGTGTGTATGTGTGTAGCAGTGTGGTGCCTTGGTGTGGTGTGGTGTGGTGTGGTGAGGGGTATGGTGGGCGGCACAAAAGGCCCGTCTCTGCGTGGGGTACAGGGGAGCTACCCTCCTGCCTGCTGAGCGCCCGGGATAATGGGCACGTAATGGGGGCGGCACACACGGGTCACACCGCCTCTCTGGAGGCCCACTTCACCCCACTGGAACTATGGGTAAAAAGAAAAGAGGACACAAAAAAAGATAAATATGCTGAGGGCTGCAGATCATGTGAGAGAGCTGGTGAGAGCTGGTGAGTGAGTAAGCACAGATGTGTCAGAGAGAATGAAAGGAGGTGAGGGAACAGCAGGAGCCACAAACACAGAAAGTGACTGAAAGAAAGAGAAATGGAGAGAGAGAGAGAGAGAGAGAGAGAGAGAGAGAGAGAGAGAGAGAGAGAGAGAGAGTAGAGCACGAAAGAGAGCGACAGAGAGTGAGACAAAGAGAAAGTGAAAGAGAGAGAGAGAGCGAAATAGAAAGAGGGAAAGAGAAGACACAGGACACAAGCAAGGAATGAAAAGACAAAAAAAAATGAGAAAATGAGAGCAGCAAGGAGTGCAAGCACAGCAAGAACGAGGGATGGGAAAAAAAAGAGACATCAAAAGAACGAGAGCGCAATCGAAGGAGAGAATGCCCAGGTGAGGACACACTGAGAAGAAAAGAAAAGAAAGGAGAAGAGAAGAGAAGCACCTGCAGCAGCATAGATGGCACAGTGGGCAAGTATACAAAGGTGGGGTGCAGAGGTTAACCAACAATGCTACTCGGGGACACTTGAATGGAGATCGATAACAGCTGAAAAGGCCTCTGACTGACCCCTGCTGACCTCAGAGAGACTCTGGACACAGAGAGGAGAAGGTCGGGGGGGGACAGTCAGGGCGATTGAGGCAGAGTCTCAAGGCCATGGCCATAGCTCTCTAGCCAGTGGGAGGAGCCCTGCAGAGCACTCTTTTCACAGGTAACTGGAACTCAGGCACTAGCAGGCAGAGTGACAAAAGGTACCCCCTGACTGGCACACACGCGCGCGCACACACACACACACACACACACACACACACACGCACACACACCTTCACACACACAAACACACGCACACACGCACACAAACGCACACACACACAAACGCGCACACACACACACACACACACACACGCCTGCAGTACGGAGCACAGTGAGGACAGGAGTATTGTATTGTGTGCTGCACACTGAGCCCACACCACTTCAGCCATCTTCCTTTCGGAGACAGATAATGACTAGAAAAACACAACCTATTTACCCAAGTGACCAGCCAATTTACCCAAGTGACCTTGCTTTCCTTGCATAGTACCCGCATATCTGCCCATCAACTCTCCAAAAGGTGCTATGTTCCCGTCTCGTTCATGCACAAGCCAAAGGTCACAACGTTTACCAACGCCAAATCTGATACAACAAAAAAGCATGGTCACTCATTCACTTTCACAACAATGCATTGAAATCAGTGTTTAACACAAACGCACACGCACGCATGCACGCACGAACGCACACACTCACAAACTAAAAAGGCACACGCAGACAAAGAAGAACATAGACAGACAAACGCACACGCACACGCGCACACACAATAACCAAAAAATCACACGCAGACAGAGAAGAACATAGACAGACAAACATACACGCACACGCGCGCATACGCGCACGCGCACGCGCACACACACACACACACACACACACACACACACACACACACACACACACACACACACACACACACACACACACACACACACACACACACACACACACACACACACACACAGACACACACAAAAAACCCAAACAGAAAAAAACCATGTATGAGACGGTACCTTCTTGGTGAGCGAGTCGTCCGAGTCGGGGGGCATGCGTGTGGAGACGTGGAACATGACCTCGGCGGTGGAGGTGGCGAAGTAGGGCATGGTGAGCCCCGTGCTGCGGTTCCTCTGGAGGCCGCCCATGAAGCCACAGTGGCTCGTCAGGTTCACCTGGATCAGGTTCAAACACACAGTTAAGCAGGGCTCCAGCCGGCCAACCAAATGCTGGTGAAATTTCAGTTGGGCTGGTAGAAAAGACTAACTTACACAAGCCACTATGACACATTAGTGAGTGTGTGTTTTTTTTTGTCGGTGATGAAAAAAGTTAATTTAGACCCCGGAAGGTAAGTACAGATATACCGTAGGTGCACACAGATTAATGCACAATGAAGTAAAACTGAAGTAGAACTAATGTCTAAAAGCCAAAGGTGTTTAGAGGAACTAGACTTTATAACACCACTGAAATACTCATTTATGTTATAAACATGAAAAGATTATATTTTTCTCTGCCTTGATTAGAATTCTAGATTGCCCATATAATATTTTTACCACAACACACACACACACACACACAACACAAACACGCATGCACACACATAGGCACGACACACGCATGCACGCACAAACATTATTGTGAATTTGAAAATGAATTTACAAGTGCTGTAAAAAAAAAAAAAAAGCAAAATAAGGTTTGCATACCTCCCAGCCCAGCCCTGACACAAAGTCCTCGTAGGCCTGGCTGCCGCTGGTGTTGGACAGGATGGAATGCTTGTCCTCCTGGCCCTCCGCCACGTAGAACACGGCTATCTTGTGAGTCTCGCGACTACGAGAGCGGGAGGAAGGGGGACGAGATTCACACAGGGAGAGCAGAAGAACAGAGAAGAGAAGTCAAGTCAAGTCAAGTCAAGTCAAGTCAAGTCAAGTCAAGTCAAGTGTACGTCTTAAATCTATGAAACAGGGCAAGCACAGAAGTTAAGATTGACAATAATCTCTCTCACACACACACCCACACACAACTATCAGACTTATACATGAATTTATTATTCTTTCCCTCAGAGGAGAGGAAGAGAGAAGGGACAGACAAAGTGTCAACGCAGGGCATGCTTGAAAATCAATTCTAGTTGGGTTACAGCAATATGAATGATTTTATCCGAGAGTAGTCAGTGTTTAATGAAGGATTTTTGTTTTCTTAATGAGAATGCCACAAGGACCCTGTTGTTGGGTGTAATCATATAAGTTGGCTGGGGTTTGGGCTAAGGTGTGCGTAGTGCACTGATGTTGGGCCCAGTCTAAAACTGCAGATGCATTATTGTAGGGTTAATAAAGATCGTACCACTGTCTGGAGTCCAGGTTCTTCAGTTCTCTCAGTAGCTTCTCGTTTTTCTTCAGCAGGTGGAAGCTACTCCTATAGGGATAAAACAGAACAGGGGGACAGACAAAGAATCAGTAACAAAAAATATAATAAAGAAATAAAGAAAAAAAAAGAAAGAAAATGAAATAAAAAACGAATGCACAATGACTGTTCTAGTTCAAAGGTGTAAAGCCCAGAACAAATGAGAAATTCACAGGAATAACAGACATAGTTACAGAATCACAAACACAGCTTTAAGTTAATACTGCAGTGCTTTTTGTATTTTCATCAAAAGCACATGCTCTGTCACGGTCTTTTTTTAAAAAGCATTTACTAGTAAATCTGTCTTTATCTATGATTTTTTCTTTCTATCCTTGATTCGGTCTCTGTCCCTCTGTCTGTTTGCCTGCTTGCCTGCCCGTCTGTCTTTCTTTTTGTCTGTCTGTCTGTCTGTCTCTCTCTGGCCCCATCTCCCTTGCTCAGATGAATCCTTGCTAACACACGCATGGCCTGCTACCCACGTGCACACCAGCTCCGGCCCATTAGTCACTCAGGCACCTTAATTGGCCAGCACGTTGTTTTTGTCACACAGACAGGACTTACAGAAGAGAGGAGAGTTGCCACACAAACGATCCAGCGCAGGAGTAGGCATAAAGTAGGCCAGAGAAGGGTGAGAGAGAGAGAGAGAGAGAGAGAGAGAGAGAGAGAGAGAGAGAGAGAGAGAGAGAGCGAGAGAGAGAGAGAGAGAGAGCGAGCAAGGGAGCAAGAAAGAGAAGACCAGATGGACAGAGAGAAAGAGTAAAGACAGAGAGAAGGAAAGGAGGAGAGAGAGAGAGGAGTAAAGAGATGGTCAGAAAGAGACTGCTCGAGAGATAAAGAGACTGTACAGGAAGAATGGGAGGAAGACGGGAGGAGGAGGAGGGCTAAATAGACTCCGAGATAGACGGAGAGAAGGAGGGAATGAGAGAGAATAAGAAATGTCATGAAGAACTTCAGCTACAGTAGGCTGCTTATTTTCACATGTGAAATGTGCCTATTTGGCTTGATGGAGGGCA
>NC_085875.1:9886865-9891865 GCF_034702125.1 Engraulis encrasicolus
ATCAGTATAAAAAGAAGACAATCCGCACACTTCAGGTCTATTTTTGTGCAAAGAAGCTTTACTTGACTTGCAAGCTTTCGGTCCTTAGACCTTCATCAGGCAGAGTCTGCCTGATGAAGGTCTAAGGACCGAAAGCTTGCAAGTCAAGTAAAGCTTCTTTGCACAAAAATAGACCTGAAGTGTGCGGATTGTCTTCTTTTTATACAGAAATTTCTACTGAATCCTGCACCTTCTAAACAGATGAGCGGTGGCCTATCACAACATTAAAAAAATCAACCATGATATAATAAATAATTGAATAAATACATGAAATGACTTTAGTCACATCAATACCTGCAGGCAGGAGAGGAGCGTGTTGCTGTTGAGGGCGAAGAACTGCAGGTTGGGCGCCTCGAAGAGCTCGGGCGCCAGGTCGGGGCTCTCGCTGTAGGGGTTGTCGTGGTTCTCGCAGACGTGCGAGGTGAGCGTGGCGGGGCCGCCGCTGGACGGGTAGTGGCCCAGGTGGTTGACCAGGTGGGAGATGACCGTGCGGGCGGCCACCGAGATCAGGCCCGTCTGGATGCGGCTACGCACTGGAGAGGGGGGAGGAGGGGAGAGGGGAGAGGGAAGGGAGGGACGGAGAGAGAAAGGTAGATGGGGAGAAGGGAGAAGGGAGATGGGTGAGGGGAGAGGGGAGGGAGGAAGAGGGGAGAGGGTAGAGGGGAGAGAGGGGGGGATAGAGGGGAGAGAGGGGGGGATAGAGGGGAGAGCAGGGAGGGAGGGAAGAGGGGAGAGAAACGGAGAGGGGGAGAAGGGAGAGAATTAGTATCAGAATCAGAGAACTTTATTTGTCCCAACAAATGGGTAATTCAGTTCAGAGTCCTGGTTGCAATACAAGGAGTCATACAAAAATAATATAAATGGAAAGGAAGATGAGACTAGAGTTCTCAACGGGCCTGAAAATGTCAACCCGACCCTACCCGGCCCGTGGCTTTTAAAGCCCGAGCCCGATGTTACCCGACACATCACTAGAATTATATAACCGAACCCGGCCCGAGGCCCGAAGTCGGGGGTCGAGTTTCCCCACGTTATCCTATGGAGAATGACGGGTTGTGGTGGGTCTTTAAGGGCACTTATGTGCAGTAAATTGCATAACCCACTTAAAAACCTAGGGAAAAGATATTTAATATGAAATGGGGAAACGTTCTTGCTATTTAAGCAGAATCATCCACAGCGCGATTTCAATAACCGCCTCTTCACGGCAACAACAATCTATCCACCTTTTGTTTTGACTTCTAAATGTAGGCTTACTACATTTCCACCCCGTGTATCTGATTAAATGTAGGCTACGTGAAGTTGCCCCTCCCTCCTTGTTTGTTCATATGCGTGGATGAGATGGAAAGCCTGGCTGTGCCAAACATTGTTTAAAAGTTTCATAAAATTTTGGTCGGCACACAAGGTTTTGGACATACTAATTTCTAGTGGCACCTGGGCTACGGTTGGTGCATTGATCAGCCATGTAGCAAAAAAGACAGATAACCTAGGTGAGAGGATGAGATCTTCCTCGGCGGCGAGCGCTCCGCATGTGTGTGCGCCCCAAGACCCGACAGTTACTTAAAAGTCAATTTGAGCACGAAAACAGCAAAGACAAGGTGATATTTCATTCAAACAGGGCCTACACGCTCCAAATAAAACATTTGCTGAGGGGATTTTCAACCAGACCGCAGCGCGAGCAGACAGTCAGTGTGAAAAGCCAAGTCTACCGGCACCTTCGCTGCCGCTCGCTTACCATCGGTGCACGAGCCATTTAAATAGTGAAGTGGCATATCGCAACAGCACATGCGGATTAGCCAAATTATATGCAACAAAGTCGCCAACAAAGCGTGGATTTAACGTTTAATACGCATATGCCAACGTTGTGTGAATACGTGGAAAGGATAACCTAATTGGAAAGCCACTGTCCTTTCTAGTATAGCCTATGTAGAAGACCGCTTCGGTTTCGTTTCACCTCATGGGGAAAACATAATTTCCATGCACTGCATTTGCTGAGACTACTAAGCAATAAAGTTAGCGATCAAACTAAAAGTATTGGTTGTTGTAATTACAGCATTTAATATGCTAGGCCTACTATGGCTGTTGTTTAAAATAGTCATTGGATTGCCAACCGTCCCTTGTATTAAGAAACAAAAGTATGGTTCCATGAGCTGACATGGGACTCAATATCGTTAAAATTGCATCTAAGAACTTTTTTTCCCGTTTTTATTAGTTTGCGTAATTGTAGCCAATGTAGTTTTTCTGTGCGTTCCGGGACCTCTTTCCAACTCATCATCGCTGTGATGTGATGTTTGTTTTGCGTTCTGGTACCTTGTGATTTAGCCTACAAATTAAGCACTGCGCAAGGTTGCATGCAGCAGCCTGCCAGACCTTCGTTACGCAGGCCTACATAGGCCTATATTTAGATAGATAGATTCTAGGTCTTTACTAACCCATCAAGGGGAAATTCGCCCTGATTCACGGTAAACAGCAGAACTGTTTTTTTTTTTTACTGGGCGGAAAAGATTGAGCCCGCGGACCGAACCGACCCGAGCCATATGCTTATATTTTCGACCCGAACCCGGCCCGAACCCAAAGGGCCCGTCGGGTTTTTCGGGCTGACCCGACCCGTTGAGAAGATGAGACTAACAAACAATGAATATTTTCAAGTCAGAAATAGTTTAAAACAGTCGCTCTCAACCTTTTTTTGAATCAACGGCCCTTAGACAACATAATCAGCCGTCGAATGCCCCCTTGACCTCATCATAAACCTGTCAACGCCTCCCTTAGTATTAAAACAAATAAAATAACCTAATGTCCCCCAATGGCAACTAAGCACTGCCCCATCTTAGCGGTCTCTTTCCCAATGCCCCCCAGGGCTCTGACAATGGCCCCAAGTGGGCTGTAGAGCCCCTGTTGAGAAACATTACCGGTATGTTAAAAGTAGCAAACAGTGACTATCCCGTATAAGGAGTTCACAGGAAATAGAAGAGAGACAAGGACAGAGGTGACGAGGACAGAAATTGAATTATCTGAAACTTTCATTATCTGAAACTGTCTAGAAAGTTGGGGAAACTTGTGTCGAAGATTCCTGCCTAATAAAGCCTTGGGTTGGAATTGACAGAACGAGAAATACAACACACGCACGCGCACGCACACGCACACGCACACGCACACGCACACGCACACGCACACGCACACGCACACACACACACACACACACACACACACACACACACACACACACACACACGACGTGCCCTCATCCAAGTCTGGCCACTCAAGCATCCACTCGATACCCCCTCACCGCGTGGAAAATGTGCCGGAGCATTCCTTCAACTTCAACCTATTTAAGACTCCCACCCACTGGTTACCGATAGCAGTCAAGAAGCACCCTCCTCAATGCACCCACACACACACTGATACGCACAAACAGACCCGCACACACACACACAGACACACACACAGACACACACACAGACACACACAGACACAGACACAGACACAGACACACACACACACACACACACACACACACACACACACACACACACACACACACACACACACACACACACACAGACACACACACACACACACACACACACACACACACACACACACACACACACACACACACAGAGTAAAATTGAGGAATTTGCAGGCTGGATCAATGAGCCAGAGCTCTGCAATGTGACATGTGGGACCGACCCACACACACGCGCGCGCGCACACACACACAAGCGCGCGCGCGCACACACACACTCGCGCGCACACACACACACTCGCGCGCACACACACACACTCGCGCGCACACACACACACTCGCGCGCACACACACACACTCACGCGCACACACACACACAGCCCTGCTGTCCCGCGGTGTCCGATAAGCAGCCAAATGAAGGCAGAATGAAGCTGCAGGCCGTCTAGTCTCGTCTCGCTGGGCCGGCCGGTGAGCATGCCTCACACACACACGCTCTGATTAGCCACTCTCTACAGAGAGGAGGGGGCGCGAGGGAGATGTGTGTGTGTGTGTGTGTGTGTGTGTGTGTGTGTGTGTGTGTGTGTGTGTGTGTGTGTGTGTGTGTGTGTGTGTGTGTGTGTGTGTGTGTGTGTGTGTGTGTGTGTGTGCGTTATTGGGCTGTATGCACACACGCGCGCACACACACACACACACACACACACACACACACACACACGTGCAAACGTACACACGTACAAGCACTTCTAAGAGCTTGTCACATGTTTCCCAGTGCAGCTGTGCATCTGTGTGCAAAAATGCACTGCTGTACATGGATATATCTGCATACTACGCATGTACTTATGCATGGTGTGTGTGTGTGTGTGTGTGTGTGTGTGTGTGTGTGTGTGTGTGTGTGTGTGTGTGTGTGTGTGTGTGTGTGTGTGTGTGTGTGTGCGTGCGTGCATGCGTGCATGCGTGCGTGCGTCGTGTGGTGGTGGTGGGGAGTTGTGAGCTAAGGGTGTGTGTCAGTGACGTGCAGTGAGGGGTATGGTAGGGTAGGCAGTAAATATAGAAAATAAATATTTTTTGTGTATTTTTTAGCGCGGGGTCTGGCGGTCCTCCCCCAGAAAAAAATGTATTTCTTAGATGCAATTTCCTGCATTTTAACCAAATCTGGAGAGTCACTATCAGCTAAAAACCTTTATAAAAGACTAAAAACTTTGAACAAATAGTATGGCTTGGATCGGCAACTAGGCCTATTCACCTAGTATGCTGATAAGGTCTTTAATGCGCAACAACTTAGTAGGCCTATGCTTCTCTAAATACTGTAAATATAAAGTAGGCTATAAGATAAAATGCCATCAGTGCTTAGCCACCACAGCTCTAATAACTAAATAAGTAAATAGGCTAAACTATTAGACATTTGGACATTGTCTGTAGACCTTACATCTGAAACAATAAGTGAAAATGCATAATTTCAATTTGTTGAAAAGGCCAGCTAGACTTTTTTGTTTGTTTTTTT
>NC_085875.1:9899365-9901865 GCF_034702125.1 Engraulis encrasicolus
TGTGTGTGTGTGTGTGTGTGTGTTACCTTGTATATGCAGCTGAGTATGGACTTGTCTGTGCTGTCCTTGTCGTGTGTTTGTGTGTGTGTGTGTGTGTATGTATGTGTGTGTGTGTGTGTGTGTGTGTGTGTGTGTGTGTGTGTGTGTGTGTGTGTGTGTGTGTGTGTGTGTGTGTGAGACCTTGTATATGCAGCTGAGTACGGACTTGTCTGTGCGGTCCTTGTCGTGTGTGTGTGTGTGTGTGTGTGTGTGTGTGTGTGTGTGTGTGTGTGTGTGTGTGTGCCTACGTAAGATCCTTAGGATCAGCTGGGAAGATAGACGCACCAATATCAGTGTCCTACAAGAAGCCAACATCCCAAGCATCACCTCAACTATTGCTAAGCACCAGCTACGATGGACAGGTCATGTGATACGCATGTCAGACAACCGCCTTCCAAAACTAATTTTGTATGGCCAACTAAAGGAAGGAAAGCGTACCCAAGGAGGGCAGAAGAAGCGGTACAAAGACATGATAAAAGTACATCTCAGAAATTGTAGCTTCAATGTCAATAACTGGGAGGAGGCGGCCCTCCAAAGAGATGAGTGGAGAAGGTTGGTTCATGAGGGTACAGCACAACTAGAAGAGGACCTCCACCATGCTGCAGAAACAAAAAGGCAATTGAGGAAGGAGAGAACCACTGCCAAAATGAATCCTCACATCCAAACAACTATCTCCAGGACAACAATCTACATATGCCCCCACTGCAATAGAGACTGTGGATCAAGGATTGGCCTCAACCGTCATCTGACGACCCACAAATGACCAGACCCAACGTCAGGAGGACAATCATACTCGTTTCGAGTGATCGCCGCCGCCGATGATGATGATGATGATGATGATGGTGTGTGTGTGTGTGTGTGTGTGTGTGTGTGTGTGTGTGTGTGTGTGTGTGTGTGTTACCTTGTATATGCAGCTGAGTACGGACTTGTCTGTGCGGTCCTTGTCGTGTGTGTGTGTGTGTGTGTGTGTGTGTGTTACCTTGTATATGCAGCTGAGTACGGACTTGTCTGTGCGGTCCTTGTCGTGTGTGTGTGTGTGTGTGTGTGTGTGTGTGTGTGTGTGTGTGTGTGTGTGTGTGTGTGTGTGTGTGTGTGTGTGTTACCTTGTATATGCAGCTGAGTACGGACTTGTCTGTGCGGTCCTTGTCGGGCGTGAGGGTCTGGATGGGCTGCAGCAGGGTCTTGGGGGGCAGAGCCATCACCCAGTCCAGCAGACACAGCAGCAGAGCCACCACCAACTGCACACACATGGATGGAAACACACACACACACACACACACACGCACACACACGCACGCGCGCGCACGCACGCGCACGCACGCACGCACACACACACACACACACACACACACACACACACACACACACACATATGCACAAGCACGCACGCACGCAGGCAGGCAGGCAGGCAGGCAGGCACACACACACACACACACACACACACACACACACACACACACACACACACACACACACAGAGAGAAGCACACACACACACAAGTGAGAGAGGTGTGAGAAGAACATTGTAAGAGCACTTTGACTTAAGAAGGAAAAAGAAGTAACATTGAGATTAACATTGACATTGTCTAATGTCTCATTCATAGAGGAATGGATGTCTGTAATTATTTTAGTGTATTTGTCCAAAATCAGAGTCAGTCAGTACCTGTAGGAAAACAGTGTGTGTGTGTGTGTGTGTGTGTGTGTGTGTGTGTGTGTGTGTGTGTGTGTGTGTGTGTGTGTGTGTGTGTGTGTGTGTGTGTGTGTGTGTGTGTGTGTGTGTTACCCTCTTGTCTGGTTCGTGTGGTGAGTTCTCTGTTGTGGGCAGCAGGTAGGTGATGGTGGCTATGAGGATCTGAAACACAACGACACCAAGACAAACCAATTTTGCTTTAGATGGTGTCAAGCATGTGTGGTGGTAAAACGCGATTTGTACAAAGAAAACTGCACCATGCTTAAAGTCAAGCACAATAGTGGGAGTGGCACGGCTTGGGGCTGTCTGAATGCCATCAACAGTAGGAAGCTGAATTTCACCTAAAGAAACATCCTTGTCAACATGTACTGTGACTACTGAAGCAGATCATGATACTCTCTATAGCAGTGGTTCTTAACCTGGGGTGCGGGCACCCCCTGGGGGTGCGCCAGAGATTTCAGGGGGTGCACGGAATTTAGTTTGTGTTGAGGTTGTGACCAAAACTTAGCTTATGAACATTATAATTAGTCCAAATCAAAACCAAACTAATGCATGTTTTTTGGTTCCCATGTAAAGGCATTAGGATATTGTTTAGTGTCTTAAGCAAGAATCATTTCAATTAATCACTTAAAATCATTATTTATTACTTACACAAGTGTAAAAGTTTGGGGTGAGGGTGCGCGGCTTGTCTTTGGCACAGGTAAGGGGGTGCATTAACAAAAAAAAGGTTAAGAACCACTGCTCTATAGGATTTCATTCAAATCTCACACA
>NC_085875.1:9906865-9909365 GCF_034702125.1 Engraulis encrasicolus
TGCAACTAGCCGCGACAACACCGTGTTTTCACGCCATTGTGAATCTAAGCCCTAATCTAAACAATAGGACCTATATAGGACTAAATATAACCAGCGATCTCCTTCTCTTAGACCCATAGACATGTGTTTGGGCTTGTTCGAAAGCTGCGAATCTTAGCTTTTCACAGGTTTTTACGGAACGTTTTTATGTTATTTCAGTCCAAAGTTATATAACTGTAAGCGGCCGCTGTTTCAAGTGAAAAAATAGCGCTTTCCAACCATTTTTTTTACCTCGTCATTTTGTTTTCGAACAGACAGCGATCTCCTTAACCTAGACCTACAGACATGTGTTAGGGCTTGTTCGAAAGCTGAGATTCTTAGCTTTTTACAGGTTTTTACGGCACGTATTTATGTTATTTAAATCCAAAGTTATAAAACTTTAAGCGGCCGCTGTTTCAAGTGAAAAAATAGCGCTTTCCAACCATTTTTTTTACCTCGTCATTTTGTTTTCGAACAGACAGCGATCTCCTTAACCTAGACCTACAGACATGTGTTAGGGCTTGTTCGAAAGCTGAGATTCTTAGCTTTTTACAGGTTTTTACGGCACGTGTTTATGTTCTTTAAATCCAAAGTTATTTAACTTTAAGCGGTCGCCACTTCAAGTAAACAATGGCGTTGTTCTCCAGCCGGATAGAGAGGAAATCTTTGTTCCCTCGAATAAACCACAGTTGTCTTTTTCATTCGAAATTTTCATTTTTACATTTAATTTGATAACAGCAAATTCGCCATCCC
This sequence comes from Engraulis encrasicolus, assembly GCF_034702125.1. Classification (NCBI taxonomy): domain Eukaryota; kingdom Metazoa; phylum Chordata; class Actinopteri; order Clupeiformes; family Engraulidae; genus Engraulis; species Engraulis encrasicolus. The sequence goes on from NC_085875.1 coordinate 9,907,637, forward strand.
TCTGCAGGTTCGTAGGCTATATGAAGATATGTGCAATGAAAAGGGCTACTTTAGTGTGCCCTATTTTGCATGGTGGTAAAAAAACGACTTCTCACAAGGAGGAGGCATGGAGCTTTGGAAATAGCGTGATTTTAAAATAATAGCCTAATAGGCTAATAATATAACTCCTTGGCCAAGGACTGGACTTAGGCTACTTTAAAGAACATGATAATTGCTTGAGCAAATTTTCTCTGTCTACTGTAAAAACTGCGACAGAAAAGTTGATTTTAAAGTGCGTGGGTGAAGATAGGTGTTTTCACATGCCGGTAAATCCTAACACAGGCAACTAGTGGAACTCAGCTCCGCACGCCTCGAACCACGTCTTTCGCGATTCTATAATCGCCCCTGTTTGAGCCCTGTTTGAGCTGATGATGGGTGTGTATGGGTGGAGTAAATGCAAAAAGAAAACGAAACCACGCCCCAGCAGCGCGCAGCCCCGTTCTAACAGGGCTAGTCGAAAAGGGGCTATAGTTACCTTGAGGGTGACGCAGATGACGTTGAGGGCCTCTTTGATCTGGGGATGCCGCGTGCCATGCACCAGCTCCTCACACAGCCACAGGCCCAGACTGCACAGAGCTACACACCTGACACACACACACACACACACACACACGCACGCGCACACGCGAACACACACACACACACACACACACACACACACACACAGACATAAACACGCACACACACATGCACACACACAGACATAAACACGCACACACACAGACATAAACATAAACACGCACACACGCGCGCTCATACACAGACACAGACACAGACACAGAGACAGACACAGAGACAGAGACAGAGACAGAGACAGAGACAGAGACAGAGACAGAGACACACACAAAAACACACACACACACACACACACACACACACACACACACACACACACACACACACACACACACACACACACACACACACACACACACACACACACACACACACACACACAAACATAAACATACACACACACACACACACACACACACACACACACACACAAAATTACATTAGCCATTTCACCCATTCTGTGATTCGCATTGATGCAAAGTGTTAATAACACCAACATATTAGATGTTTATGTTACAGATAATTTGGGATTGCATTTTATTATATGCAATAAACCTCTTCTTTTCATTTCCCTTAAAAGGCACGTTATATTCTTTATAATGCAATACTTCATGGTATTTCGTTGGCCATTACTGTTATTACGGCTTCAATGCTACTGCAGAGTATCTGCATTCCATCCTGATGACTGCTTTACATCCGCATGAAAAGTTTTCGTCCAAATGATTTGCTGAATTAATATTTCAGCTTCTACAACTTGCAAATTTAACACACATATTCTACAAAATAAAACGAAAAAAAAAAATGTTTTCAAAATCATCTGTCCACACACTCAGACACACAGACAATAAGGTGCATCAATGGAAAGTCAAGTTGGACACTATTTGAAGGTCAGATTTGTGAGACGACGTAGGTGAAAGGTTCCAATCCAGCACTGTTGACCTTTTAACCCCTTCATGGCTCCAGACTCTAGGGCTCGTGACCTTTCAGCGCCAACGCTATCCAGCAATGACTAAACCCCTAAACCACCAGTACTACACACAGTGCTCACACTTCCACTTACATCTACCGGGGTGTGTGTGTTTGTGTGGCAGTATCGCTGCTGACATCTGCCTGA
>NC_085875.1:9919365-9921865 GCF_034702125.1 Engraulis encrasicolus
AATCCTGCCTGGAGCTCCTTCAACATTCATGAAAAGTTTGAATTTATGAATGGTCCCCCCTCCGTCACCTTGGCCAGGTTCTGCCAGAGCTCGCACAGGTAGTCGAACACCTGGGCGTGTATCTCGGGGTCCTTGATGGAGTTGACGTCTCCCAGGATACCCAGCATCCTCCGCCACATCACCGTGGCGACGTCCGCATGCCAGCCCGTCAGGGAGCCGCCCGCCATCACGCTGCAGTCCTCGTTGGGGAACTCACTCGTTTCTACACAGAGGAAGACAGGAAGGAAGAGGGAGAGAGATAGAGAAAGACAGGAAGAAGAAGGGAGAGAGATAGCAAGAGGGAGCAAGGAAGGAGAGAGATTTTTGATAAAACAATAACACTCCGATTCAGCGGGAAGGTTTAAGGGATCTTAAGCACTTCGCCTTGCTCTCATTACTTTCATGTGCATCCGCAAAAGCGAATGTTAGGGGCGAAAATGAGTGGCTTTGTAGTAATGGGTGTCTAAGTGGTGGAGTGTGTGTGGATGCAAATGTACAACATACTGTGTCATCATGACAATGCGTATCAACACAAAACCAATTTGAACTGTCTATCGCACATGTACACTACGCTTTGGCACTTTTCCTTGTGCTCTACAACGCCCTTTGACAGGTTAGGGTTAGAGGTGCTTTTGGTCTGGGCAACGTTTTTGTTGCTTATTTTGCTGTTATTGGAAAAAGAAAAGCCGCAGAAACAGGTTAGGGTTGGTTTTGGTCAGAGCAAAGCATTTTCACGTTTAGCAGCGGACATTCACCGTGACCACAGGGAAGCACCTCATAGGAGCCCGGTGACGTGACAAAAGTGCTTTTCTGAGGTGTTGCCTTCCACAACTAAAGAAAATTGCATCAACATGCGGAAGGCACTAGCTTGAAAATAACACGCCTTGTCATGGTGCCAGTCTGAAATGTACTGTGTGTGTGTGTGTGTGTGTGTGTGTGTGTGTGTGTGTGTGTGTGTGTGTGTGTGTGTGTGTGTGTGTGTGTGTGTGTGTGTGTGTGTGTGTGTGTGTGTGTGTGTGTGTGTGTGTGTGTGTGTGTGAGAGAGTGGTGTGTGTGTGTGTGTGTGTGTGCCTGTGTACAGTATGTGTATGCCTGTGTCTTACCCAGGTCGTCGGGGGTCTGCAGTACCGAGTGGTGCAGCTTCTGGTCCAGGTGCAGGTCCTTGTGCTCCGCGTGCTCTGCAGTCAGGGTGGCCGGAGAGGGCGTCTGGGAACGCGAGCCACCCAGGGAGTGCATGGGGGAGGCACTCTCCGAACCTGCAGCACGCAACGCACGCACGCACGCACGCACACACACATATACACATACACACACACACACACACACACACACACACGTGTGTACATGCATACAACACACACACACACACACACACACACACACACACACACACACACACACACACACACACACACACACACACACACACACACACACACACACACACACACACACACACACACAATAATGAGCTTGAGCATGTGCATTGAATATGTTGGGATAAATTTGAAGTACACAGAAAAAAATCAGGCATGGTCAGAAATGGCAGAAAATTGTTAAATAGTTTATGGAGAGCGTGGTCTACCAGTCAGAGCATGAAACAGTGTGTGTGTGTGTGTGTGTGTGTGTGTGTGTGTGTGTGTGTGTGTGTGTGTGTGTGTGTGTGTGTAAGAGAGAGAGTGAGAGAGTGAGAGAGAGAAAGACTGTGAGTCTGTGAGGGAGTGTGTGTGTGTGTGTGTGTGTGTGTGTGTGTGTGTGTGTGTGTGTGTGTGTGTGTGTGTGTGTGTGTGTGTGTGTGTGTGTGTGTGTGTGTGTGTGTGTGTGTGTGTGTGTGTGTGTGTGTGTATACCTGTGATGGTGACGGTGTCTACAGAGAGGCCTTGCTGGCTGCTGGTATCTGAGTCTAAGTGGAGTGTGTGAAGGCTGGACAGCTCCTGCTCCTCCGCAGTCTGGCCCAAACTGGCCCCTCCCAGACTGTCCCTGTCCACCGACCCGGCAGCCACGTCGCCACTAAAGCTGAAATCTGACGCACAAGCAGGCACACACACATTTAGGGTTTTTCTGTTCCTCCTTTGATTTTTACATACTCACATACTTTACTATACGTACTATACAGTACTATACTATACGTCACTCTCACACTAACACATTCATAGCATTCTAAATGTACAAAAGGATTCTTGTTTTACTCGCTGCCTTCTTAAAAACACACATTCCATGAAATGAGAAAATTGTTGGTACATGACCGAAGTTCTTTGCCAATTATATTAGCAGTTGTTCAAGATTTTAAAATAGTAAAATTGTGGCCCTGCAGTGGCCTAACAGTACAAAAGCCCTAAAAATATCTTAGATTTATCTAGAATATCTAATTGTTAAAATTGTTTGTTAATTGTTAAAATTGTTAACACATCATCCTGCTTAAAATTGAAAAAAATAAAATAAAATAATAACAGCCCTTCCA
>NC_085875.1:9926865-9944365 GCF_034702125.1 Engraulis encrasicolus
GGGAGGAAGATGGCAGGCAGGCAGCCCAGCCGTCCCAGGACTAGAGGGGCCCGTCGCAACTCCGGGTCAACGTGTTGCTGTTGGTTTGTGTTGCTCCCCCACAAAAGAAAAAAAAATATGAGTAAAACAAACAAAAACAAAAACAAAAAAAAAGCTTTCAAGTCAATCCGCATTCAGCCATGAAAAAAACAAAAAATCAAAACCTGTTATTTAAAAAAAAAAAAGGAAAAAAAAGAAAACCACAAGGCAGGAAAATCATGAGAGCAGGAGGAGGAGGAGGAGGAGAAAACACCGGGCGGCGGCCATTTTGACTTTGAGCAGTTGCAGTTGCAGTTGTAGCTTTTGTGGCGGGTTTTTGCTGTGGTGGCGGCTGTGGGGTGAGATGCAGCTGGTCTCTCCTCCAGCCTCCTGCTTGCCTCACCTGGGGGCTTCCTTCCAAAATAGCCCATCACGTGAGTGTACAGGTCCCTCAGTGGGGCGTCTCCAGCGCTGCCCTGCACCTTGGCCACCTGCTGCTGCGGCTGCTGCTGCTGTTGGTTGTTTTGCAGACGCTGCGGAGAAGAACCGCCACCGTGGTGGCTCTTGTGCGGCTTATGGGATAACGCGTGCACCACCGACTTGTACACGCCGCCCAGCAGCTGCGGGTGGTGCTGGTGGCGAGAGGGACTGCAGGTGGAGCCGGCCTCCTGCGAGCGGGAACGCGAGCCGCGCGGGCGGAGCGCCGAGCGGCCCAACCTACCGCGTCTCGGACCTCCACCGGACGACTCGTTGGAAACCTGACTGCCGCCACCTGCTGCCGCGGAGGAGGAGTTGCTGCTACCGTGGCTGAAGTGGCTGAGGCGTTTCAGACGCGTCTTCCAGGGCGCCTCCTTGGCGTCCAGGGGGTTGTGGAACTGCACCGACTCGGTGGACGGCTGGAAGCTCACGTGCACTGATCCTCCTCCACCTCCACCTCCTCCGGCACCTCCTCCTGCAGCTACAACACCTGCTCCTCCTGCTCCTCCTGCATCACCCTCTCCCCCACCACCACCACCCGCTCCACCTGCTCCCGGCACTCCTCCTCGGGCCCTCTTCTTGGGCCCCACCCTGGCCAGCCAGTGGGAGGAGGGGAGCAGGTGGTGGGTGTGGTGCTGGTGGTGGGACGGGGTCTGCTGCTGCTGCGCTTGCTGCTGAAGCTGCTGTTGTGGCTGCTGCGGTTGCGGTTGCTGTGCTACGTGGAGTGCGTGTGTGTGAGTGTGCGTGTGTGGAGGGGGCTGCTGCGTGATGGGCTCTCCCTCCCCCCCCGGCGCCTCGGTGGCGTTCTGTCTCTGCAAACACGCCTCTCTAGATCTACCCCCCTCGTCTCCACCCCCACCCCCACCCCCGCCCTGCTCATCCCCGACCCCATCCACCTCCACCTGCATCTCAATCAGCTCCGTCTCCCTCTTGCCCCCCTCCCCTTGCTCTCGGCTGCTCTGCTGCTGCTGCTGCTGCTGCTGCTGGGAGGCCGGGCTGCTACAGCACCCTCTGGTGGCGCTGGTCCAGTCGCAGTGCTCCAGGCACTCGTAGAAGCTGCGCTCCGTGGAGCCGGACCCCGAGCCCGAGCCCGAGTCCCCGTCCCCGTCCCCGGCCGAGCTGGCGCTGCCCCTGGCCCTGCGCCTGTCCTCCGTCCTAAGCCTCTCTCTATCCCCCTCTCTTCCTACGCCTCCTGCCTCCGTCACTCCGGCGACTATGACTCTATCCGTCCCTGCCTCTTCGACGCTATCTCCCATGAGTAAGCCCTCGCTCGACCAGGCGTCCCCGTCCCCACTTTGATCTCTCAGCGGGAAATACTCCCTGAGCGAACTCATGAGATCGTCATCCTCTCCTACTCCTATACCTATACCTACTACGTTTCCCATGTTGCACTGGGCTTGCTGCTGCTGCTGCTGCGATTGGGCGGTGGCGAGGGGGTCGCAGGAGAGCAGCGAGGGCGGGGCGGAGGACGGCGCCGGGTGGCACTGCAGCTGCTCGTAGATGAAGTGCCGCTCGGCCGCGTCCAGAGACGGCTCCCGGCTGCTGCTGTTGCTGTGGTGACCGGCGTGGTGGCCGCCATGGTTACTGGCTTCGCTCCCGGCAACGGGGGAGGAGGCCGCGCCCACACCACCAGCAGCAGCAGCAGCAGAAGCGGCGGCTGCTGCTGCGTTGGCAGTGGCTCGTGCGAACGGAGGGGTGCAAGACAGTGGAAGGAGGTGGTGGTGGTGGTGTTGGTTGTGTAAAGGGGAAGAGGAGGCAGAGGAGGAAGAGAAAGGTGGACGGGGGTGGTGGTTGGTGTGGTGGTGGAGGTGGTGGGGCTGTGGTGCGGGGTTAGGGTTGGGCTCGCCCGCCAAGCCTGGCGACTGGGGGGCGGCAGCGGGCACCGAGGAGCTAGTGGCTGAGGAGGAAGGGGGGCAGCTGGAGGACGAGGAGGAGGAGTGAGGAGGAGGAGGGTGGTGGTGGTGGTGGTGGTGGTGGTGGTGCGGATCTGGAGGAGGGGGGCAGGCACCTTTGGCGCGCTCGGCGATGAAGGGCTCCATGATGTCGGAGGCGCTGGAGCTGCGGGGGAGGGGCGGCAGTGGGGCTCCACCTCCGCCTCCACCTCCGCCGGCGATGACGGGGCCTGGCACGGGGACTGCGGTCGCGCTACCGCTACCGCTACCGCCGCCGCCGCCGCCAGTGCTACCGGGAGGGGTGAGGTCGGGTTCCACCGACACGCCGAACACCTCGGAGCTGAGGGATGCCGGGGCAGCCTCCTCGCTCTGGGAGCTGTGACGCAGACGCGGCGCCCGGGGAGCCAACGGAGGCTCTTCCATATCTGAGAGGCCGCACATACATGGACAGATGGACACACAGACATATACAGACAGACACATAGAGACACATAGACAGACAGACAGACAGACAGACATACAGGCAGACAGACAGACAGACATAGACACATAGATAGACACACAGAGAGACAGACACACACACACACACACACACACACAGACACACATAAGCATGCACACAATGAAATAACATTTCAACCCCAAAGATATACAAACGAACACAAAATAACATACACAGACATACAGACAGACAGACGCACAGACGCACAGACACAGACACAGACACACACACAGTGGTGGGGAAATCCCGACCACCCACAGAGCAGAGGACAGAGAGAAGGAGAGAGAGAGAGAGAGAGAGCGAGAGAGAGAGAGAGAGAGAGAGAGAGAGAGAGAGAGAGAGAGAGAGCGAGAGAGAGAGAGAGAGAGCGAGAGAGAGAGAGAGAGAGAGAGAGAGAGAGAGAGAGAAACACATACAGAAACCATTAATGACAAGGCAAATGTCTATTATACGTATATGACAAGTGTATATTTGCACAGAATCTGAACAAGAGATGCAACAATGAATTGATGGCAATATCTCAGTGTAAGGTTCAGCGATATCCCAGGCTCTACTACTCGATACAAACCTGATCCTAGCCAAGGGAAAAGAGGCTGCTTAGCTAAACCTTCCTGTGATTTTGAACACTCTAGTCTAGAAAGAGCTTCAATACCGCTGTACCCGATGCATGTGCATGCAGATTCAGATGCAGATGCAGAGAACACATGCGTTGCACTGGTCAGCCATGGGAATAGGAATAATATGGGAAACATGAATGAAACATTCCCAAAGTAGGATGGTCATTCACGGCACTTGCCTCGGACGATCAGATAACATTCCTACTCTCTCTGGCATGGAGTTTTGAGAGACGAAATGCACCCAAAACACACGCACGCACGCACGCACGCACGCACACGCACACGCACACGCACACGCACACGCACACGCACACGCACACACACACACACACACACAAACAGGTGGGGCGTAGGACAAAAACCAGCTACAGTGTGACTTAAGAGTTTATACGTCATCTCTGACGGAACAATGTGTGACTATACACACGCACATATGGGCAAACACAATCAAGTATTAGGAGAGCCAGATGCCTACAGTAATTGAATGATTTATACAGTATGTGTGGTGTGAGAAAAAGTCCTTTGGAGAAGAGAAGGGCGATAAAGGGCCAGTTCTTGTATATGGGGGCACAAAAAGACACAGCGAGGTGAATAGTTTTCTTTCAGCAGGCGGAGAGAGACGTGTAAACATGCACAAGGCAAAAAGCTATGGGCTGAGGGCGAGGTGTGCAAAAAAGGAAGAAGAAAATATTACAAAAGAGTTGACCTTCTCACATGCAGGTCACTCAACACACACAGACACGCACGCAGATGGAGTGAAGCAACGAACACGAGACATCCTTGAAACCGGTTTTGTTCGAAAATACAAGAGAAGCAGGCAAGCAGAATAAGCGAAGCTCTTGACAAATTGCAGACATGTGTTTACTGTCAAGGGGTATGTGTCAGGGAAGGACGGACTGGAAGCGCTGGAATAAACACAGACCCCTGATGTAAAGAGTCTCTAGAAGTTCAAAGGGTCAGCCTGCGTAAATGAAAAGACTGCAAACACACTCACATGACTGCACTCGAGCCATTCACACACAGGCATGCATGCATGCATGTACACATGAGCACACAGCGGTGGGCCAGGATGCGAATGTGCAACAGATATGCAGAGTAGGGCTGGGTATCGCAGCCATGTTCCTGCATCGATTCGATTTCGATTCTTAGGGCTTTGAATCGATTAATCACGATTCAATTCATTTCGATTCATTCCGAATTGATTCAATCCGTTCCCTTCTTGGTGCCAGGATTTCCCCCAAAAGATGCTGTTGCCTATTTTTATATAAAAATGTCAAAGGGCTGTAGCTTGACAGTGTTAACAGATTGCTAATCTGTAATAAGTAGGCCTAGGCCTAATTGACTAATACCTACTGAGTATTTTCCATAGACCTAAATTAAACAAAAAGAACAAAAAGAACCAAAAAAATCGATTTTGTGCCCTATGAATCGATTATGTGAATTTTAAATGAAATCAATTGATTATCTATTAAATCGATTATTTTACCCAGCCCTAACGCAGAGCAAGATTTTTCTGGGTAGACAAGAAAGGATCAGATCAGGGCTTAACGTTGATGAATTGGGCTGTATTTTAGACATCACTGTGCATTCATGTAGTTCAAGATAAACTTGTTGCAGATCTGAACTAGTGAATTGTCACCACTCGTCTGTTTTGAAGGTGCAGGATTCAGTAGAATAATCTGGACACCTAAGGCTTGCAAGTCCAGTAAAGTTTTGCACAAAACTTTTTTGTGCAGATCTGAACTAAAATTAATTTCCTCCAGAATAGACAGTCCTACAATCTCAATATTTTCCTTCCATGAGTGGAACGGGGGAATTGTATTAAGTTCTAATGTTCTGCCATGGCAGACCCCTATGTAACACAACATGCTTTTGCACTGCATGCATGCAGTTGTGTGCTATACAGTATGTAAAATCTGTCGCACGTTGGGATTCTTATGTGACTTGTGTATGCTGGTGACACATTCATATTAAACATCCATTACCTTCAGGTCTACTCTACTCTTATAAGGGGGTCATTCCACGCCAAATCAACAAGAGCCCCCGCACTTAGGTCTCAAAAAATTCTGAAAATATTACCAAGTGTACCCGTGGTACTTAAGAGAAACACTGTAAATGTATTTGAATGAAAGATGTATACTCTCCGTGTTACAGCCAATTTTACTGGGGGAGGGGGGTGCCCATTTTGTTCACACTATTTTTTTTGTCAAAGTTCACAAGCCCGTAGCTCAATAACTAAACCATGTAGGAAGTTCACATTTGGCATGCTGGTACATAGATAGGAATAATTCGTTGCTTAACTGTCAGTTTTGGTCTGTATGATCCTGCATCGTCATAGCATTCCCTCAAAGATGATACAAATTGTACTGGAGTTTTTGGCTGTGCTCTGTTTAGGCCTTCAGAAGACATATTTGTGCCCAACAAAGCCTCTTGATTTTTTCCCCTTGTAGAGACAAGTGGGAACACTCTCATATAAAGCTATAAATAGAAAGGAAATCCCATCAGTGTTTGACCAGAAGACCTCACAAGTCTGACAAATCATTTTGGGTGTCATTTTCAGAGCTCCAGAACCCCTTGTGGGATTGTCCACAGATTTTTATTTTATTTTTTTCTTCATTCGCCATGAATTCTTCTTTTTAAAAATGCCAATGAGACTTGTCTTATGGGATGTTTTCTTTTATAATTTCCAACCTGAACATGGGCAACATGCACATTGAGAGCAATATGTTTTCTATGCGTTTCTTCCGCTGCCATCTGCTGGTCAAAACTAGACTGCCTGTGCAGTCGCCTTCGACTGCTTAAGGTATATCCCCGAAACGCAACGCTTCCAGTCCCCCATCATTCCTACCACTCCCGTCCACCTTTTCATAAACGTATATGATAAATACAAAATATTAAAGAAATATATTTAATATCTATGCATAGATCAATGACGTGCATAGGCTTAAAACCAAATGACTATTGTGAAAATGAAGAAAAAAAATGGGGCAAATGGTAACACTGTTTTAATGGTTTACAGTGAATATACCACATTAGGTACAGTGTAATAACCATTGTAACAATATAATATCAGTGTAACACCATGTACCAATTTTGTACTACATCATGTATTTTTGTGTAAGTGGTATTACTTGGTATTGCATATTGTTACACTGGTATTACACTAGTATTACATGGTATTAAATATTGTACACTGGTTATTACACTGTACCTGGTATTGCATATTGTTACATTGGTATTACACTAGTATTACATGGTATCAAATATTGTTACACTGTACCTAATATGGTAGATTCACTGAAATGTTGAACTGTTAAAATAAGGTAGTACAGGGCAAATCAATCCACCCAGTCAGAAGTTAATGGCCAAATAAAAATGCCGCCATTTTGAAACTGTTGAGCTCCAAACTCAAATCAGTTAATGAACCTACCCTAGAGCATTAACACACCAAATCTGGGACAAATCCATCCGACTGGTCAAAAGTTATGAGTCAAACAAAAATTCGGCCATCTTGAATTGGTAACACTTTATAATAATGTTCCTTAGTAAAGACTCAGTACATAATTAACTAATGATGAATAAAACATTAACAAATGTTTTTATTATTAACTAAGCTTTATTAATGCTTTATAAAATATCTACAAATTATATATTCAAGATTTTACACACCTTATAACAGACTATTTTATTCATTTACAAGCAACTTGTAAATGTTTGATAAATATGAAATATTAACATAACATTTCCTAGTCATTTACAAGCATTTGTTTACATTTCCTAATCATTTACAAACGTTTGTTAATGTTTTGTTCATCAATAGTTAATTATTTATTAAGTCTTTATAATGCTTTTTTGCATCCATTATTCTAAAGTGTTACCCTTGAATTCAGCCATCTTGAAAGTGTTGGCCTCCAAACTCGAAGAAGTTCATGAACCTACCCTAGAGCATTAACACACCAAATCTGGGAGAAATCCATCCACCCAGTCAGAAGTTATGGGCCACACAAAAATTCGGCCATCTTGAATTCAGCCATCTTGAAAGTGTTGACCTCCAAACTCGAATCAGTTCATGAACCTGCCCTAGAGCATGAACACACCAAATCTGGGAGAAATCCATCCACCCAGTCAGAAGTTATGGGCCAGACAAAAAATCGGCCATCTTGAATTCAGCCATCTTGAAAGTGTTGACCTCCAAACTCGAATCAGTTCATGAACCTGCCCTAGAGCATGAACACACCAAATCTGGGAGAAATCCATCCATCCGGTCAGAAGTTATGGGCCAGACAAAAATTCGGCCATCTTGAATTCAGCCATCTTGAAAGTGTTGACCTCCAAACTCGAATCAGTTCATGAACCTGCCCTAGAGCATTAACACACCAAATCTGGAGAAAATCCATCCACACCCGGTCAGAAGTTATGGGCCAGACAAAAATTCGGCCATCTTGAATTCAGCCATCTTGAAAGTGTTGACCTCCAAACTCGAATCAGTTCATGAACCTGCCCTAGAGCATTAACACACCAAATCTGGGAGAAATCCATCCACCCAGTCAGAAGTTATGGGCCACACAAAAATTCGGCCATCTTGAATTCAGCCATCTTGAAAGTGTTGACCTCCAAACTCGAATCAGTTCATGAACCTGCCCTAGAGCATTAACACACCAAATCTGGGACAAATCCAAACATCCGTTCAAAAGTTATCGCGTTAACACGAAAAACGTGACGCGGCGGCGGACGCGGCGGCGGCGGCGGCGGCGGTGCACGCAAAACCATTACATCCCCGACGCTCCGCGTTTCGGGGATATAAAAAGTAACAACATGACTCTTTGTGCCTGACCTACTGTCTCTTTTGGTGTGCGAACCTGCTCCCACATTGAACGCTCCTGAAATCATTGAAATTGAAAGGGATACCTGCACCCCTGCACAGGGACTCTCGGGTGATCATGTCCGGGCAAAATTTGCATTTGATTATTTAGTATTTACATTAAATGTTATCGAAATCATGTTGCTCTATTTTTGCATTTTGCCCATGTTCAGGGTGGAAATTTAAAAAGAAAACATCACATAAGACAAGTCTCATTGGCATTTTTAAAAAGAAGACTTCATGGAGAATGAAGAAAAAAATGAAAAAAAAAAAATCTGTGGACAATCCCACAAGGGGTTCTGGAGCTCTGAAAATGACACCCAAAATGATTTGTCAGACTTGTGAGGTCTTCTGGTCAAACACTGATGGGGTTTCCTTTCTATTTATAGCTTTTTATGAGAGTGTTCCTACTTGTCTCTACAAGGGGAAAAAATCAAGAGGCTATATTGGGCACAAATATGTCTTCTGAAGGCCTAAACAGAGCACAGCCAAAAACTCCAGTACAATTTGTATCATCTTTGAGGGAATGCTATTACGATGCAGGATCATACAGACCAAAACTGACAGTTTAGCAACAAATTATTCCTATCTATGTACCAGCACGCCAAATTTGAGCTTCCTACATGGTTTAGTTATTGAGCTACGGGCTTGTGAACTTTGACAAAAAAAATAGTGTGAACAAAATGGGCACCCCCCTCCCCCAGTAAAATTGGCTGTAACACGGAGAGTATACATCTTTCATTCAAATAAATTTACAGTGTTTCTCTTAAGTACCACGGGTACACTTGGTAATATTTTCAGAATTTTTTGAGACCTAAGTGCGCGGGCTCTTGTTGATTTGGCGTGGAATGACCCAAGGGGATTAGTGGCCCCACCTGACCCCTGTGATTGTCGATCCAGGAAGTGCTGTCATAATGAAGAATCTTCCTTCGCCCATCTACCACCGCCTTTGTGTTAGCAAGCTATGCATTGCTACTGGTGCTGGGTGCACATGTGTAGGATACATAAGGACATACAGCACAAGATCACATGCATACAGATATTCTGAACTAGAACATGGAGTGATATCTTTGAGCTGGTGACCCAAGCGGGACTCCTGGTAGTGTTTACAGTGGGTGCAGAGTGGTAGAGACAGACAGACAGACGGGCGGGCATCGGCAGCAGGAGAAGGAGGAGGAAGAGGCGGAGGAGCAAGAGGAAGCAGAAGAAGAAGAGGAAGAACAGGAGGAAGAAGAGGAGGAAGAAGAGGAGGAAGAGGAGACATCTCTACCTGAGAGCTCATCTGCTAGGGGGGTGAGGACAGAGTCAGGCAGGAGGGGGTGGACAGGATGGATCAGGACGGGAGCACTTTTAGCGCTGCGGATAAACGACAAGCTGTCGCCCGTGGAGCAGCTCCGCAGGGCTGCAGACGCACGCCACGCCACAGCCACGAGAGGAAGGAAGAGAAGGAGGAGAGAGAGAGAGAGGGAGAGGGGGAATGAAGAATGGAGAGAGGGAAGGAAGGGAAGTAAGGAGAGAGGAAAAGAGGGAAAGATGGAGGGGGGAAGAGCATAAGGAGAAAGAAGAATGAAACAAAAAGAAACAAACAAACAAAAGAAGGCAAAAAGTGAAGCAAAAATGGGAGATACAGAGAAGAAAGGTAGCACGAAAAAAAAGATCAAACAAGGATGAAAAAGGATTTTTTTAAAAAAAGAACATCCACAGAGATAATTGAACAAAAGTAGAAAGAGAGGATGAGAAATATGGACGAGGAGAGGAGAGGAGAGGAGGGTAGAGGAGAGGAGAGGAGAGGAGAGGAGAGGAGAGGAGAGGAGAAGAGAAGAGAAGAGAGGAGAAGAGAGGAGTGGAGTGGTGGATGTGAGTGAGTGAGCAAGACAGAGAGGGAAGAGAACAGGGGCATAATAAGGAGGACAGTGAGGCAAGGTGTGGACAGACCGCAGTGGGGGACTGTTAGAAGGAGGACTGCAGATAGATAGTGGGGAAGTGTGGAGGAGGGAGACAAGTGAAGGCTCGCTACTGGCTGGAAGGCTCACTACTGGCTGGAAGTTGTTGATGAGGTGTGTTTTGGTCTAGAGCAGTGTTTCTCAACTAGTGGGTCGCGACCCAAAAGTGGGTCGCGTAGGGGTCATGGGTGGGTCGCGGAGCCGTGGTGTAAAAAAATCGTAATTCATTGATTCGCTAAAAAAACAAAAAAAACATCCAACTTTTCCTGCAACAATTTACAAGAGATAGTAGCATGCAACCAGTCATTTGAGTGTCGCTAAAAAAATTGGGTCGCGACAGAATGAGAGTGGAAAATGGTGGGTCCCAAGACTGTTCCAGTTGAGAACCACTGGTCTAGAGATTTTAGGGAGCTTGATACCACGAGACAGTCAGTTCAAAATAAAAAGAAGATACTGAAAATCATTCAGGATGGCCTCAACATTGAAATATTGTTTTGTGCTATGCTATTAGCATAAGAATTCTGATGCAAAACTGGATCAAGAGAAGTAAGGTTGAGCAAACCAGTCTGTTTGCTGGAAATTGATATTTTAATTTAATACAGGTGTTTTTTTTGTAGGCCCGTCTGCAAATGTTATTACTTTACAGCTCAGCCAATAAAATCTTCACACACATATATACTCAGAGACATACCACCCCTGATTTCTTAAATGTTAATTCAAGTGTAACCATTTTTAAACTCTGTTAACCGCTGAAGCTATGTTTCCAGCCAACTGAGCAATCTTCAATGCAGCAATTGGCCTGAGTAAATCTGCTAACCTGTTCAAATATGGCCATTTTAAAGCCCATCAGGAACTCGTTAGAAGCAGCAATGTTTTTTAATCTAGTGCTCATTTGATTGACCAGTCCAGTTCTGTTAAGCTGTTTCCAATTTCAATGGCGGCAGAAAAAAGGACCATCAAAAAATGTTAAACACTCATTACGAGTATGTGCATGGAAACACAGATACAGCCTGCGTCACCCAATTTCTAAGTAGAAATGCCATTTCCCACTGACAATCAACTCAGCTGCCAACTGGCTACCGCCTATGCTGTGTGCATTGACAGCAGTGATGCATTATGCATGTGGCAGTGTCACTACTTAAATGCTGGTCTAGAAGTACAAAAAAAGCCATCAAGTCAAAATGTTTCCATAACCACATTGGGTGACGATAAAGACAAATTGATAAATTAATTGGCATCATATTATGTCTCTGCTAAAAACAGGGGAAACTCACTCAAACACTCCTTATTTAGGTTAAGACTTAACTGTTGAGAACACGAGGACCTCAAGACCAGTATGTTTCCATGACTGTGTTCTAACAGTAACTGTACAATACAAGTCACAGAAGAGGACTGAAACAAGAACTAGTTCACCAAAAAACCTCAAGACAGAGAATAGCAGTTCAAACCGTTCTTTATCTGTGTCCCGATCTGATTCTGTTTGTGTCGGTGATGACAAGACCGCTAATTCTGTCACTTACCCACGGTCTTCTGTCGCACGATGCTGCGAGCCTTCTCGATGCCAGGGGACCCTGCTGTGGTGGCGCTGCGTTGGCGCATGGCGACCTGGCCCGGTGGGTCACGGCTCCAGCCCCTGGAGAAGGAGCGGTCCACCGCCATCTTGTGGCCCTCACTGGCGCCACCTGGAGGGACGGAAGGTAGAAACAGAAAGCAACTCAGGAAATATAAACTTTATTACAGGCTCAGGGCCCACAGTGGACACATTACAATACACACATCAACAATACAATAAAAAAATACACATACAATAAAAGGAAGCTAGTGAAGGCATTCATGCCAATGTTCCCAGATAGTAGACATATATCTTACAGAGCTACGGCTTGGATCAACCAACTGAGCGATAAGCTCATTTTTTGCACAATCAAGCCTGCTCATGACCTTAAAGGTAAGATTTCTTAACAGTGCCATAAAAGTAGTTAGACCAAATTTGCAGAATAGCCCACTTGCTCTAGTACTCCTTGGTTTCTTTAGGAGGATCCTCAGACAATCATTGTAAGCTACCTTCAGTTTCAGTAGACTGTTTAGTGAGTCAAATTTAAGGGGATGTCCTGGGCCATTTATACTTCCAGCAATCGAGGATTTAAAAAAAAAAAAGATCCTTTTAAGAGATTAGATCCTAATAGTACTGCAAACACAGGATTAGGGAACCGCTGCGTCAGTCCCAAAACAAGACTGGGGTGAATTTCTCAAAACCAAAGTTGCTTACTACATTAGCTACTTTGTTGTTTTCAATGCATTTTCCCATTGGCAACTACCGAAGTTGCTAACAGGCTAACAACTTCTCTTTTGAGAAACTCACCCCTGGACATAATGCTCTGCATTGCATCAGGGCCATGCCCAGTTCAGAAAGTAAAAAACCTGCAACGAATTTGTTCCAGTGAATTCAATGAACCAGCTGATCCCAATAACCATATCCTGTTGATGAGCTAATTAGTGAAATCATCTTAGTAGGCAGAATAAAATATTTGCCAGGACTTTCTCTCTCTCAATCCAGTTTATCCGCTCCTGCAGTGCATACAAAGAATACATAACCCATAAATAAAAAACCCATAAAAAAATATAAAACCCATAAAACCCATGTTATATAAGTTTAATGGACAATTAAGAAGTCTAAGTCTAAGTCTAAAAACCAACCTACGTTTCCCATCATGCCTCTGGCTTCCCATCTCTGACCTTTGCCCTTCTGGTTATTCTGCCGAGGGCAAGCTCATTGAAGTCTTCACAAAACCACCACACTACATTTCCCAGAACACTCTTGCATGTTTTTGACCTTTGCCCTTGTGCTTCTTCTGCTTCTGCTCGCTGAGCTTGTCCAGGGGCAGCTCACTTAAGTCTTCACAAAACCACCATAAAAACCACTTTCACAAACCCTACCACACTACATTTCCCAGAACACCCTTGCATTTTTCTCTGACCTTTGCCCTTGTGCTTCTTCTGCTTCTGCTCGCTGAGCTTGTCCAGGGGCAGCTCGTTGAGGTCCAGGCTGTACAGGTGTCGGGCCAGCACCTTGGTGAGGGTCTCCATGGTGAGGGACCACTCGGTGACCAGCTCCTCCCAGCAGGTGAGGGAGGACAGCACCGACAGCAGGTCGTCCCACAGCTCCCGCGAGATGTACACGTTCAGGTTCCCTTTGATCCACGCCACTATCAGGGTCTGGACACATGGACGGACGCAAAAAACATTGATCATTTATACTCATACAATTGATATAATAATCAACATAGCAGGACATCCCACAGGGAGATGTACACGTTCAGGTTTTCCGTTTCATCCACGCCACTGTCAGGGTCTGGAGATATGGACGTAACAGCAACATTTATGATTTATTCTTCATTCTGTACAATGACCGACATAGCGTGTCGTCCCTCAGCTCCTGCGAGATATAAACTTTCAGGTTGCCTTTGATCCACGCCACAATAAAAGTCAGGGAGAAGCAATTGTGAATGAATGTGTTTTCGAAACATAATATCTACAGTTATGCCCGGTCCTTTTACAGCTCATGGGAGATGAACACGTTCAGGTTCCTTTTGATCCATGCCACGATCAGGTTCTGGGCAAGACAGGGCATAGAGAGATTCACTATGATTTACTACTGCAAGACACATAATAGGAATGACAATTATATATGATAATGCAGTGTTTCTCAACAGGGGTGCCGGGGCACCCTGGGGTGCGGTGGAGCCCCCTCAGGGGTGCCGTGGAAACATGGCTGATTAATACATTATGTAATATAAATTTGTCTAAATTGTTAAGTTAATGCTAGTCAGTGGAATCTTTCGTCTGCCATTTACGCACAATGAAGTAAATATAGGTCGCCCCAGTCAGCTGCAACTTCGAACGTAAGTCGTGTGACGTCTCTAAATGTGTTACTTGTGTGGTGTCGGATGCGATGCCATGTTACGGCTTGTTGGTTTGGGGTGCCTTGAAATTTTTCATGAATTGAAAGGGTGCCTCGCCTAAAAAAAGGTTGAGAAACACTGTGATAATGTACTATATAAATACAGTCATTTTGATTGATTGATAGATAATATCTACAGTTATGTTTTCTCATCGCACGGCTCCTGAGACACATTCACGTTCATATTTTATCCACGCCACAATAAAGGTCTGGAAGATGGACATACACTAAAGTAGGAGGATTTACTATTTATTTTTAACTTATGTCTTCATATTGTGCACACCATAATTTGAAAGCATGAGACTTTTTTCCCTCTCCTCTCCCTATGTTGTTATTATGCTTTCTTAATGCCGCCTGTCTACCTGCCTGGTCCATGTCTACCCTATCCCTCCCTCCCCTTGTCCTATACTGTATTGTGCATGTAATGTACAGGTGGGTTGACAGGTGTTCTTATGGGCGCTGCTCTTGCGGCGGCTGCACCCTGTGTGGTGAGAATGAATTTCCCCTTGAGGACAATAAAGGCTACTACTACTACTACTACTACTACTATTTATACTTTTATAACTATACGATAACCAACACAGCAGGTCGTCCCACAGCTTCTGAGAGATGTATATGTTCAGGTTTCTTTTAAGCCCAGTCACAGTAGGGTCTGGGTCCCAGACTCTGGGACATGGCAGTAAACGCAAATGTCAATGTCAATTTGCACATCCTGACAATAATGAACACAGGTTCTTTAGTCTGATAAACCAGCCTAAATGTGAGACCGGAGTAATTTAGTCTGGCCCCGATGAACGATACCTCGGCCAATTGCTGATGAGAACAACCTGTTGTTTTTTCAAACCGTGCCGGCGCTCTGACCAATCGGCGATCTTTGCCGTTGATGTGCTTTCCGAACAGTGTTGCAAGCTTCGTCGTCACTCCCTCAAAACCCCGCCCGCTTTGATTCAAAACAAATCTCTGCGTTGTAATTGGTTTTGCCAGACTCAGGGCACAGTGTTCAAAACGTTCTCAGATCCGAGGCCAGACCCACTTGCAGCTGAAAAAATTCGACGCCCAACAGGTGGCGCTGGTTTACCAGGCTACAGGTCTTGACAGATGTTGAGAGATTTATACGTTCACTATTAAGGTCTGTGATATGGCAGAACAACAGAGATATTACTACACTTTCCTAAGCCTTATACCATCTACAGTTATGTTAATTGTCATGCTAGTGCCATGGGACATGGGCAAATTGTAGTGACGGAGAACACAAAAGAACAGACAATGCAACAATTTCACTAGTCTAGAACTTCGACAACTCTCTGGAACATAAAAACATGAACAACCTTCAGAAAAGAGAGAGAGAGAGAGAGAGAGAGAGAGAGAGAGAGAGAGAGAGAGAGAGAGAGAGAGAGAGAGAGAGAGAGAGAGAGAGACTGGCTCCGTTCCACTTTTGCAGAGTTTCATAGTACTACTTGCCTATCCTAAAACAATCTCATAAGGATATGCCCTTCGGATGTGGCTGCGTAATTTAAAACCCCTATCTAGGCTTTTACAGTGCATATTACAGTTGGCAGGAGGACTGTCTGTGCTGCCTTATTGAGTTACAAAAAGCTGGATGCAGTAAAGTAAACAACAGATAGCAGGAATGGTGTGTGTGTGTGTGTGTGTGTGTGTGTGTGTGTGTGTGTGTGTGTGTGTGTGTGTGTGTGTGTGTGTGTGTGTGTGTGTGTGTGTGTGTGTGTGTGTGTGTGCGTGTGCGTGTGTGTGTGTACCTTTAACATGGCCCCTACTTGTTGACGAGACAGGATGGGGCTTGTTTGCGTGTGCGCGTGTGTGTGTGTGTGTGTGTGTGTGTGTGTGTGTGAGCGCATGTGTTTGCGTGCGTGGGTGTGTGTGCGTGTGTGTGCGCGTGTGTGCGTACCTGGAAAATGGCCCCTGCTAGACGGCCAGAGAGGGTGGGGTTCTTCTTGCCCGAGGAGGTGACAGAGGGGGGTCTCTTCATCACACACTCCGTCACCCGTAGCAACACCAATAAGATCTGTTCCCTGTAAGGCACAATAAAGAGAAGGAAATGGGAATGGAAGCACAGAAATAAAGAAAGAAAGAAAGAAAGAAAGAAAGACAGAAAGAAAGAAAGAAAGAAAGAAAGAAAGAAAGAAAGAAAGAAAGAAAGAAAGAAACACAGCGAAAAAAACAAATGAAGAAAAACAAACAGAAAGACACACAAGAGAATATAGGCAGTTTTTTCTATTACAAAGAGCACAGGCATACTACAATAAAGTGTAATTAAACTCAGTGTGCAATCATAGAGATTTGTTATTGCAATAATAACATCATGTCCTATTGTTCTGCAGACGACAGCATTACATCTGATTAGGATCAGGCCGCTGGGCTGCAAGACCACGACATGCCACAGTGCCGCATCATCATGTTTTCTGTATCGACAAAACACTGGGCTTCCTTCCACACTATAAAGATTGGGGTGGGGAACCTTTTTCATTCGAGAGGCCACTTCAAATTCCTCCAAGGGGCGTAAAAGTCCTCCGAGGGCCGTACTAGGAACACAACCTAGGTTTTCTCCCTGCACCTCAGGCCTATATTGAAGGCAATCACCTTAAAAACAGAGCCCACCTTCTCTAGGTGCCCGGAATATAAGATAATTGTATTGTAAATGCAATTTCTAGGATTCCTTTACAAAATATGTCCGATTTCATGTGAAGATGCATAACATTTAAATCATATCGGGGGCTGGAAAAAAATGGCCTAAAGGGCCGCAAATGGCCCTGGGGACATAGGTCCCCCACCCCTGCTATAAAGATTGGAAGGCACACGATGACGTGATGAGTGCAGTCCTATTATTATGAGCCATTGCACGTACCGTAGGTAACACTGACTGAAATTGCAAAAAGTTCATGTTTCAACTCATCGGGGCATTTCAAAGTCTTTCTACCCTAGCATTATGATATGCATGTATGTTAACTCATATCGTCTACTGCAGCACTAAAACATGCACATTGAAACCTACAGTAGGTGGTCTCTAGTGCATTACTGATGCTATG
The DNA here is from genome assembly GCF_034702125.1 of Engraulis encrasicolus. Lineage (NCBI taxonomy): Eukaryota > Metazoa > Chordata > Actinopteri > Clupeiformes > Engraulidae > Engraulis > Engraulis encrasicolus. The sequence continues at coordinate 9,944,178 of NC_085875.1, forward strand.
GCAGAGCTGCATTGCTGCAGCCTGCATCGCCCCTATGCACCACTGCCCTGTCTCTGCTACGTGATATTGGTATTGGGATACACTGCGGTGGTTCTCAAAGCATGTTCCGGGTACCACGCATGGTCCGTGAGAAACCTTAGGTGGTCTACCTGAGGATTTCTACAAATGTAGTCAGGCTTTATTTGTAT
>NC_085875.1:9949365-9961865 GCF_034702125.1 Engraulis encrasicolus
TAGGGTCATTGTCTTGCTGAAAGACCCAGTGACGACCCAGCTTCAGCTTTCGGGCAGAGGGCAACAGATTTTGATTTAAAATGTCCTGGTATTTCAAAGCATTCATGATGCCATGCACCCTAACAAGGTTCCCAGGGCCTTTGGAAGCGAAACAGCCCCACAGCATCACTGACCCACCCCCATACTTCACAGTGGGTATGAGGTGCTTTTCAGCATGCGCATCTTTCGTGGTACGCCAGACCCACTTAGAGTGTTTGTTGGCAAAAAGCTCAATCTTGGTCTCATCTGACCAAAACACACGGTCCCAGTGGAAACCCCAATACCGCTTGGCGAACTCCAGACGCTTGCGTTTATGATTGTGAGTGAGGAAAGGTTTTCTCCGTGCATGCCTCCCAAACAGCTTGTTGGCGTGTAGACAGCGCCTGATGGTTGATTTGGAGACTTTGTGACCCCAGGATGCTACCATTTGGTGTAATTCTGTAACAGTGAGCTTTGGAGATCTTTTGATTTCTCTTACCATCCTCCTCACTGTGCGTGGTGGCAAAATAAACTTGGGTCATCGTCCAGGCTTGTTTACCACTGTTCCAGTTGTTTTGAACTTCTTAAGTATTCCTCTCACAGTGGATATGGGCAGCTGCAGTTGAGTGGCAATCTTCTTGTAGCCTCTGCCTGACCTGTGAAGGTCGACGCACATCTGCCTCACTTGTATGCTGTGTTCCTTTGTCTTTCCCATGTTTAAGAGTGGATAAGAGAAATGGCCTCGGTGTCACGTCATATTTATACCCCAGGGAAACAGGAAGTGATTAATTACTAATTAAATGTTCCTACATACTCTGGTAAACTTTGTAAACTACTGTAGAAATGACAGAAATGCTTCAATTATATTTATTTCCTGGGAATTGTTAAGGGTGCCAATAATTGTGGAACAGGTGATTTAATGAAAAATAATAATTTTTTAGTCAGGGATTTTTTTATTTTCTTACAATTCATTTGAGTTGAAGGCTACATCTTCCTACAATTTTCAGTGTGACAGTATTCTTCTGCAATAAACACTGAATTTATTTTAAGGCTTTTAACACATCTCAACCAGGGGTTCCAATAATAATGGAGGGCACTGTACATGCCTAACAAATGTTTGATTTTGCTTCATACATGCCTTACAAGTTACTTATACAGGGAAATTGTATTTATTAGTGCTAATAGATGTATTCCTAAAATAAAGTGTTACCGATGCATGTGATGGGATGTGTTACTTAGCGCCTCCTCCAGATGATGTAAAACACAGTTGACAGATGGACAGTCATTGCAATACCAGGATCCACCTCCTCTGGTGGACCAGGGGTCCGTTTCTCGAAAGCGTCTTTGCTATCGTCGTCAAGATATTTTTGGGCTTTTACGTGTATGTCTTTATTTGGACAGGAAATTGAGAGAGAGCCAAAGGGAATGACCTCGGATCAGACTCGAACCCGGTTCCCCGCATTTATGAAATGGCCACTGAACCATGACGCCACTGACAATACAAACATTAGTGCATTAGTGATAATTGTATACCTCTGTAAAACAGCAGTACACACAGCACAACACCAATTAGTGGTACCTCTTGTTATTGAGCAGACACAGTCACCACAAACACGTTAGTGACATGTGTACACAGTGGGCCAAGTGGCCCATTAAAACCTATTCAAATACGAACTAGCTCACTTAAATGAGAGGGTTTCTATTGAAGAATTCGAAGAGAGTCTTCACATGCTACACATGCCACTAATGTGTTTATGGTGACCAAGAGTCTTGGATGCCTTGAATGGTCGCCATAAACACATAAGTGGCATCATGTGTAGCATCATTCATGAAGTACTCAGATGAGGAAACAGTACGTTATAACATAGCTCTTCTTTTGTGCAACAAAAGTCTTTGCTCCTTGTCATTACTAGCAACACAGTGGACCAAGCCACAATACAAAGGCCTCACCAAACCACCATAAAGAGGCTTCACATTGCACAGACTTCTATTGAATACACTTTGGACAGACTCTTTCATGTATCAATTTTATATTCTGTTTTTACAAAATACGTCGTCTTCATAATGTTTTAATCTGTTTTACTGCATGTGGTATAATGTGTGAAATTAAACAACTGAATTTGATTGGAGTAGACAACAAAGAAATCATTTCACTCTGTAGGGAAAGTATTCCAACAATAAGACCCAAATGCCAGTTCAATATCTAACAGGCTTAGTAGTATCTCTGCCATAGAGCATTCCAACCACAATACAAGGATTTAACACAAAAACTCCCTTCCAAACCAAAGGTGACAGAGGGCCAACACAGCTTTTCATTTGCAAGGTGTTATGGTGTAAATATGCAATATAAGGCATATTGGTAGGGATGTTTTCTGTATACACGGAAACACAGAATTTGAAAGCACTTTTAATGACCAATGTAGGCTAGTGCCTCGTGCAAAAAGCACAGTACATGTTTTCAACTTTTAATTGCTGTCAGGAATAATAAAAAAAAAAACTACTACTGTATGGCTAACCCTGAAGAGCCGCACAGACCATTGCATAATTGCTGTATGAAAGTACAGTACAGTACAAAGCACTTCCTATGGAGTGGGAGAGTTCCTCAAACAAGCTGTGGGGCTTGAAATGCCACCCCCATTCTGCGGTCAGTATCCCAGACAGAGGGTGCATCCCAATATGTGACCTTGCCTCCTCCACTTGCCTCCTCCACTTGCTTCTCGTCATGATGACATCACTGACAACAGCATTATATTTCAATATCTTGCAAAAGCTTAATTGTAAAGTCTTTTTCTCATTTGCAATTGGGATGGTGAATAAAAAAAACAGTCCCTCAAAAGTTGTTGTGGCGAGGCTGACAGCTGGGTGGGAAACTTTATCGTTTTCTCCACGGAGGAGGGGCCAGGAAGCGGGAGGAGGAGACAAGCACAAGTGGAGTAGGCAAGGTCACATATTGGGATGCACCCAGAGGCTCTTCTGTAAAAAAGGCAACAGCCATTGTTTCTGGACTTCCTCTGTGAAACGGTCAACTTCCTCTCTTTCAATCATTCCTAGTGAAATCTTGGGAGGGAGATTTGCCCTCTCTGCTCTCACTCTCTCTCTCTGAACAACAGAACACAGAGAGTGCAGCAACAGACAAAGTTCAGAGACAGTGGCCCAACCGTGGTTCAATCGGGTGGGCACTCGACCGGAGATTCTTTCAGTATAGAGATATGCCAATGTAATAGGTTTCTATGGGCACCTAACATGACCAGGTTCCGGTCTGCCTAAAGGGGCGTGTCATAATACTCCTAGCATTGAATAGAACAGTCCTTAGGTCTGCCTAGGTCTGCCTAAAGGGGGATTTCCCCCCCTCCCCCTTGCAATAATAGAACCCGGAAACAATGGGCCAATGGAACCTCTCTCTCTCTACTCTCTCTGACTCGACTACAACACACACAGACAACGAGGGTTCGATTCCGGTCCGAGGTCATTTGCCAAGCCCGCCCCGTCTCTCACCCCCGCTAATTTTCTGTCACAAACTTCACCATCCTATCATAATATAGGCAGAAAGTTCAGAATAAAAAGTTCAGAGACAGCAAAGTGAAAGTCCTTTATGTTTGGGCCGCGACCCTGCCTGAGATCACAGGCGCAAGGCAGCAGACAGCTCTTCCAAGGGCTGCAAATATCAGTCTGGTGCTAATCTACCACTAATTTGCTACAGTAGTGGTGTAATGGTGGCGATGTCTTTTTTTAACTCTCATCATATTTTTCACACGTACTCAAGAAAGGTGACACCTACTAATAACCCTTGTATCTGATGGATGTCAAATTAGAGATTTCCAAGTGTGACTTCATGCAAATAATGTGCTTCCAACCTCTTGAAGGCCTTGGTATTGCCGGCGCTGCTGATTATTTTAGGAGTTAAAGGTCCAGGTGTAGGATGGTGGTCAGAGTAGATATTGCAACTATGCTGCTCATTGAAACTGTGCTGTCTACTGCCAAATTGATTTTTTGATGAATATTATCTATAATTAATTAACTATAATTAATAATTAATACTTAGATTTATTTTTAAGTATGACCAAAGTCAAGTAAGTTTGGCAGCTAAAATGTCCATTTCTGGACATTCAAAATGGCACATAATGGAGAAGATCCCCCTTTTCATGTCTGAAAAGTGAAATTTTCCCAGTCATATTGAATACTTATAATTTGATGGCGGTGGCATTTATGCAAAAAACGCCTGCTGAATTCCTAAGACATCAATATCTCAGCCTCCAAAGCACATAAAAACATGAAATAAGATAAACAAGCATTTAACAGCTAGGACCCTCATCTTGCATTAGAATGTGTTCATTCAGCCCTTACCCTCCCATATTTCTAATAATAAACTCTAGGGATGCACCGATACCGATACTGGTATCGGTATCGGCACCCAATACTGCTCATTATACTCATACTCGTACTCGTCAAGCACTTGCCGATACCAGGAACGATACTGCCATTACACAAAACAATGCAAAATCTTGTCACGTTCTGTGGACTTGAAATCAGTATGGAAAAAAGTGCCACCTCATGCATTTACTAACATTTAAATATACATGGAAATGGACAATAACAATATCACAGGTGGAAAAAAACAAGGCCATGCATTTATTTTCATTGTATTTTGGTGGTAAACGGTATCGGTATCGGTACTCAGTATCGGCAAGTACACACATTAATGTACTCGTACTTGTATCGGTTTTCAAAAAAGTGGTATCGGTGCATCCCTAATAAACTCAAATCTAAAGAACCTGAATGCAGCATCTATGTCCCTCAAGGCGCATAAGCCAATGCAGTGTAGGCCTATACGCAGCATCAGGCTTAAATGGATCAACCACCAGGGCCAAACAAACAGCCAAAGTCCTCTGACCAAAATCCTTCTCTTTGGCTCACTTTGTCAGAGGCATCTGCTGCTCTGCTAGGTACTCTAGGTGTAATGTATGTATACTGTCTATGTCTAATTGTCTATGTCCACAGCTAGAGTCTAGAGTCTATGTCTGTCTGCATGGGAAAGTAAGAAACGTAATTTTAACTATTTGTATGACCAGCGCATGTAAAGAAATTGACAATAAAACCGACTTGACTTGACTTGACTGCTCACCTGCCGGAAGATCTCGGTGATGAAGTTGACGTTGGTGCGCGAGGAGCAGAGGACGCGGCGCACCACCTCGATGTCCGTCAGGTGCTCCTCGTCTACACTGCACAGGCTGGAGGAGCTGGGCTCGCGCTCCGTCAGCGTGCTGGTGTTGGAGTGCGACTGCTCCGGCTCGCCCCCGCCGCCGCCCAGCACCCCTCCTCCGCCCATGCCTCCGTCCAGGGAGTCGGGGCCCCCTCCTCCTCCTCCTCCTAAACCGCCAAAACCCCGGGCGCCGCCGCCGCTGCCGTCCTCGTGGTTACGTGCAGCCAGGCCTGCTGCTGCCCTCTGGAGGATTGGAGTAGAGGTACGCAAGAGAGAGATAAGTTATTATACATGAACCTATCACAAAGCTCCACCAGATGCTCAACATTCCCTCCTTCTGGAATCTTCCTGTTTGCTGTTTTCATTTGGTGCATGGAAATTAACTACTGTATACATTTCACAGTGTTTGTAAACACAATGTTATGAGGAAGGGCAAGACACTGACAGGCAACCACGTGAGCTAAGTTTTTGACCGACAGCGGTTTCCAACAATCAGATGTTGAGTTGTGCGCAGCTAGTTTCGCGCAGTCAGGGGGAAACAAAAATGTAGAACCCATGTATAACATTAACATTAGCTACCAATGCCACGGCTGTATCACTTTTAGTAAATAGGCAATGTGCAACCAACAACTTTTTGTGCACTTGTGCCTTTGCGTGTGCGTGTGCGTGTGCGTGCGTGCGTGCGTGCGTGCGTGCGTGCGTGCGTGCGTGCGTGCGTGCGTGCGTGCGTGCGTGTCAAAAGTGTGAATGAAATAGGTGAAATAGTCAATATTAACTTCCAATATAGTGAGTCTGATGTTGGGACAATAGGCCTACCTGGATGCTTTTGGGTATTCTCTCCCTACACAGATGCATATTTCACCCTAGATACAGCCAATCTGGACACAACTACAGCTAGCAGCACCCTACACCAGCTGGCACCCTACTGTATATGACGCTAACCTGGATGTTTTTGGGGACGTTCTCTCCCTCCACGCCGGGTATGTGCGGGCCGGTGTTGGCGCGGGGCTCGAGCCAGAAGGAGACGAGCCAGCGTATGAAGATGACGCGGGCGTTCAGGAAGCTCTCCTTGGTGCAGTACAGCGCCTCGTTGGACTCCGGGTCGCGCTTCACCACCACGTAGTAAGGCTTTGGTCTTATTTGGGGAACATCTGCACACGGGACATTTATACGCCCACACATGCACACAGTCACACAAACACACACCAAGACAGACACGCACACACACACACAAAATTACATAAGTAAAAAAAAAGAAAAATGTGCGTACACACGTTAAGATCACAAGCGTACACACATACATTGAAAAAACACACAGACACAAATGGAAGGATTTGATACGCTTCCAACACAGTATTGTGTATCATGTGCAATTATAAAGAGTATCGGTAGCTAATATATTCAGTGTACATTACCATTGAATAGTTTTTGTTTAGTGTTTGCGATTATTTGACACCTTCACTCAAAATTCTCTCAAAAACATCACTAAGTTAAAACTGAAAAAAAAGAAAACTGCTACGTATTAAAATGTATGAGGTAGGCGCCGCTGCGGGCTAATATAAATGCAGTGCGCTGTTCAGTTATTCAAAATTCTCTTGGCATCCCCTCAAGATTTCCAGATAATGGTGCGGACTTTAAATCAAGTTGCGCAAAGGGGGAGGGAGGCAGAAGGGAGTGGAGTCGACCAGTTTATCTTAAATAGCACATTGAATTTTATTAATGTTTTATATAGCTACATATATACACTTCCATCACTAGGGTTGTGGGGGCCAGTTAAGCCAGGCCGTGCAACTCTACTCTCCTTCTGATCCTTGAGAATGTCATGTGGCTTAAAAAGGTTTTAATTTTGAAAGAAAAAAAGTTAAAATCCAAAATATAGAAGTTCCCCATAATTTACTTTTTTCATAAAATAGGCTCGTACTTTGTTTTTGTCAACACTGTCATACACAATTGAAAGTAAAAAAGCTTAATTTTTGTATTAAAATGAAGAATTATTTCCATAATTCAACAATACTGAAGATGAATATTGTAAGCATATCTCTTCCATGTAATGATGATATTATTCAATTCCATCAGAGTTATACATTTTCCTTGGTCATTCATAATCATTGTCAGAAGGTTTTATAGGGGATGGGAAAGTGTCCAGCAATGAAATATGATTAAAATACAATTAAACGTAAAAAAGCACATACAGTATATGTGTCATGCAACAAAGCCCTTATCTTAAAGTGGATTTTGTTTGTTCCTTTTTCTTCATTCTTTTATGAGTGAGATGTGTTTTTGCCAAACTTTTCAGAATCAGTGAAATCTATTTATTCACAAGGCTCCCAAAACACTGCAAAACGTGTGACTAGGGATATTGAAAAGAATGCCGCACACTCTGCTCCATGTTTTAATGGTGAAGTGACGTTTCGGCCGTCTGGCCTTCTTCAAACTTGCAAGTTTGAAGAAGGCCAGACGGCCGAAACGTCACTTCACCATTAAAACATGGAGCAGAGTGTGCGGCATTCTTTTCATTTTCTTTAACATTTATATGCTCAGGAAGCCAGCACCTCAAGAAAGACTTTATTGGTGTGCGATACCTCTTTTTTCCTAAAGTGACCTGGGATATTACCAGAGACCGAATGGCCAGTCTTACCCAGGATGGGGTTGTAAAGGCTGCACTCCTTGGAGAAGTTGGGGAAGATGTGGGGCAGGTAGTACTTCTTGAAGTTGGCAAAGAGGAACGCAAAGCCCCTCTCATGGTTCTCCTTACAGCGCCACTCCAGGCTCTTGGCCTGTGAGGAGGAGAGGAGAGGAGAGGAGAGGAGAGGAGAGGAGAGGAGAGGAGAGGAGAGGAGAGGGGAGAGGAGAGGAGAGGAGAGGAGAGGAGAGGAGAGGAGAGGAGAGGAGAGGAGAGGGGAGGAGAGGAGAGGAGAAGAAAAAGAGAGCGGAGGGAGAGAGGAAGAGAAGAGAGGGTAGAATGGAAGAGAATAGACCAGGAGGACAAGAAAAAGACAAAAATAGATAGAGAGAGAGAAAGAGAGGAGAGGAGTGGAGAGGAGAGGTGAAGAGTGAAGGGAGGTGAGGAGAGAAGAGAAAACAAGAGCAGGAGAGGAGAGGAGAGGAGAGGACAACAATGGTGTTTATTTAAACGGAGGGCACTAGAAACAGAAGTGCTTTTGTGCCGTCTCTTCCTCTCCGCTCTCTGGCCACTCTTTCATCTCTCCCTCCGCTTGTCCTCTCCTCTCGGCCCTCGGCTCGCACGATCGCTTGTTGAGGATGTTGAGTCACAGCAGACAGGCCGTGCATGGTGCCATTGTCTGAAGCAAACCAGGAGGAGTAGTGATGTTTGGCGTGTGTTGTTTGAGTGATACACGTGTGTGTGTGTATGTGTGCGCGCGCGTGTGTGTGTGTGTGTGTATGTGTGCGCGCGTGTGTGTGTGTGTGTGTGTGTGTGTGTGTGTGTGTGTGTGTGTGTGTGTGTGTGTGTGTGTGTGTGTGTGTGTGTGTGTGTGTGTGTGTGTGTGTGTGTGTGTGTGTGTGTGTGTGTGTGTGTGTGTGTGTGTGTGTGAGAGTGATCCTGATTGTAGGAGGCCTACAAGTGTACTGAGGTGCCAGGATATTCACTCTGTGCCGTGTGTGTGGGTGTGTACGTACTGTATAAGTTAATATTGGCACACAACTGCCTCAGTAGTAATATAAACAGTTCCAGGAAACTTTGCCAATGAGTAACACTGTCATGTTCCTATGGGGGAGGCCTGACTTCCACTATGTCTTTACGCTTTGTTTTTACTTTTTTTGTGAAGCACATTGAACTACCTCTGTGTGTGAAATGCAATAAACAAATAAACTTGCCTTTGCTTTGTTTCTACTTGTTTTATTTTGTGAAGCACGTTGAACTACCTCTTTGTGTGAAATGCAATAAACAAATAAACTTGTCTTGAGCTCTGAATACTCAATCAGCACCCAAAACTACAGTAATACTACGGTAATTTTGCACGACACTGACTAAGGCCATAGGACTCATGATCCAAATAGTTTATTGCTACACTACAAACAAGTCAGACCAGCAGCAGCCACCGTCAGACAACAAAGCCACACTGTGCTCTGGCATCATTACATTTTACATTACATTACATTGCACATCAGTGACTTACAGTTATTATTTTGCAGGGTATTGGTTACAGTCCCTGGAGCAATGTGGGGTTAGGTGCCTTGCTCAAGGGCACTTCAGCCAAGGATGGCGATGTAGGGAGAGGTTATGGGGGATTCGAACCTGCAACCCCTAGATTGAAAGACCAACTCTCTAACCACTAGGCCACGGCTGCCCAGGTCAGCCTGGGTGAGGTGTGGTGGGATGGTGGGGAGGTGACTTGACAGCCAAGGCAAAGCTGTCGGGTTATCATCACACGCATCCATGATACCGCTGAGGAAGCAAACACCAGCACCGGTGCTACAAGAGCAGAGAATCAGTGGTGGGCAACATGGATGGATTCATTGATTTACAATGCAGCAACCTGGTTTTACCTGTCCAGTTTAAGCAGGTGATTGGCTGTATAAGAGTTCGTTAGGGCAATCTCCGGGTTTTCAATATGTGACACTGGATTGTAACTAAAGAATCCAAGTTGCCCATCAGTGCAGACAATAGAGCTCGCAAGTGGTTGACATCAAGTTGTATGCGGCGGATTAGTATTTCAACGACATCCGTTTCCTAAAGGAATTCCCACCATGTTACGAGCCATAGGGATTTCGGTTTGACAAAAATATAAGATAGCTGTCAACAACAGACATTCGTGTGTCCCCGCATTCTTTCCTTATTAGCGACTGGTACAGCACAACCACATGGACTAAACAAAACATAATGGCAATAAAGCAATGTTGCTATCCCTCAGCTAAAGGGGATTTTTTTTAGAACTACATCTCACATTTTCGCGCTAAAGCTAAATATTACTGAAACAAGGTGATTGGACTTAAATAATGCCATAACTGCATTAAGTTTTATCAAAAGAGTGTTGTCAGGAGTGAAAAACATGTATCAGGGCTTGTTTAGAACTATTTCCAAAGTCTCGTACGCAACTCGTGTGAGGCGGCTATGATGGGGATGGACACGGCCAGTGAAATTTCATATCTCCTGAGTGAAATCTCCTTCCTGTAGTCTGCCTGTTTTCCCGCTTTAGCATGTTGATAGCAACATCGTATTTATGTTGGCGTTTGACACCAAATTATCAATCCTGTTGTCCCTACAGTCTATTTTTATCATCCTCCATAGAATGCGGGGGTTCACTAATCGCACGCTTTCACTCCCTCCTTATCTGAGACTGGTCACCATTCATTTTGCCCTATTCGTGCGAACCGTCATGGCGCTAAATGCTAACAAGAAAGACTACATGCTTCTAGCTGACTTGCGAACTCTATTACACAGACAATACAGCAATCCAACATCCATAACGTTAACACCACAACCATCACCAGCGATACCAGCACAGGCACCAGCGTTGCCAGCCAGCACAGGCTCGATCCACAGGGCCACCATCAGCCGTTCACAACACATTACTATTATACATCACCAGCAGCGTAGAAGCGGCAGCAGCACCAGGGCGGGGGCTGGAAGGGGCCAGCAGTGTGTGTGGTGGAGGCCATTCACAAACACATCCACATCAGCAGGGGGCAGGGAGAGGTAGGACAGGACCAGGCCAGGGGTCAGGCTCAGGATCGGGGTCAGGTGGCAAAGTGGGGTGGGGTGGCGGTGCAGTGCAGTGCAGTGCGCGGGGCAGAGAGGAGGAGTACCTGGTTTACCATGTATTTCAGCGTGGCCTCCAGGAAGTATCCGGTCAGGTCCTCCTGGGCCTTGTCCCCAGACTGGGGAGGCACCAGCGGGGTGATCTCATCGGGACCCACTTGGGCTGCACGGGAGAAGGGGAGCAGAGAGGGGAAAAGACAAACACAAAATAGATTTTATGTTACGTTATGTTATGTTATCTTACACGTATTTAGCCTTTACTCTCATCCAGACAGGTCCCCATTAGGCTTTTGAGGGAATCCTGGTGTATAAAGGCATCAAAAAGTGACCTCTGGATCACCTTGGGTTGTGGAACCAGAGTAAGGAAGAGGAGGAAGGCAATTTTATTGAATTCCATTACTATTTTTTATGTTTTTATACCTTTACTTTTATTTTTGCCTTTATCGGACAGGACAGTTTGAGAGGAGCAGTGCTGATTTATTTGTTATAATGAATAAAAATCAAAACACAAAATAATACACAAAAGATTTCTTAGGTTTTTGCTGGACAGCGACGATATGTTGTCTGTCTTCTAGGGAAGCTATGACCTGAAGAGGCTCCTGCAGACCTACTTAGGTTGCAGAACCAGAGTGGTGTGTGTGTGTGTGTGTGTGTGTGTGTGTGTGTGTGTGTGTGTGTGTGTGTGTGTGTGTGTGTGTGTGTGTGTGTGTGTGTGTGTGTGTGTGTGTGTGTGTGTGTGTGTGTGTGTGTGTGTGTGTGTGTGTGTGTGTGTGTGTGTGGAGGTCTGTGTGTGTAAGCCAGAGGAAGAGAAGAACACACTGTTCTGCAGAATGAGTGGTGGGCTGACACTTAAACTGCAGAGTGCTCCAGTGAGTGCGTGTATGTGGGTCAAAGACGTCCAACATGAAATTGTCCTTCAGTGCTAACGGATAATTTTGCTTACTGTAACTGTGAAAAACATGGTTTTCAATTTTTTGAGAAGTGAATGCATGAAAGCCAAGCCAAAAAAAATCATTTAAAAAAAATCTTTTTTTTTTTGCATTTACAGTAAGCAAAAGTATCCGTTACACACTGAAGGACAATTTCATGTTGGACGTCTTTGACCCATGTACATTATGCACATCTCTATACATCTGTAGAGAGGGAGGGGGAGGAGCAGAGAGAGAGGGAGAGAGAGACAGAGAGTGCACACTATAGAAAGATAACAAGAGAAAGAGAAGGCGGACAGACAGACAGACAGACAGACAGACAGACAGACAGACAGACAGACAGACAGACAGACAGACAAACAGAGTGAAAGAGTAATGGAAGGCAATTAGAGATGTCCGATAATATCGGCCCACAGATATTATCGGCCCGATAATAGCATGAAATGTAATATCGGTCAATATCGGTATCGGATTTTTGACCCATCAAAACCGATATAATAATGCTTGAATTACTGTACACTTTTCTCCTTAATTATTTTTCTATTTTGCACAGACGATGTTCATATTTGGAAAGCTTTGTTGCATTTGAGAATGCATCTAGTGGGGTATTACAATAAAATTAAGCATATTT
>NC_085875.1:9966865-10099365 GCF_034702125.1 Engraulis encrasicolus
GCAAGGGCTCTGTTTGTCTCTGTAAATGTCCCCAAATTTCAGGCTATTCTAAGGAATCTCATGTATAAATTCATGTGTAGATTGACTTCATCAAGAAATGGTATTATACTGTGTTTGTCCAATGTAAAGGAAAGTGATACCCAATACAATTCAGACATATGGAAACATTGGAAAAGTCAATTGTACATAGGCCTATAGCCAGTCTGAGTCTTTTTAAAGTTGGCTAATGTTTGTGTGTGTGGGGGGGGGGGGGTTGGTATTTTTTTAATGTTTTGTATGTCTTTTATAATGTATTGTATGTATTGTATCTGGACCTTGAGTCTGTAAATAAAGTTTATTATTATTACTTTATATCACGATAACGATGTATATCACGATATACCACAATTACGTATGCTTTCAGTTATTCTCTTTATTTTCTCTTTATTTTGTGGCGTCGCAAAACCACATTTCTTTAAAATGAATCTTCATTCTTATTTTTACATTTACATGAACTTAGAGTGTGTATAGTGACAACATGAAATGTAATTAAATGATATTAAATTGTATAAAATTTATCAAATTTGTTTATCACGATATAAACGATAGAGGAGAAAGGGCACTAGGGCTGTCCCTAAAGATTATTTTCCTCCCGATTATTCTATCAACTATTTTTTTCGAATAGTCGCGATTATTATTTTTTTTAATTTTGGAAGGGAAAAACTGTGACATGCCACTTAATTTTGACCTGAATTATAACAGACAAATAAAGCAGAGTGCACCTAGGGCCTATTAGGACAATGATTTCTAAAAAAAAATATATATATAGCCTAAAAACTATAGGCCTAATACATACACGCCTAATATAATATATTTTTGTTTCAGTTCAAATCAAGTAAGCTTATTAGCCTACATTTACTGATGTATAAAGAGGCCCAATTTATACAGTATTAGGAAAGTGGAAACAAATATGGGCCACTATAGGTTAGGGTAAAGGCTACCAGAGATTATGAGTAGCCTGCAAGGAAAGAACGTCGAGGCTACTCTGTCCATGTCATTCTGTTGACGCACCAAAACCCTGCTGGTCCCTATCCCCTTTCTGTCGCTAATATAGACCCAGTTAGTAATTGCAGCACGACATAATTATGACTTATTATATTATTAGAATAATATTACTATTTATTTAGACCTGCAGTCGGCACAAACAATATTGAATAGTGCGAGGTGAACTTCGTGCACCGTCCGTGGAGGAGAAGGGAAGAGACCTTTCTGAATCAGGCATGCATTCCTCTCACTTCTCCACATCTCACGCTGTTGGCCGGAATATGCACACTTCTGTCTTCATTTACTTTTTAACTTTGTATACAAGCTCTTCTACAAACACCCCGACCACTGTCACCCTAAAGGTGTTGAATATTGTGTCTATAACAGGCACCGAATCATTGCTTTATCTCCCTGTCGTTGCTATGCACGCCGCCAGCATAGCGACAGTATAAAGCAGTGTGAAATATACCGCGCGTCTCGGTCTGAAAAACTTTCACTTCCTCAATAAATATAGTCTCCTACAGAAACACAACCAGGTCTTGTGCCTTGTCTTTAAAATATCGCCACACTTTAGATGTCTTTGTCCGTTTATTGGGCTGATAAGTGGTGCCACTGTTACCTTCATCTTTGTTTGACACTGACACTCTCGGACGTGCAGCCCCTGTCATTTTCTCCACTTCTGTTTTCAGCACGTAGGCTACCTCGCGGCTCGCACAAATCACTTTTTTTCATTGGGCTGATTAGTGGTGCACTGCCACTGCACCTTCATCTTCGTCTGACACTGACACCCTAGGCTTTCAGCCTCTGCCATTTTCGTCTCTTCTGTTTAGCACGTCTAATTCGCGGCTCGCGCAAGTCACTTTTTTTTTGTTGCGCAAATCGCGTAAACGACGATATGTTGAACACGCCGACTTATTTACGCAATCGACGTAATCGATTACGTCGAATAGTCGGGACAGCCCTAAAGGGCACGATATACATTTTTATATCACGATAACGATATATATCGTCACATTGCCCAGCTCTACCCTGGCTCATTACTTCCACCTCCACTTGTTTTTGACCTTAACACTCTCTTTTTGCGGGTGCTCCTGTAAGTGTGGGGTGTTTCAAACATTTTGAGATAAAGGGAAAGTGCTTAAAATCCTTTAAAACTACCCATTCAATCTGAGGGAGGATAAGTGAGGAAGTTAAGAGTGGCTCGCGACCAGGGCATTTTCGTACAGTATGCCTCTGTGTGTCTTTGTGTGCACGTTCGTGTGAGAGCTAGCCAAAAATGAGCAAACAGAGACAATTACCTCAAATATGAAAAGAATGGAGTCCAGCTCTTCCCTTTGCGATTTGTGACCTGAAAAAAAGTGACAGAGATTCAAAAGATATTGAAACCAACAAGGAAACAACCACATCTTGCCTCATAGGAACAACCACTCGTACATGCATGCAATGGCACACACACAAATAACCAGGAACAAGGAGTAACTATGGCATCGAATAAGAGGACTGATATGTGCTGATCTTCTCCAGACACATAAAAACAAGTTGGAATGCAAAACTGGCATGTGTAACACACAGACACACACACACACAGATACACACACAGGAACACACATGGGCGAGATGGCACGCACACGCACACAAACCACAGATAAAGCAACAGTGAACGGTAGTCTATTTTAGGAACAAAGTCACCCTAGTTTACCCTCTATTCCCTATCTTCCAAAAACAAGGATAAGGAATGTTTTGCCAACACCAGTGAGAGAGGGAGAGAGAGATTGACAGACAGAGAGACACAGACAGACAGAGAGATAAAAAGACAGACAGACAGACAGACAGACAGACAGACAGAGAAACAGAAAGACAGGCAGAGGGACACAGACAGACAGAGACAGACAGACAGACAGACAGAGAGCAACAGCCCGCTGAAGAGATCTCCCTGTGCTAACCAAGGCCAGTAGGCCACACAGGGGCCTCCACAGCAGGGACCACCCTGTCTGGCCACAGCAGGCCATGGCCATGGGCATGGCACAGACACTGTGCGTGTGGCCTACAGTGGTCTAGGGTAGGGCTGCACAATATATCACAAATGTATCGGTCTCGCAACATCAAAGAGTGGCGATATGCATATCACGAAAATCACTTAATTATCGCAACAAGTAAAACATTTCTCTGCAGTTCAATCACTAGCTGAATATCAACAAATGCACAAGAAGCCCGCCATGACCAAAGCCGCGTCCCCCACATAGACCGAGAAATTATTGGCAAGATAAACACCCTGCTATATTTCTAAATATCGTTTAAATATTGAGGTATTGCATGCTGTTATATAGGATCATTTTTTTCTGATATCGTGCAGCCCTAGTCTAGGGCTCTTCCTGGCAGCTGGAAGCAACTAGGAAACGGCAGTAAGGGCTGACCGACCATTTTGGAGACTAGAGCGTCCACTAATGAAAGTCAAGGAGCATGATGGAGATGTGGGGTTTCTGAATAGAGGATGGAGGATTGGGGTTGTTTTTGGGTTGAGGCTGAAAGAGATTTGTCGGTGTTGGTAGTGGACATCCCAGGTTCAGACAGGGAAAGTACTGGCGCTTGGTATTGCAGCCGATTATTTCAACCAGCTGATCCCAATTGGCTCACAGTACCTCTCCAGTGGTAGAGACAGGACAGGCAGCCCTCAGCCAACACACGCACGCACACACGCACGCACAGGCACACTCGTGCGCACACACGCACACGCACACGCACACGCACACACAGACGACACACACACAAACACACACTCACACACGACACACACACACAGACACACACTTCTTCCCTATAGTGTAAGAGGTCTCGGTCAGCGCTGGGTCAGTCTCAGCCCCAGGGCCTTGGCTCTCTCTGCGTTGCTCTTGGTGGCCCTTGTATCCCACTGGGCATGGCCTTCAGCACAGGGGAAAAGGAGAGGCCACCACCACACCCTATATACTGTGTGTGTGTGTGTGTATGTCACACCCTATATACTGTGTGTGTCTGTCTGTCTGTGTGTGTGTGTGTGTGTGTGTGTGCTTGTGCGTGTGTGTGTGTGTGTGGATACTATATCAGGGCCTTTATTTCATGGGCATGCAATGTGTGTGTGCTTGTGGTAGTAATAGTGCCTCAGCAAAAGTTCATCTTTGTAGAGAAGCAGAAGTGGAGCAGGTTTGGAAGAGCAGGACACTTTAGCTGTTGTGACTGTACAGCAGTGCCCCTCGTAGGGCCATCTCTGGCTCTCGCTGGGCCGACAGACAGGTCAGTAGGCCAACAAAAAGCTGATGCCGCACTGCTGGGGACTCCAGGGGGCATAGCGTAGAATGCAGACTTTTTATGAATGCCTTTTCTATGAGCTACACTGACCATGTTTTTTATATTTATATACAGAGGTACATACTATATATTTTGGGCTTTTGCCTTTATTTGACAGGACAGTGGTGGAGAGACAGGAAATGAGTGGGGAGAGAGAGACGGGGAAGGATTGGCAAATGACCCGGGCCGGAATCGAACCCGGGTCGCCGGTGTAGTAACCCAGTGCCCTACCGTTAGGCCACAGCAGGGCCAACACTGACCATGTTTTTATTTAGTTTACCTTAAGTGAAATTTCAAGTTGAAGTTTTTGTCTTCCTTCACCACGTCATCATTCATTGCCTTGCTTAACTGCATTGCACAACTCTTGACTTAAGATAAAGGTTCCTTCTGGAAAAAAGTACTGCCCGACTGCATGTGAATAGATTCCAGTACACACCTAACATTTCCAAATTGAGTTGTTACGACACCCTCTGACGAGGCCGTGTTGGCAGTAATAACAGCATGCCAGGGTTGCAGGTCTCCTCAGCCAATAAATGGTCCACCCATTCTTTTCAGGAGTATCACGTGCAAAATAAAATAGCTGCCATATCTTGTTGACAGCTTTCCCTGAGTGGTAAGGGGTATATAAACAAAATGAACCTGGGGGGAAAACATCCAACAAAGATGCCATTTAATGCTGAACGAAAGACGTCCCAACTCTGGGCTTTCTTAGAGAGCTTTCTATGATGCAACCCTGTAACTCATGCTGTGTCTGAGTAGAAGAGCCAACGGGGCCTAGAGGCTGGTGAGACAACTAGGACAGGGTTGAACATCATCAGAAAAGACTTTTGCATGGTGCACATAGATAGGATGGCGCTATTTTCATCGTAGATCAGATATTGTTTTGTAGTGCTGTGGTCTGTGGAAATTGCTGTTCCCATTTTCACCGGGAGACACAGCTGTATGATTTTGAGAGCCTGTATAATGTCCCATAGGGGTGGGAGACGTGACGCCTTGTTTTTTCGTAACATTGGTTAAAAACCTACAAAACTGTTATTTTCCTTTAAAAAACAAATGTCAATGAAAGAAGATGTGGTACATTATGTTTCATATTAGTCTTAGATGAGAAGAAACATTTTGTTAAGATTTATGTAAAGGTTTATATGTCAAATTTCCTGCGGTGTGACTGTAACATTAATGAAACAATATATAATAATATATATATAAATTAACCAACAACATTTTGAATAATGTATGAAGCATTTGGCATGATTGCATAAATCTTAACTTTAGATTAAGATATGTGAATGTGGAAAAAACTCAAGACAGTAATATTAACTACAAGTTCAATTTCGTAACACAAATTGCGTCCTGTGGGGTGACATGTATGTCAATGTTTGTGAATGGGCAGCTGCAAGGCCAACTACAAGGGTCTTAAAGACTGGCTCCTAACCAGTCAGTACCTCAGTTATTGGAGAGTGCTGTGGAAGTTTAAGGTGACTCTTAACCTCTTACTATGTCTTCATATTGCAATCTTTCTGTCACGCAATGCTTAGGTTCATTTTATGGTGTCCTGTGGTGTGACTGCTCTTATAGGAGGAAAAAAAGTTTTTTTATTAATGAAAACACATATTAAGATTAAACACTATCATTATCAAGTTAGCATGAGCTCAGATGTCAGTCATGTATACAAAAGGATTAAAATGGCCATAATGCAGTGAATTCCCTGTGGTGTGACTCCATTTTCCTGCGGTGTGACATGCCTATGCTATGTGTTGATGCAGGACACATTTTCCCAAAAATGGCAAAAATAAGGTGAAATTCCACAGACCACTAAGTGCTTTATTTTTTTCTTTTTTTTTTCCAATTTTTATCCATCATTTTTTTCAGGAATTTGAAAAACTTTTTTTTTTTTGCGTTACGCCCTTAAACGTCAACCACCCATAGACAAAGACAGTCTATTTTACCTATGGCCATTTCACCTAGGTCTCTTGTCAGTTGAATTGGTGATTAATAGCGATTAATGTATTTTAATCGATTAACATATTAATCGATTTAAGTCGATTAATTGTTTACATCCCTAGTCTAAACGAATTAAAACAAGGTGCAGTACAGGACTGCTAGGGCACTTTTTTAATTATTCGTTATCCTGTTGTGCAATTATTAGACAGGAAAGGAGACAGAAAAGAGGAAATGGTTGGGAGAGAGAGAGAGAGAGAGGGAGACGGGGCCGGGCCAGGAAATGACACGGGCCGGACTCGAACCTGGGCCCCCATGCAATGTGCACATACACATGGTGCAGCATATTAGCGCATTGCGCCACTGTGTCCCCAACTGCTTGTGTATTCTGCTCAGGGCAAGAGAACTGTGCCATCTGGTCACCCCTTCAGTTCAGACTCACCTTTCTGCTTTAGGTTGACCTCGATGGTGACAAAGTTCTCAAAGAAGACATAGTAGATGTGGGAGTAGTTCTGGTCGAAGAAGTGCTTTAGGTCCACCGACTCTGCGTTCTCTGTGGAAGGGGGGGGGGGGGAGAGAGAGAGAGAGAGAGACAGGAAGAAAGAAAGAAAGGAAGAAAGAAAGAAAGAAAGAAAGAAAGAAAGAAAGAAAGAAAGAAAGAAAGAAAGAAAGAAAGAAAGAAAGAAAGAAAGAAAGAAAGAAAGAAAGAAAGAAAGAAAGAAAGAAAGAAAGAAAGAAAGAAAGAAAGAAAGAAAAAGGAGAGGGGGTAGGGAGGGATGGAGAGAAAGAAGAACTTAATGACAGTTCACAATACTCATTGAGATATTGAATATAGAATAAGTCACATTCAATCTACAACCAGTTTCAATTCAATTGTTAACAGCTGGAACTCTCCATACACAAATTATGAAATCAGCCATCCATGCCACTCCCTGTCTTTCCAACTCTGCTGTTCGACAGTGATGTAACAATGAAGCCAGTCAGGCAAACCAAATCCCCCAGTCTTACTGTTGCCACATCACATTTAAGCCACATACAAGACCATAACAAATGCAGTCACGCTGCTTTCTTTTCATTTGCAATGACACACAGACAGACACACACACACAAAGATAGACGCAAACAGAGACACAGACAAATAAACCCATACACAGACACACACATCATACAAACACACAAAGAGATGAACAACCAACACACACTCGCGCGCGCGCACGCACGCACGCACGCACGCACGCACGCACGCACGCACGCACGCACGCACGCACGCGCACGCGCACGCGCACGCGCACACGCACACGCACACGCACACGCACACGCACACGCACACGCACACACACACACACACACACACACACACACACACACACACACACACACACACACACACACACACACACACACGCGCGCAAACACGCACGCTGCATACACACACACACACGCGCACACACACACACGCACACACGCACGTCCTTGTGTATGCGAGGGACAGTCTAAAACACCAGGTCTGTGTGACAACTTCCGTGTGCCCTTGACATGCGATCAGGGTGCATGCGGAGCGTGAAGTGTTTCCACTGGGCCAGTGAGGGGCAAGCAGGAGTTACAGCAATACAGGCCAGGCCAGTGGGATCTGGAGTCAGAGGGACGTTAAGTTAGTGTATGCCTTCTACACAGAAAGTTTATTCCGCCCTGGCGTCCTCTTCGTTGCCTTCCTTCTTGACAGTGTCGTTGGCGTTGGCCCGTTGCTAAGAGAAACCGGCCACAATCAAACTTGCTTGCGCACCTTCTCCGTCACAACAATCCCGCCCTCTTGATAAACGACCAATCAGATTGACTTTATTCACTCGTGTAAAGTCGTGCTCCACTCGGGAGAATTCCGAACGACAACAGTTGGAACGGCTGTTTCCCTACGTCTTTAAGGCTCCTATTAGGGAGGTAATGGTGCAGCTTTGACAGTGACGATGTACAGTCACAGAGTAATATACAGAGTATTGTATATCATATACAATACAGCTTTTTCTCCTGGGACACACTTTTTGGACCAAAGAATAGTTTCTTTAATTTTTTTTTATTTTTTTTATGTAAAGTAATGGTTTCAAAATGGTCATCCGTGGTCATCAACTTGAAACTAAACAGCTTGAGATGCACATTGGATTCGCCCTGGTGGGTTAGACCACCACCGAGTAGGGCAAGTTTGGAGGAGCAAGCTTATGCCGTGGTGTAGTTCGGAGGAGTAAGCTTCCTTAGGCCATGGCTATGTAGTTTGAATGAGACACAGTTCTGCTTTGCTATACTTTTCTCCCATGCAGACCTAGAGTACACACTTTAAATCGTGGTAAAGTATGCTCCTATTAAAATTCATGTCTTCCAGATCCCAATGCAGTGCGTCTTAAAGGTTGCTGATGAAGCAGAAGGTGTGTGTGTGTGTGTGTGTGTGTGTGTGTGTGTGTGTGTGTGTGTGTGTGTGTGTGTGTGTGTGTGTGTGTGTGTGTGTGTGAGACAGATGCATGTGTGTGTTTATCTTCAGGTAAGTGCCCAAGTTAGTCAGTGTCAAGCATCCTGTCTTCCTGTGGTCTGGAAATACTCACACACACACACTTAGAAGCGCACGCACTGTCAAGGACAAACACATACTGTAAAAAAGGTGCGCATACACACACACACACACACGCAATTGCTCACACGACAGGAATAAAAATAGACACACACACACACACACACACACACACACACACACACACACACACACACACACACACACACACACACACACACACACACACACACACACACAACACACACACACACACACACACACACACACACACACACACACACACACACACACACACACACACACAGGCTTTTGGGGAGAGCGATGCTGCACGCTATGAGTGTGTCCCTAACCCTAGCCTACAGTATGACAACCTGCAGGAAGTGAGGTGGAGAGAAAACAGAGCATGCAGGAAGACCAGTGAGAGCAACGGGAGGAGAGGGAAGCAGATCCACGAACAAGGAATAACTTATCTCTTACTAACTGAGGATAACTAGAGCTGGTATTATTCCCTTCAACTAGGGCTGGGCGGTATACCGTTAAAAAAACGTGATAATGGTTTTCACCTACACAAGGTTCACATTTTGATGAGAGAAGGTTTTTTACAAGTTTTGTTCTCCAAAAAAAAGTGATTAAAACAGAAATGGAGATGAATTAAAATTCAAGATTTTATCTCATTTTAAAATTTAATTTCAGCCTTTTCTTCAGAAACATTGAGATGCAGGGGAAAATCGCCACTTATGAAAAAAAACGTGTGCAGAGAAACGTGATATTCATTTTCATCAAGAAAATCGTAATACACATTTTTTGCAGAACCGCCCAGCCCTACCTTCAACCCCCCTGCCAATTCTTAGGGCTTTTTAAAGCAATAATAGTAAAGAAAAGTCAAATTATGATTAGATTGACTTGACTCTACGCTTTGGGCCGGAGCTCTTCTCCTTCCATGAGTGCATTCCAATATGCAGACTTCCGTCCTTGCTCACTTGCCTGCTTGTGACCTCATTATTACGTCACCAACGGCAGACAATTAATTCAATATCTAGCAAAAGCACAATTCTAGCGTAATTTCCTCATTTGCAATTGGAATAGTGAATGAAGAACAGTCCCCCAAAAAGTGCTGCGGCAAGGATGACAGCGGGGAAACTTTATTGTTTTTGTTTTCTCCACGGCGGTGGGGCGTCAGCAACATGCGAGGCCACAAGTACAAGTGGAGGACGGAAGTCTGCATATTGAAATGCACCCACTGTCTGTTGCTGCTGCTATATTTATTAATGCGTGTGCAGGAGAAAGTGAGGGAGACACACTTAAAATCGATTATTAGAGTGATATGGTAGAACAACTGTCATGATGCACCTATTGTACTACATCAATCATCACCACAATATGATTTCTGATGCCAGTTGGATAGAGGCCCATTTTCAGTTACAGGCATCAACGTCTCACCCACTTCGCTCCAAGTTACTTCCATCAAAAAAAAGAAACAGCACCCTTCCGAAATCTTATTTTTCTCTAAAAATAATAATAATAATAAACTCGATCAACGAGCTGACTCAATCAGATTCACCTTTTTGGGAAGGATCTTCTCTCCTTCACCACCTGTTGCGGCTGGTGGCATGTTAGATTATTTGTTTGTGCATGTGCTGGAGAAAATGCGGGAAACTCTGAACTGAAAGAACAAATCGATTTGACTTGCCAATTCGGTTTCTAAATCAAAGTGATTTTTCCCCTGACCTAGCACCTATACAATATCAATTGCCATCCTAGTATGATTTCTGACGCCAGTAGTATTTTCACAACATCTGGATAGAGGCCCATTTTCAGTTACATTTGCTACAAGTTATATCAAGGAACAACCCATCAGATTCAAGGGATCGACTACATATGCCTCAAGGCTGACTATTGTGATAGACACGATACATTTAATCCCAGTAAATCACCCAGCCCTGCCTACTAGTCCTCTCTTACAAAACAGAGGCCGTTAAGGCAGCACTGTGAGCCTTATTCCTGCATAATAACTACCAGTAGTCAAGGGAGCAGACACCGACAGCCAACAACTGAAAGCCCTGCACTGCCCTGCATAAATCCTGATAAAGACATTTGCACACAAAAAACCCTAATTGCAGAACTGAACAGAACTGCTAAAGCAGACAAAAACACAACAGATAAATGGGTCATTCCACGCCAAATCAACAAGAGCCCGCACACTTAGGTCTCAAAAAAATCTGAAAATATTACTGAGTGTACCCATGGTACTTAAGACAAACACTGTTACTTTATTTGAATGTAAGATGTATACTCTCCATGTTACAGCCAATTTCACTGGGGGAGGGGGGCGCCCATTTTGTTCACACTCTTTTTTTTGTCAAAGTTCACAAGCCCGTAGCTCAAGAACTAAACCTAGTAGGAAGCTCACATTTGGCATGCTGGTACATAGATAGGAATAGTTTGTTGCAAAACTGTCAGTTTTGGTCTGTATGATCCTGCATCGTCATGGCATTCCCTCAAAGATGATACAAATTGTACTGGAGTTTTTGGCTGTGCTCTGTTAAGGCCTTCAGAAGACATATTTGTGCCCAACATAGCCTCATGATTTTTTCCCCTTGTAGATACAAGTAGAAACACTCCCATAAAAATCTATAAATAGAAAGGAAACCCCATCAGTGTTTGACCAGAAGACCTCACAAGTCTGACAAATCATTTTGGGTGTCATTTTCAGAGCACCAGAACACCTTGTGGGATTGTCCACAGATTTTTATTTTATATTTTTCTTCATTCTCCATGATGTCTTCTTTTTAAAAATGCCAATGAGACTTGTCTTATGTGATGTTTTCTTTTGTAATTTCCACCCTATACATGGGCAAAATGCAAAAAGAGAGCAACATGATTTCGATAACATTTAATGTAAAGGCTAAATAATCAAATGCAAATTTTGCCCAGACATGATCACCCGAGAGTCCCTGTGCAGGGGTGCAGGTATCCCTTTCAATTTAAATGATTTCAGGAGCGTTCAATGTGGGAGCAGGTTCGCACACCAAAAGAGACAGTAGGTCAGGCACAAGGAGTCATGTTGTTACTTTTTTTGACCAGCAGATGGCAGCGGAAGAAACGCATAGAAAACATATTGCCCTCAATGTGCATGTTGCCCATGTTCAGGTTGGAAATTACAAAAGAAAACATCACATAAGACAAGTCTCATTTGCATTTTTAAAAAGAAGAATTCATGGAGAATGAAGAAAAAAAATTAAAAAAAATCTGTAGACAATCCCACAAGGGGTTCTGGAGCTCTGAAAATGACACCCAAAATGATTTGTCAGACTTGTGAGGTCTTCTGGTCAAACACTAATGGGGTTTCCTTTCTATTTATAGATTTTTATGAGAGTGTTCCTACTTGTCTCTACAAGGGGAAAAAATCAAGAGGCTATGTTGGGCACAAATATGTCTTCTGAAGGCCTAAACAGAGCACAGCCAAAAACTCCAGTACAATTTGTATCATCTTTGAGGGAATGCCATGACGATGCAGGATCATACAGACCAAAACTGACAGTTTTGCAACAAACTATTCCTATCTATGTACCAGCATGCCAAATTTGAACTTCCTACATGGTTTAGTTATTGAGCTACGGGCTTGTGAACTTTGACAAAAAAAAGAGTGTGAACAAAATGGGCACCCCCCCTCCCCCAGTAAAATTGGCTGTAACATGGAGAGTATACATCTTACATTCAAATAAATTTACAGTGTTTCTCTAAAGTAC
The DNA here is from genome assembly GCF_034702125.1 of Engraulis encrasicolus. NCBI lineage: Eukaryota > Metazoa > Chordata > Actinopteri > Clupeiformes > Engraulidae > Engraulis > Engraulis encrasicolus. The sequence goes on from NC_085875.1 coordinate 9,979,454, forward strand.
CATGGGTACACTTGGTAATATTTTCAGAATTTTTTGAGACCTAAGTGCGCAGGCTCTTGTTGATTTGGCGTGGAATGACCCAAATGATAACAAAAAAAACAACAGATAAATACAACAAAACAAAACACAAAAGCCTAAATTCACAAAAGCAGAAACGTACAACAGAAACGCAATAGCATAAACCTACAACACAAATGCTACAATTAAAAAACAAACGACAGAGAAATGCAACAGCAGGAAATCTGCTTTGTACTCGAGATAGACCAAGACAGACTCACTGTCTACGTTCTTAAAAGAATGCAACATGAAAGCAACACCAGAAATGTGAAAGAGCAAAAACAACAAACAACAAAAACAATTGCATAAACATGCAACAGAAATTTGACCGTAAAAAAATGTGAAAGAAATGCAACAGTGGGGCGTGGCCCACCAATAGGGCACTTGCCTGCCATGCGGCTGACCCGAGTTCGATTCCCGGCCCGGGTCCTTTGCAGACCCCTCCCCATCTCTCTCCCAGTTCGCTTCCTGTCCACCTCTCACACTGACTAAACAACAGTGGGTATAAACAATTTGCAACCAGACAGCCAGACAGGCAGGCATGCATCTGCTGCAAAGCAATGGCCTTGAGCCACACACAGGCTTGTGACGAGAGTCCCTCCTCAACAACCAAGCTTGGATTAGCCATAAGCTTATCTTGCAGGATCTTATTTGCCATATTGTGACATTGCCATTGTGATCGTTTTAGTACATGATCACTTTACACACTGGTCTATCCCTCACATTAGTGACGATACAGCACGTTGCCTGAGCTGCTTCAAGTATCATCATAGTGATCAGGGCCAAACAACATAAGCTTATTACTGGCTGAAAGGCTGACATCCAGCCTATTTTTCGGGTTTTCCAAGAAATTCGCCACCAATAAAAAAACGGCATCTGGATCAGTGATATGATTGGTTGTAGCCCTGTCCAGTACTGCACAGAAGTACTTCATAGGTGCCTGATGATCTCTGAGAACATAGCCCATCAAGACTGGCTGCAAGATTAGCAGCTAGCTGGACCAATAATCTTAAGATCCAATGATAATTGCTAGCTTGTAAGTAGACGTAGCATCACCAGCAAAAAAACAGACGGAAGGTCAAACTCAACCATTTAACTGAAGGAGATGTGTAAAATCAGCTTATTTCCAGAAATGGTACAGTACTGCTTTAATGACAACTCTGAATGTGACCTTCCAGTCCAAGCTGCGTCTGCAAACCTGGTGTGACCGCCAGGCCAGTACTACCGTGTCTGTATTGCACCACTCAATCAGCAACATTCATGGCCCTTAGTTATGCATTACATTTCTGAAGGCAACGTGTGTAATGCACAAGACCTGACACGCACTATGAGTTATGCATACTAAAAAATGTGTGACCGAATTCAACAGGCAGCCTGAAACTCAATGCAATGAGAAGTGAGACCAGCTGAATGAGGGTTCTTTTTGGGTATACTGAGCTTGAACACTTTCACTACGAAAACAACTGACACTGAAACAAATCTTTAATAAAAAAGAAATAGATATAGTCAGAAATATAAGTCTACACTATATAAGAGCTTTGGGAATGACATGTTGAGCATTGATAGGAAATATAGTATGGTCAAATCCAGGACCATGACCAGAAGTTTTCACTATACTACACAGTCCACTACACTCTACTACTACAGTGTGCACTAGCTTGACTCTTCCCAGACCCTTGTGTACAGTAGGGCTGGGCGATTCTGGAAAAAATGCGTATTACGGTTTTCTTGATGAAAATTAATATCACGGTTCTCTGCACGATTTTTTTTCATAAGCAGCGATTTTCCTCACATCTCAATGTTTCTGAAGAAAAGGCTGAAATTAAATTTAAAAAACGAGAAAAAAAACTGAATTTTATTTCCATTTTAATCACTTTTTGATGAGAGAAGGTTTTTTTTTAAGTTTTTATTCCAAAAGAGTGAACCTTGTGTAGGTGAAAACCGTTATCACGTTTTTTAATGGTATACCGCCCAGCCCTAGTGTACAGTATCTTCATGAGCTCACGCGAGAGTCTGGAGGACCTTTGGATTTCCTTACTCCCGAACTGCCATGCAGCCGAACCAATCAAGATTGTAGGATTTTCAGGTATGTGACGTAGTCACATAGTGGTGGAGAAGGGAACAATAAATGAAACACAACAGTTGTATAAGACTACAAAGGCCGCTCACATGGACTCACTCATAAACATTGATTCTGCAATTTTAACTGTATTTTCGAGCCTGTGAGTAGTTAAAGTAGCACCTCATTAAAAAGTTCACCCCATCAGTGCAAGGATTTTTTGCCTTTACAGACCTACACGCATAGCGTAGCTTCAAATGAATGTTGATGGAGCAAGGCGGAACCCATTCATCTGGAGAGAGTCAGGTATTCACACAGTAAATACAATGACAGTCACACAGCTAAGTTTCCTTCTCTATTTGACGTACTGCACAGCAAATGAGTGAACATCCCAAATTTGGCCCTGCACATTAGAGGCCACATCCTCTGAGGGTCTGCGCTGTGTACACCCAGGGATGTACCAAGAGAGCCAAGCAAGCATGTGGTTCACTACTCTGACAGAGTGCACATGACCCTGCCAGCAGTGTGACAAGTCAGGATCCTCCTCCATCCACAGGGATGGATTATGACTCCATGGCCCCCTGGGCCAGACAACAAGAAATGTCCCCCCCCCTTTCCATGGAATCATGGGGTTCCAAATGTTTCAAACGGGTAAAAGGGAAGTCACTTGCGCTCTAGTCTAACCTTCTTTGTGCGTCCAGTCCAGGACGGTAGGTAATGGAGAGTGAACTGGTCCACTTCGAAAAGACTAGGCCAGGGATGACTGGAGCGCTCAGATACTTTTTAGTTATTTTATTGTGGTGCAAACATAATGACTGACGTTTCGACGCAGTGTGCGTCTTCTTCAGACTCCAGTGCTCCAGTCATCCCTGGCCTAGTCTTTTTGAAGTGGACCAGTTTACTCTCCTGTTTCAAATGGGTGTTTAGCAAAGATGTTAGAGAGCCTTTATTGTTAGGGGGTTTGGGGGTTTCTCCCCCAAGAAAATGCGAAAATACAGTAGTGCAATAAAAAGTGCATCTTTTACAAAATAGAGAACAGAATAGACGAATAATGAAGTGTTTTTTTTTTTTTTAACCGCGGAAGCTTAGGCTTCAGGGCCCCCTAGGATCTTGGGCCCCTGGGTCTGGGCCCGGTAGGCCCGTACAGTAATCGGTCCTTGTTCATCAAGGTCATGCTAGTCAAAAGTTCAGTTGTTGAGAGCAAATGGACCTCTTTTAGCGCGTTCAGGCCGACTGAGAACCGTGCTGGAGCCCGTTCCCGCACCTAATCGCGAACCGGCCGTCGCGTTCACGCCACAGATATTTGCGTTCACGAACCGGATGGTTGGTTCGCAATGCGAACCGCAAAATACTAGGTTTTTCTCTGCGAACCGTGACGACAGCGTGGCCGTCAGCAGGTTCTTCCTGGTAACACAGTCACGTGTGGAAAAAGTTCAGAGCCCGGTATGAACACTGGCGGTTCGCAGACAAGCACTTTAGTGCCAAATGTAACTGGTGTGAGCACCGACACCGGCTCCTTTCTGGTCGGCCTGAAAGCCGTATGGGTGGGTCAGGACTAGGACTGAAGAGAAGGTGTAACGTGAAATGTTAAACCTCTTCAAATCTCAAACAAAAGAACTCCTGACCTGTGGCATAGACACTCTTTTCAAGACAGAACTGGACCTCTTTTTTTGGTCAGGTGTAATGTGAAATGTGAAACATCTTCAAAACTACTACAAAAGCACTCCTGATCCCTGGTTTGCTTACAACGTCACTCTTTTGAACCAAGACGTGTAACTTTACAGCATCATTTGTCATCAGAGGAATCTTCACACACGATCTGAGGTGTTGGCCTATGACCCACAACGCAACACTAAGGGGCCAGACCTGATGAGCGACGGGAATGAAGACGTGGTGTGTGTGTGTGTGTGTGTGTGTGTGTGTGTGTGTGTGTGTGTGTGTGTGTGTGTGTGTGTGTGTGTGTGTGTGTGTGTGTGTGTGTGTGTGTGTGTGTGTGTGTGTGTGTGATGATGATGCATGATCCATCTTCAGAGAGAGGGTATTGACAGGCAGCTTTCACAGCCAATCACATGTGCTTACAGCTCTATGTGCCACAAATGGCACCACTAATAGCCCACCCACCAAAATAGGGATTTATGGGCAGAGAAAGCCAGACAGAAAGTAAATAAGAGGGAAATAGTGTGATAAAATAAGACAATGAAAGACAGTGGGACTAAGTCAGAGAGGGAAGGAGAGAGAGAGAGAGAGAGAGAGAGAGAGAGAGAGAGAGAGAGAGAGAGAGAGAGAGAGAGAGAGAGAGAGAGAGAGAGAGAGAGAGAACTAGGGCTGCACGATTATGGAAAAAATCATAATCACGATTATTTTGATCAAAATCACGATTTCGATTATAATCACGATTACACCCGCCCGCCCCCTCTCAGCACTGTCTGCTTATTGGTTCACAGGCTTATCCTCCACCCAGAGACAGTTGTCAACAATATTACTATTGGCTGAAATGTCTTCGTGCTGAGAACGTGCGAGCAGTGCACAAATCTGCAGGTGCGCGGAGCTTAGATGGAACAGTGAATTTCCTCCCATGAAATCACGATTTTCATGTTTTGTAATCGTGGCGGCCAAAATTTTGATTAAAATTCGATTAAGTGTGCAGCCCTAGAGAGAACAGCTCTTCCACTACTTTTGCAGTGCAAGGAGGACTGTACTGCTGTACTGACTCTGAACAAAAGAGAGCACACACTGCCAGCACTGAACCACCCAGACCGCAGTGTGTGTGTGTGTGTGCGTGTGTGTGTGTGTGTGTGTGTGTGTGTGTGTGTGTGTGTGTGTGTGTGTGTGTGTCTTCTCTCCAAAATAGCTGCCCTCACAAACAAAGAAGCTCCTTGATAAGAGTGGGTATTTATAAAAACACTCTGGGCGATAATGCCTCCGTCTCCCTCTGTCTTGCTCTGTGTTTACCCTGCTGTGTTCTCTGCTCTCGGGGGCTTCACAGTCAACCCTGATGACCCCTCTGACTATGCACCACTGACTGGTCGACTACTGCTACTGTTGCTGCTGTGCTCTTATTTTTTATTGTCGAAATTAATTTAATTCATTTCTAGTCCCACTTTTCAAAATGAATATTGACAATTGTCTATGTTATTCTGTATTGTTATCTTGTGAACACTGGTGATTTCAACACTGAGTCTGTCTGAGTCTGTGTCTCTGTGTTCAGCTAGACTGAATTCAACAGGCTGTTCAGCACTGGCTGGCTGGCTACTGCCTTGCTGTTGTCTTCTTTTCATCAGTGAGAATTTCTACTCCTAATTTTAAAAATAGATAAACATTGACGATGTTGTAGAGGATATTTTAACACTGATATTTTCAACACTGTCTGCGTCTGTGTGTGCTTCCCCACTAGTACCAGACTAGTCTTGGGTACTACTGTGAGCCAAAGCAACAACATTTCGTTCATGATGTGTGCACCGCTGTAGTGTTATTGAATGATGAAGAAAGGTCAGTCTTTTATTATTACATTACACTTAGCAGGGCTCCAGAGTGCGACCAATTTGGTCGCATATGCGCCCATTTTTTTTAATGGTGCGCCTAAAAAATATTTGTAGGCGCACCGGTGCGACCAGCCATCAGTAGAACAAAATCAATGACCAAACAACCGTTTTAATGGACATAAAATTAATAGTCATTCTACAGTAGTGGCCCATCATCACACAATAAAGCGTGTCGATGCGGTCATTCCTTCAACTCCGCTGAACTACCGGTAGCTTTCTCCCCCCTCCTCGTTCACAGGCAGCCCGACATTTCAGAATAGAATGTTCAACTTCGCTCAACTATCCGAGTTCACATATGACAGCGAGTTTTGCAATGGGCGAGAGAGTTACAATCACGGTAAAAACAGCAAAATGACTTGAGGATATTTTAAACACGAGAGAGTCACAATCACGGGGAAAAACTAAATGGCTTGAGCGGATATTAAACATTGGCACACAAAAACGCAGACGGGTGCGCGGATAATTGCCCGTTTCAGTCGTGTGCAGAGCTGGCCAAACAACAGGTGACGCGCTAGTCTGTCGGAACTTCTCCGAGTTTTTTGATGGCGACTAGTGCAGGCTACATACTGCCTATCAGTCGGCAAGGCATCGTTCATGCACCTCGAGACAGCACGCGATAGAGGGAGGGAGAGAGAGAGAGAGCGAGAGAGAGTGAGCGAACGAGCGCACTAGTGCTGTCGTGTCTGTTCGTAGCGCTTGCTAAGATACCACAATCATTATGCAGAGGGAGAGCGCTCAAAAACGGGGAAATAGACGAAACCCAATTCACCTCAGATTCCACTGTAAACATAGGCTAGGCTATTTGTGTCTAATGATTTTTTAAAAATCATGACATTTTTAGCAGGGTTTGATAAAAAAAAATCTATCTATCCATCCATCCATCCATCCATCCATCCATCCATCCATCTTCATATTGTAACTGTGTGCTTGTGCCGTGTGCGTAGCCTTATTTCAGAAAAGGCTGGTATGTTGATCTTACTAGTCAAACACATACTGACTAAAAGGCTACTAATTTGGTCTTTTCTACCAGCCAAACTGCTTGTAGCCAAGATGTGTTAGTTAGGTAGCCAGTAGCCTACTGTCATGTCTTTTATAAGGAGCACATTTGTATTACTAACCTATAGCACATGAAAGGCTCCAGGTCTTTTAAAATAATATAATAATAATAATAATAATAATAATAATAATAATAATAATAATAATAATGATTATTGTTGCTATTAGGCCTATTATTGCTATTGTTATTATTTTTAATAATTATTTTTTAAAGCTGAGGTGCGTGTGTGTATGGGGTGGTGAAAACATTTGGGTGCACCTAAATTTTGTGCTGGTGCACCTAAAAAAAAAATTTAGGCACACCAGTGCAACCAGTGCAAAAAGTTAGTCTGGAGCCCTGCTTAGCTGACTCAAAGTCAAAGTGACTTACAGATTTTACAGAGTATTGGTTACAGTCCCTGGAGCATTGCAGGGTTAGGTGCCTCGCTTGAGGGCACCTCATGAAGGGAGGAAGGGATTGGTAAGGGTTGAACCTGCAACTCTCTGATTGAAAGTCCAACTCCCTAATCATTACACCACGACTGCCAGTCATATTCCCCCCATGCCCTCGCCTGGAGAGTCAGACATAAAAAGTTCAGTCTGGCATCGCAAAATTCAGAACCTGGGGGCTGTGGGTGGGACGGGACCAATCCAGTGTTGTGCATTGTGATTGGAGAATGGGTTTGGGTCTGGCCTGCAAGGGTGCAATAATAGCTAGCCAAAAATACTTTCAACCGCTAGGCGAATTTGTGTAGTTTACGAGGCTACACATGCCCTGGACTGACCAGAACCATGTTAGATGCAAAACTATTGATGTGGGGATGATGAGAATTTGGTTGGATGTTGACTGCTGAATTTGCAGTAGTGCTGTCCAGGCTGAACACCTTGTCGTAGAAGAGAAGGGATTCATTGAAAAGGGCACTGCTCCTGTATGAGTAGTAAGAGCAGGTATGCTGACAAGAAGCGACAAAAGGGTCAGTTGTCCCACACCACGGGAAAGAGGGGGGCCAGAATTGGTACCCTATTACATTGTGTATATTAAGGGGGGGGGGCTTCAGATGATTTTGTCCCGGCCCGGGTCAAAGCTGTCAGCGGCCCAGAGTAAGAGGCTAATGAAATCAGGGGTGAATTTCTCGAAACCAAAGTTGCTTACTACATTGGCTACTTCGTTGCTTTCAATGCATTTTCCCATTGGCAACTAACGAAGTTGCTAACAGGCTAACAACTTCCCTTTTGAGAAACTCACCCCAGGACAGTAGCAGCAGGGTGGCTCCCCTCTGTGCATCTGTTTGCCAGGCAACATGCATTTTCACTTCTTTCAGTTGCAACTATCCGACCTCTTCTTCCTCAAAATGTATAAACTAAAGCTCACTAGAATTACAAGTAGCCATAATACTGTGTGTGCGATGCAGAGAGCACAATATTTGCTAGCATTGTGCTGCAGTATTTGAACGTCTCGATGTGTAAACATGATGAATCATGAAGGTGTACACTACGGCCATAGAAAACAGGTGCCAATGAATGATTTTCCTGCGGGGCAGTTTTGTTTACAGTACCTTCAAGACGCTATAAAAGATGCTAAACGCTGTTTATTCAACTGTCATGTCATTTCTGCATTCCATACCAACACAGTCTTCCCTACACACCACAGTCAGGTGGGCCAGATGTGACTGATGATTTCTAGCCAAAATGTCATTCAGTGTAACGGATACCTTCTGCTGACTGTAACTGTAAAAAGCATGACTCTTTTTATTTAATTTTTTTCCAGTGAATTCATGAAAGCCTCGGCTGTCATCCATCCATTCACTTGAAACAATTTAAAAATCTTATTTTTTTACAGTTACAGTCAGCAGAAGGTATCCGTTACACTGAATGACAGCTGCTTTTTGGACGTCTTTGACCCTCAACCACAACCTGGAGGCCCTTAATCCTGCCCAATTTCAAACAAATTGTATTGATATCTATGGCCATAAATCTACAGAAAAAAAACATCCACTGTCCTTTTTTCACCTGCAGACGGCCATCCTAAACAGCCCAATACGGCGGGAGACCGCTCAGTCTGGCAACACTGACCACACAGCTCTTGAAAGGTGTTGAACTACTCAGCTGATTTACTGGTTTACACTTACGATGCAATTAAAAAAGATCAATTAACAAAATAAACGGACACGAAATTAGTATAATCTTCTGTCCGATCGGTGACATTTTCTTTAGTGTTTAGTTACCTGGGCTATATTCTGTCAGCTGTGCAAACATTTCTACTGCACTTAATGTGAATTATAGTAAATAAAACACCCACACCAAACAAAACAAAACAAACAAGTCCTCCAATCTATAAACAGCTCAGCACCTACACTTGGACTGGTGAATGGTTGGCAGCAGGTTTGTTTCCAGTGCTGCATTCAGATCGGGGTGCACTGCCCACTTCAAACCGCTTATCATGGTTGGTGCCATGCGGGCTGACCTTTCCAATCAGGCCAACACTGCAGCCCCTCGCTGAGCCTTCTCCACCCTTCACCCTGACTGGCTGCCTGCCTTGACCTGCTATGCAGAATGTATGCACGGACTCACGCAGACACGCAGACGCGCACACACACGCAGACACGCAGACGCGCACACACACACACACACACACACACACACACACACACACACACACACACACACACACACACAGTCCATCTTTCCTTATCAGCATGCCCTGCCTGAAATGACCACTCACTCACCTTAACCACACATACACACACAAAGTTTGTTTGTTTATTTGCGCGTGGGTGTGGGTGGGGTGGCCATATTCTGGCAGACTTTGATAATTATATCCCCGAAACGCGGAGCGTCGGGGATGTAATGGTTTTGCGTGCGCCGCCGCCGCGTCCGCCGCGTCCGCCGCCGCGTCCGCCGCCGCGTAAGGTCTTTCGTGTTAACGCGATAACTTTTGAACGGATGTTTGGATTTGTCCCAGATTTTTTGGGTGAATGCTCTAGGGCAGGTTCATGAACTGATTCGAGTTTGGAGGTCAACACTTTCAAGATGGCCGAATTCAAGATGGCCGAATTTTTGTTTGGTCCATAACTTCTGACCGGGTGGATGGATTTGTCCCAGATTTGGTGTGTGAATGCTCTAGGGTAGGTTCATGAACTGCTTCGAGTTGGGAGGTCAACACTTTCAAGATGGCCGAATTCAAGATGGCCGAATTTTTGTTTGGTCCATAACTTCTGACCGGGTGGATGGATTTGTCCCAGATTTGGTGTGTGAATGCTCTAGGGTAGGTCCATGAACTGATTCGAGTTTGGAGGTCAACACTGTCAAGATGGCTGAATTCAAGATGGCCGAATTATTGTTTTGCCCATAACTACTGACCGGGTGGATGGATTTGTCCCAGATTTGGTGTGTGAATGCTCTAGGGTAGGTTCATGAATTGATTCGAGTTTGGAGGTCAACACTTTCAAGATGGCTGAATTCAAGATGGCCGAATTATTGTTTGGCCCATAACTACTGACCGGGTGGATGGATTTGTCCCAGATTTTGTGTGTGAATGCTCTAGGGTAGGTTCATGAACTGATTCGAGTTTGGAAGACAACACTTTCAAAATGGCGGAATTTTCTTTTGGCCCATAACTTCTGACTGGGTGGATTGATTTGCCCGGTAACACCTTATTTTAATGGTTCACCATTTCAGTGAATCTACCATATTAGGTACAGTGTAATAACCAATGTAACAATATTTAATACCATGTAATACTAGTGTAATACCAGTGTAACAATATGCAATATCAGGTACAGTGTAATAACGAGTGTAACAGTATGCAATACCATGTAATATAGTGTAATACCAGTGTAACAATATGCAATACCATGTAATACCACTTACGCACAAACACATGATGTAAGTAAAACTATTACATTGTATTAAATATTGTTACACTGGTTATTACACTGTACCTAATGTGGTATATCCACTGAACCATTAAAACAGTTTTACCATTTGCCCCATTTTTTGCTTCATTTTCACAATAGTCGATTGGTTTTAAGCCTATGCACGTCATGTCACGTCTGTATGTATCATATACGTTTACGAAATGGTGGACGGGAGTGGTAGGAATGATGGGGGACTGGAAGCGTCGCGTTTCGGGGATATACCTTAAGCAGTCGAAGGCGACTGCACAGGCAGTCTAGTTATCCTTAAGGACCAGTGTCTGTCATTTTTTACTAGCTTATCTCCAGAATGTATTTAACCCATTCACAAATGTCATCTTTTGCATGAATAATCCCCATCACCATCAAGTGTGTTTAAGTGTCAGCCAAACAGCACAAATTAAAATCTCATCATCCCTCACTCTCCTGAATCCTAACACACAACCACTGACACACACACACACTGACACACACACACTGACACACACACACACACATACACACACACACACACACACACACACACACACACACACACATACACACTTCACTCCATCCATACTAGTCAGTGGCGCTAAGAGATCAGCTACCGCAGACCAGGGCTGCAGTCAGTTTGCTTTGAGCCAACAATGTTTGCTGATCTGTATCAGAGCCAGCTAGCACAGCACAGCACGGTGTGGCGCACACAAGCACACACACACACACACACACACACACACACACACACACACACACACACACACACACACACACAGGCCGTAATGCTTTTTCAGACAGAGCTGGGCTGGGCACACCCATCAGGAGAGCTCAGGGGAACTCAGGTCCATTTCCCCTCTCTACCAAATGCAACGTCTCTGTTGGTGCGGTGGCTGCACCGAGAGGAAACACACTCAGGACTTAGGAGAGGAGGGGAGAGGAGGGGAGAGGAGGGACACGGCCCAGAGAACAGAGGAGAGAGAACAGACGACTCCAGGTGAAGTGGCACTCCAAAAAAGTAAACAAACACAGACCAAACAAATAAAACAGGCAATCACCTCCTGGTGGGACATCAGGATGCAGAACCAACAGCCATCTTCCTCTTGAACACACAGCTAGGCTAGTCAATTACTTACATCCCAATTTCACATTACTGCCATGTACTGCCCCCCTTAGCAACCATCACTGTGTCAAGTTTCATCGTAAGCTTGATTACCCCTTCAACGAAATGTCTAGGATAATCACAACAAACTACTGCACTCAGTGTTTAAATTAAAACTTTGCTTTCAAACAGAACCTCCCTGGTCAAAAAAAAGGAATAATAAAAACACCACTCCATCATCTAATCAACAGCAGCTATTTAGCTTGTCGACAGGCCTCCAACACATTAGCCCCAGGCTATGCTGCTTAACTTCAGCACTGGGCCGATTCCCTTCCCTGGGGCCACTGATTGGTAATGTGCAAGGATATGGATGTGCCCCTCTCTCTTCCCCCACTCCCACCACCCAACATTGCTCACTGGCACAGGGGCACGGTCATGCCACGCCAACCTTTGTTCCCAGTTCCCACACTACTGGCTACTGTTGCACAGTGGAAACAGGAACACTGCTGCTAACTGTACACGGCACAATAGAGGAAGCCAGTTCATGCGCTCCAGGGATGCAGCGTCTGTCTGTCAGTCCCCAGTTACATCTCCACACAGGGCTTTCATCACAGTCAGTCCTTCAAACACATACATCCATGGATTAACAATGGGCAAAAAAGGGAAAAATACACTTTTTTAACACTGGCACGTCAGAAACATTTGTGGTTTGGAAGTTGGATTAAGGGACTTGTTTGGACTTGGTTGGACGGACTGTGCTGGACGGGAGAAGCCGGAGCAACAATCATACGAACCAGGAAACGCTTGTTGCCTCTAATCCAAACACAGAGGCCCCTACTGGGAATATGCTCTGAGATCTTGCCCCCTCTCCCACTTTCCTGTTCGCTCCCAGAGGAAGCCCTGGTTTATTTCTGTTGTTCTGTGACAGTCCACCCAGCCAGCACTCCAAGAGCCAAGCCTATCCTTCAAATTCCTCTGCCCCTCTGTCTCCAGTCCCAAGCATTCCATCCTCTCTCTCTCTCTCTCTCTCTCTCTCTCTCTCTCTCTCTCTCTCTCTCATGCAAGGACACTACATACAATTTAATACACTTTCAAATATAGAAATATTTCCCTATATTCCACAAATTGACTTAGCTGACAATTGTTTATCAATGCAAATGGATATCAAATGCATGTGTTCAATCACTGCCTGCAGCAGAATCATCTCCAATTCATAAGCTCCATAAACATAACTGTTCCCTTGTTTACTGCTGTGGCAGCGATGTGAAAACATTTCATTCAAACCTTGCAACTTTTTGGAGATAAAAACAAACCCACGCCACACTAGAGAAACGAACCCAATGAATCTTGTCATGTTCGGTCAAAATGCAACGAAGAATTGTGCCGAGAGAGGTCAAACATACACGAATGAACAAAGCATCCCAGGTGAAAGTGACACTCCATCTCCATCAACGTCATGTTCCAGGACATTTTTGTTACGTGGATTTTCGAGACAGGGCGCAAGTTTTAACGCCTTCAGCGACATTTGCTGTCTGCAAACGTGGTACACATTAGCATTCAGAGGCCATTCGTCAATTCAGCCACAGCACATCAATATGTCACTTCAGGAGTCCCATCATCACTAATGACTTTAAATTTCAGCAGACATCCCACAACCTGCATTCCACAAAGCTAAATCACTGGATAGCCAACGGAGAGATACACATCATGACTAGCGAGAGAGCTAGCGAACTGAACAGCCTCCAGACACTGAGTACCGATATGCATACTTTGCCGACTCACCTATAACGATCCGCAGATGTTTCAGTCGTGTCAGGACATCCTTTTTTGGATCCAAGACTTTCTGTGTCGATTTTTTGACATCCCCATGAGGCTTTTTTGAAAACATTCCGAGGGGAAATAATTTACAGGAGGGTGAGAACCCCAGCTAATCTTCAGATGATGGCTAGCTGCAATGGCTCTGGGTCTTTTTTCATTTGCTTCGCAGGAATTTCACGATCGAACGTGTGTTCTAAAACCTAAATAAATTAGAAATCCTTGAGGAGAGGTGTTCATTTTGCAAGAAGAATGTAAAATGAAATGTTGCCACCTTATCCGTAGCTACAACACTCAACACACCTCTTCCGAACCAGAATAATCTCAAAACATGGCGGAATTCAGGAGGAGAAAAACAAGTTAATGGATAACAGAGCAATTCAACACAGCAACTTGATGCCATCCACCTATCCCAGCTTACTCTATTATTACCCAAACTTGCAAATGAACCATTGCACGATAGTAACGTTTGCATTCATATGTACAATTTATATTACTCTGCTCTTGTGGATATGATTCATATACAACTTTTTTTGCGAGCACCCGCCCCTAAATGCATAAAACGAGGGGCTGCATTGCCTCAATATTTTACAACCAAGATTTTCATTTCAATGCATCATAGCCAATGTTACACTAGCAGTGATGGAATGAGATTTGCACATTTGGGAACACCCAAATTGTAACAATCTCTGTAAAAACTTCTATCTGTATCATTGTTTGATTAATACAGTCTGTAGATGCTGAAGACTCGAACTTAAACACTTGTGAGCTTTGCTACCCTCTGCTGGATTAAATAGTGAATTTGGTTTCCCTCTTGTGCTGAACTCAACATGGCCTGACCAAAGTTCTTGGCCTGACATGCAAAAGCAGACAAATTGGAATGAGAACATGAAACTCCTGCCTCTGCCTTGAGTTGCCATGCCTCTGTCATGAAATGTATTGACACCATTGAGAGTAAATAGAATGGAGGCCAAAATTCTATTTCATTGTTGAAGCCAAGTTGGAGCCAAGGTTGGACCCAAAAAGACCAAAAAATGGCCAAATCCCATTCATTCCTATGAGAGACATAAAACCCTGTATCTCCCTTAAATGCCACTCCAGGGGGATCATTTTTCGCTCAACTAGTAGGTCCCCTTGCTCTCCAACTTACCAGGGTGGTGATTTTTTGTGGTGATGTTTTATTTTAGAGAGATATTAAAAGTTAAATTGACCAATGAGCATCAGAACATGGTTTGATTGACCGTTAGAAGTCTTGTTGTTGTCCAATCAGCACCTGCGTTTGGCGTTGCTAAGGTGGAATGTAAGTTGGAATGTTCCCAAATCTGGCTTCAAAGCGTTGAATGGCAAATAGCGTTGATTTGGCGTCCATTCTATTTACTGTCAATGATTTACACACATCGACATCTTAAATGAAACCCACAAAGGAGATAATAGGAATGCATGGCCCTTAACCAACAAACAGCTAGGCCTATGTCTTAGCATAATTTGTAGTAGCCTAGGCCTACATCTAGCCAGGCTGTTTCAGTGACCACCATCTCATGTTACATTGTTATAACACTGGTTGTCACCTTTCAGACTGATGGCCTATACAAGTCGAGTCAAGTCAAGTGTACAGGGTTAGCACAGAAGTTTGAAATTGCGTTTGACCAGTCTCTGATGCGGAATTAAACTAAACATAGGCCTACATATAAGACATTGACAAAAATCACACACACACACACACACACACACACACACACACACACACACACACACACACACACACACACACACACACACACTGCAGTAAAAACATACATGAATTTACATACACTGGTTAGCTCAAAATAGTCGAGGACGCCAAGTGTTTTAGTAGGGTTCTTGACAACTGTTAAAGTGATGGCTTTTTCAATGACACTCAACTGTGTTTCTATCTCTGAAATATTTTATACCTTTGATGACAATGTTGCAGACATAGTGCCTAGTGTAATATAGGCCTACTGTATATACAGTACAGGCCGAAAATGTGGGCTCACCTTCTCATTTAATGTATTCTCTTTATATTTGTCGCTTTTTGCAGAACTTAGTACATTTTCAGGGAGGGCATCAAAACTGTGAATGAACACATATATAATTTTGTGCGTGGCAAAAAAATGAAAATATATAAAAAACAAAAACATATATTTAAAAAAATATTTTAAAAAAAATGCCAAACAGTGACGTCAACACAGTAAAGCTGAGGGCTCCACATGTTTCAACAAGCTTATTTTTATATTTTCAAGTAAAAATGCCCAGTCAGTCGAGTCAATTTGAATTGATACAAGCAATACAAGAGAGATTTTCTTGATCTGATAATGGGTCACTTGGTCAGCATAGCTGGTTATCTAGGTGAAACAGTGATACAAAAAGTGGAAGTAAAACTGAAAATCACTGCCACAGATTCCCTCCAACACAGGTTTGACCTCTCCAAGTAAATGGCTATGACTCAATATCAGATCAAGAAAATGTCTGTAATATGCTTGTAATGGCAAGTGTTTAAGACTAGGTTTTAGGTCTCAAAATTCTACTTCTACAATTCTAGTGAGTTACTGGAGGACCTTAATGTTCAATTAGGATTGACATGACTGACTGGGCATTTTTATTTGAAAATAGACAAAAATAAGCTTATTGAAATGTGTGGGGCCATCAATTGTGCCGTTTTGACGTCAGGTTATTAGACAGCTGACATTGCTTTTGGACAACAGCTAGAATTATATTCTTTGGTAAGCACGTAATTCTCCATGTGTTCAATCAGTTTTGATGCCCTGCATGAAAATACACAATGAAAATCCACGAAAATAAAGAGAATGCATAAATGAGAAGGTGAGTCCACACTTTTGGCCTGTACTATGTGGCTATATTTGTTGTACAGTTGCTTACCCTTTTTGTCATTATCTAATGTAACAACTGTTATCTGTTATCTGTTGGGCAGTCATGGGTAAGCGGTTAGAGTGTCGGACTTGTAGAGCTAACCCAAAGGTTGCCGGTTCAACTCCCGACCCGCCAGGTTGGTGGGGGGAGTAATCAACCAGTGCTCTTCCCCATCCTTCTCCATGACTGAGGTACCCTGAGCATGGTACCGTCCCGCTGCACTGCTCTCTTGCATTGGGGGCTACCCCCTTGCACGGGTGAGGCATAGATGCAATTTTGTTGTGTGCAGTGTGCAGTGAACACTTGTGTGCTGTGGAGTGCTGTGTCACAATGACAATGGGAGTTGGAGTTTCCCAGTTGGTCTTTCACTTCACTTTCACAATTTTGCAGTGCCTAATATAGGGCCTATCATACTGTACATGTGGCTGTATTTGTACAGTTGCTTACCTTTTTTGTCATTAGGCCTATGTTACAGCTGTTATCTAGGCTAACTATCTAAAGTTAAAACTGTTATGTGACTAAGCATTTTGGCTTTCATTTCATGTAATTTTGTTTTTTTGTATTGTTGTTTTTTTTTATTTGTTTTGTAAGTGCTTTCAATGTCATTGTGATAGTGCAAATTGTTGGTTTTAGTGAATAATGCATATTTTATCAGGTATTGTAAACAGAGATGTTCTTTTGGGACTGAGGAAAACTTTGTTATGGTGTTCTATTCTATTCTATTCTATTCTATTCTATTCTATTCTATTCTATTCTATTCTATTCTATTCTATTCTGTTCTGTTCTATTCATTCAAATTCCACATTCCAAATTCATATCCTTGTATTCCCCCTGTAGTGAGTGACAAAGATGAAGTGGTGCAGTATGTAGCCAGGGGTGCATTTCTCAAAGCCATAGTTGATAACTATGTTAACTACCTTGTTGTTTGCAATGCAATTTTCCATTGAGAACTACCCAAGTTGATAACTGGCTAACAACTATGCTTTTGAGAAACACACCCCAGACTTGAGTGTGCCCAGTGATGTAGTTTTGAATTGTGACCAGCAGAGTATGCTATTGTTCACCACCTGTAAGCACCATGGACAGACCCATATTCACAGCACAACACAGCACTCACCTTCAACGCATTTACAACTTTTCTGTGTGTGTGTGTGTGTGTGTGTGTGTGTGTGTGTGTGTGTGTGTGTGTGTGTGTGTGTGTGTGTGTGTGTGTGTGTGTGTGTGTGTGTGTGTGTGTGTGTGTGGTGATGTCATAACGTTATAATCTCAGGAATCCTGATATGGGAATGGAAACTGATATAAAATGGAATGGGTGGGCCTACTGCTGTGTGATTGCAGGACTGGATGGTGGCCAGACTAAAAAAAATACCATGGTGTTGGGGAGTGGGATCAAGTGGTGGGGTAGAAGAAATGAGAAGAAATGTGCTCTCGAGAGAATATGTAGCCTATATTTGTGTTTAAAATTGAATATCACAAATATTCTTTAAAGGTGTGAAACTGAGAATTGGCATTGAAGTAGAATGGACATGTTATGGTTGTATATGGTAGGCCTATGCCTACAACTTTATTGGGCCTTCTGGAACTGGGACCACAATCTGGGAACAAATATTTTCATATTTTATATTTTTCAAAAGCAGAGGTACTTTGTGCAATTGCTTAGCCCACCAAACAGAAAATGTAGGCCTAAAGGACATTCTAAAATGTTGTGCATGTTCAGAAAAGCAGGCCCTATTGAAAATGCCCAATGGCAAATAGTGCCAGAAAAGATTTCTCCTATTCCCGTTAAAGCATTTACAGCATGTTGTACACGGGGATCATGGTAAGCTTTGCATCAACATTCCTTTTATATTACACATTATTGACTCAACTCCATCCAACATTTTTGAGTGTGTACACTGATTTGAGAACGGTTCTCCAGAGATGCGCATGCTCTTCATAGTGGACTGTATGATGCTCTCGCGTAAGATCCGGGCCCGAGGAAGGATGAATGCAAATTTCAAAGATGGCGGCGGAGGGAGGAGGGAAGGAGATGAACGAAATTAAAACTCAGTTCACCACCCGGGAAGGCGCCTACAAACTCCTCACTCACTCCGAATATAGCCGCCCCAACAGGGTGCCTTTTAATTCACAAGGTTCTAACCCCGTCAAAGTCTCTTTCGTCAACGTCAACGATCAGTCTGGCAACGGCGACAGAATCTGTTTCAATGTGGGCCGGGAGCTCTACTTCTATATCTACAAAGGCGTCAGAAAGGTAAACACGGCCCTCTCCGTTTGCGACTCAAGTTTTCCCTGCAGCTAGTTTGCTTGGCAACTTGCTTAGATAGGCGCACAGTGTTGTGGCTCCTTTGAGACAGGGCTGTATTGCGAAGTCTGGGTTAGTTTGGGAATTGATGGCAGCCAGCTAGCTGCAAGCTAACATTTAGCATTAGTGTTGTGGTATGCACAACACGGCTAGTTCTAGCGTTCACTAGCATGCTAGACAGCTAGCAGTGTTACCAGAAGTAACGCTACCCTTCTAAGCTGATAGCGTCCTAAGCTGATAGCGCAGGCCCCGCTTCACCTGCTGCGGACGACCCGTGACAGTGAATGCAAACACAGGCAAAAGCCCTCTGCTTCGAATTTACGCATATGTTAATAACTTCGTGGTTAACTTGTTTGACCTCCGCTGCTCTTCAAGTCGGCTGTTTTGTGACGTGACACTCAAAGCATTGGTGTAGACCGAGTCCCCGATGACTGAGAAGCCCAAGCTAAGCTTCAGAGACCTGTAAATGTATGACTCAGCTGGGCTTTTTGGAACGGTGGTGTCATTCTGACTTTCTGCGCATCGGAATTATTTAGACTCTAGTGTTGGAAGCTAACATTAGCCTTTTCCGATAGACCTGTTTTCGCGTCTGGCCTGGCCAGGACGCACAAGTGCAGGTTTGTTTTCCGTTGGCCTAAATCAACACATTATACAAAGGCATTGACAGTGTCTGCTAATTAGTATTGCTCCAGTGAACCAAATGTTTCCTACATAGTTGAGGCGGCTGCATCTTTTTATTTCAGTTATTTAATGGAAGAGAGCGAGGGCTGTTTGCGGCCACCTAGATTGCTGTGTCCATGTCCCGTTCGTCCATCGCAGTGAGTGCATAGGCGAGTTTTCAGGCTAAACAAACAAGTGGCCACCACCAGCGTCGCTGATTTTGCGCACTGGTCTGGCGTTGGTGGCAGCCGATGCATCACGAGGGTCGGGTTAGCTGCCTGCCTGCGCGCTTCATATAGTTTGGCCCGTGTTCCATTTGTCTTGGCATGTAGTTTGTGCACTGAATACAGGACATGCCATTGTTACGGGGACATTTGTCCCGAAACGCTTTGCCTCCCGTGTGCCGTTGGTGGCTTGGGATGGTTGAAAACAGATGCTTTTGTCTGTTGTCACTGCTGCTGCTGTATGGGACAGTGTGTGGCTGACTGACTGACGTGTTTGGCTTGTTGAGAGCCAAGTAACTCAGTTTGCACACTGTTGATAAACAAGCGGCCCTGTGAGGGCCAGCAAGGTAGGAAATAACAAATTTAAGCAGAAATGCGACCCTCCCCGAGTCATGCATTTACGTTGGCTCGACTCGCCTGGACTGCCTGCCTTGACTCTATGGTCGGTGCTGAAAGTGGCTGTGTGAGGATTTCCAAGACTCTCACCCGTCAGGATTCCTGCACATGGCCTGCCTGCCTGGACAGCTTAATGACTTGGCTGTTCCGAAACCTAGCAGATGAAAGGCTACTCTGTCTGTCTTGTAAGAAAAAAAAAATAGCCAGTTGATAAGATTCGAGTTGTTGACAGTTGAGGCTGGATGCCTGCCTCTGCATCTTGCCATCATATTATCTTTGGGGAGTCAAACGTACCTTTCAGTCTCTGTGTCAGTGCCTCTGTAATGTGTCTACACAACAAGAAAAACCGCACAGAAAAGTTTTCCGCATCGCTTTCGGTGCCCCCTGTGTGTCATTGTGCCTGGGCTCGTGTATGTCACCATGGTAATTGGGCAAGCTGGCAGATTCATTCAGCAGCTGGGCAAAATATTCATCTTATTCATTCACTCACCACTTTCCGTGTGTGTGTGTGTGTGTGTGGCTGTGGCTGTGGCTGTGTGTGTGCACATTTGTTTGTGTGTGTGTGTGGCAGGCTGCCGACCTTAGCAAGCCGATCGACAAGCGCATCTACAAGGGCACGCAGCCCACGTGCCATGACTTCAACCACCTGACGGCCACGGCCGAGAGCGTCTCGCTCCTAGTCGGCTTCTCCGCTGGCCAGGTGCAGCTCATAGACCCCATCAAGAAGGAGACCAGCAAGCTCTTCAATGAAGAAGTAAGCACTGTGTGTGTGTGTGTGTGTGTGTGTGTGTGTGTGTGTGTGTGTGTGTGTGTGTGTGTGTGTGTGTGTGTGTGTGTCATCATCTTTGAAGGGGAGAGCTGAATGGTTTTGATGAGTCAGCCTCGTCCATCCTATTGTAGGCTATATCAGAAGTTGAATGTGGCGTTTCGGAAGTGTTTTAGACGTGTGTGTGAGAGAGCGAGAGAGAGAGAGAGAGTGTGTGTGCGTGTGCGTGTGTGTGTGTGTGTGTGTGTGTGTGTGTGCGTGTGTGCGTGTGTGCGTGTGTGTGTGTGTGTGTGTGTGTGTGTGTGTGTGTGCGTGTGTGCGTGTGTGCGTGTGTGTGTGTGTGTGTGTGTGGGAGAGAGAGTGAGTGAGATGAAGTGTGGTCCTTCACTGCTGTCTTTTTGTGTTAGCTGGAGAGGGGTCATGAGAAATGTCTGAGCTCTTCTTTTCATTGCCCGTCTAGCTAGTGTAGCCGTATTCATCACTGTACTGCATTTTACCAACTCATGGATAAGGGAAATAAATATCTGTCTTCAATGATGCTGTTGGTCTGCAGTAGCGGTTGTTTGTTTCCTCTTGGAATTCCTTCACTGATTTCTTAATTGTTGACTGCTCGTCATTAAATGAGGTCTGCAGATTGCGTATGAGTTCCAAAACTTAATTTAATACACAAAACATAGTCAAGGAAAATATGGTAGCATGCATTTTTCAATAGTTATCTAGCTTGAAGTGTGGCACATGGGAGATTAGGTTTGTGTGTGCACACCCTCTCACTTTCAGAGATAGTAAATGTATGTGACCATGCAAACTCATGTGGGTACAATTGTGTTTGAATGTTTGAAATGTTGCTGTAACTAAACTCTTCCCTTTTTTTCCCCCACCACCCTTTCTTCCCTAATTTCCTTCATTCTCTTATCTCCTGCCACCCCCCCCCCCCCCACACACACACACACACACACACAAACACACAAATAACAACAACTACAACCATCTCCTGATCTTTTGTCACCCTCCTCCCCCAATCTCTCCCTAAACCCCACACTCAATGTATTGCCACCCACCAACCAACCCACCCACCCACATCTGTGCGCCTCCCGCCCTCAGAGACTAATAGACAAGTCGCGGGTGACGTGCGTGAAGTGGGTGCCGGGCTCGGAGAGCCTGTTCCTGGTGGCGCACTCGAGCGGCAGCATGTACCTGTACAACGTGGAGCACACCTGCGGCACGGCGGCGCCCCACTACCAGCTGCTGAAGCAGGGCGAGAACTACGCCGTGCACACCTGCAAGAGCAAGCAGGCGCGCAACCCGCTGCTGCGCTGGACGGTGGGCGAGGGGGCGCTCAACGAGTTTGCCTTCTCACCCGACGGCAAGCACCTGGCCTGCGTCAGCCAGGACGGCTTCCTGCGCGTCTTCAACTTCGACGCCGTGGAGCTGCACGGCACCATGAAGAGCTACTTCGGCGGCCTGCTGTGCGTCTGCTGGTCGCCCGACGGCAAGTACATCGTGGCGGGCGGCGAGGACGACCTGGTGACCGTCTGGTCCTTCCTGGACTGCCGGGTCATCGCCCGGGGACACGGCCACAAGTCCTGGGTGAGCGTGGTGGCCTTCGACCACTGCACCACCAGCGTGGAGGAGAGCGAGCCGCTGGAGTTCAGCGGCAGCGACGAGGACTTTCAGGAGCAGCCGCCTCCTCCGCCTCCCCAGCCGCCACCTCCCCCCGCCCAAAACACCTCCTCCTCCACCTCCTCCTCCTCGGCCCCCGGCGGGGGAGGCGCAGCGGGCTCTGGGTCGACCTCGTCGCAGCAGCAGCAGTACGGTCGTGACCGGGCCAACAGCACGCAGTCGCGCCTCTCCAAGCGCAACTCCACCGACAGTCGGCCGGTGAGCGTGACGTACCGCTTCGGCTCGGTGGGCCAGGACACTCAGCTGTGCCTGTGGGACCTCACCGAGGACATCCTCTTCCCCCACCTGCCGCTCTCGCGGACGCGGACGCACACCAACGTCATGAACGCCACCAGCCCCCCCGGAGGAGGAGGAGCAGGGGGAGTGGGGACGACGGGGGGTGGGTCGGGGTCAGGGGCGGCTGCCGGGGGCAGTAGCAGCACCACGGGGGGCTCCATGTCCACTACTACCACCACCACCACTGGGGGCTCGTCGTCAACCGTGACGACGGGAGCCAACAGCAGCAGCAACCCCAGCACCAACGGCAACAACAGCGGCGCCAACACGCCCAACGCGCCCAACTCCCTGCCCGCCACGCTGCCGCGCTCCAACAGCCTCCCGCACGGCGCCGCCGCGGCAGGAAGCGGAAACAGCAGCAGCGGCGGAACGGGAACAGGAACCGGAACCGGCGGCAGCAGCAGTACAGGAAGCGGCGGCACCACGGGAGGAAGCAGCGGCGGCGGCAAATCCAGCCTGATAGATGGAGGCACCAGCCTGGCGGCGGGCATGGTGGGCAAGTTCGCCACGCTGTCGCTGCACGACCGCAACAAGGACCGGCATGGGCACCAGCACCACCACCACAGCAGCAGCGGCGGCGGGCACCACGAGAAGGACCACAAGCGCAACCACAGCATGGGCCACATCAGCAGCAAGAGCAGCGACAAGCTCAACCTGCTGGCCAAGCAGAGCAAAACGGACCCGGCCAAGACGCTGGGCACGCTGCTGTGCCCGCGCATGGAGGACGTCCCCCTGCTGGAGCCGCTCATCTGCAAGAAGATCGCGCACGAGAGACTCACCGTGCTCATCTTCCTCGAGGACTGTTTTGTCACCGCCTGCCAGGAGGGATTTATTTGCACATGGGCGAGGCCCGGCAAAGTGGTAAGTTCCCCTTGATTTGAGAAAACTGGGAGAGAGAGGAGGAGAGTGCATGCAAAAGAGAGACAGGTAGGATGAGGAGAAGGGGAGAGAGGAGACTACAGATCACTGGAGATATGTGTTTTATTTGTATGACTAGTCTGTCCAGAAGTTCCTTTTGATTTGAGAAAACTGAGAGAGATGGATAGTGCAAAAGAGAGAGAGAGAGATGGGGAGAAAGGTAAAAAAAACCAGATCTCTTGACTATTTATCTGTCTGTTAGTCTGTCTGTTTCTGTTCAGTCTGTCCCATTCCCCTCTCCCACCACACATTGTCCCACCAAACGACTAACTAACCAACCAACCAACCAACGTGTCACGCCACACCTCTGCATTAAAATGGTGGTAGAAAAGAAGAGCCCTCCCCACCCCTCCCCTACCTCCCTCCTTACCCCTCCTTTTTATGCATGTCCGCTCTCACTGCCCTCAGCTGTCCACATCTGCAAATTGTTGCTCTCATCTCATCATGCTCAACAGGCTTTCTCCATCACCCACCGGGCAAAGTCTGTAGTGTGTGTGTGTGTGTGTGTGTGTGTGTGTGTGTGTGTGTGTGTGTGTGTGTGTGTGTGGTGGGTAGGGATGGCGAAAATTGAAAAAACTCTTAACCGGCTACTGAGACTCATTAACCGGTGGTTAACCGGTTAACCGGTAATCTTGAATTATACAACGTTCGCGTCTTTTTTTCACATAAGCCTTTTTTTTTGCTGTGCAGACAGGACCTGCCATGTCCAGCCACTATTGCCAGATGGAAAATGCTGAATTATCGTACTAAAACCTCAACATTATCGTTTTTTGGGGGGCTTTTGGGGAGGAAATTATCATTATAATTATTATTATTATTACAAGCGGTTAACCGGTGGCAGAAAATGTTAACTGGTTAAAGTTGATCCGGTCGACTATCGGTTAACCGGTTACCGGTTAACATCCCTAGTGGTGGGCGTGCCCATGAGCGTGACCTAGCGTAATGGTAGCTGCTCCTGTTCTGGTTTTGGCTCCTATTCCTCTAAGACTTTTTCTGCTCGGAGGGCCATGCCTTTTCTCTCTCGCTCGCTCTCTCTGTCTCTCTGTGTCTCTCTCTCTCTCTCTCTCTCTCTCTTCCCTCTATCTCTCGCTGTCTTCATAAACCTTCCTCATCTCCATGTTTAATTGGCTTTATTTGTCTCTCCCTCCCGTCTACTTGGCTGCCTTTGTCTGCTCCACGGCAGATCTCATTGGGTCCCCATCCAGCCGCATGCGCTCGGCTAGAACGATTAGCAATCACCAAGATGCATATCTTTACTTGTTCTCTGTGTGACTCTGTGTGTGCCTGTGTGTGCGTGCCTGATTGCCTGTGTGAGCGTGCCTGATTGCCAGTGTGTGTGCGCGCGTATGTGTGCGCATGCGCCTGAGTTACTGTGTTTGTGTGTTAGTTGGGACTCTGTCTTCATTCTAAGGCAAATAGAAACTCAGAATTTCCAATAGAGCCGGAGGTGTACTATAATGGGTGACAGACAGATAAGACTCAGGTAGTGTTTTCAGGCCGACCAAGACCGTGCCAGTGTCCGCTCCCGCACCAGTTGTGTTCGGAACTAAAGTGCTTAGCTGTTGTGTTCATCATAACAGGCTCTAAACTTTTCCGCAAATGATCATGTCATATTACCCGGATGAACCTGCTGACATCCGCGTTGTCGTCATGGTTTGCAAAGAAAAATTTGGTATTTCAGTTCACATCACAAACCAACTTTCCGATTCTGGAACACTCAGATTCGCCAGTTCGAATGACCAGCATTGTGGCACATCTTGCTGTTCATCATCTCAAACCATTGTGGGAGTGATGATATCAATACTAGGGCTGGGTTCAAAAGATCGAATCGCGATCCGATATCGATTCACGTTCGAAAAGGACGATATCGATTCACAACTTTGTGGATCGATCTTTTGCCGATCATCATTGGCGCTATTTTCTCATCCCCATCCTGTAGCTCTCTTCCACAGTTTCCCACTTCATTCTCACATACCAAGGTATTTCATGTTTGTTGTTGGCATCAAAGGCTGAGATATTTCGGTTTTTATAACCGGTCCTAGAATTCTAGGCATAAATGGGTTAAAGTGACAGCCCAGCAATACAAAGATCGATATGGAATCGAATCGGATCGGATCGTGGATCGAATCGGATCGTAGCCTTCTGGATCGGAATCGAATCGATCCAGGAAATTTGGATCGATTCCCAGCCCTACTAAATACAAGAGCATTCAATACTTCCTATTTTTAGGCATCATTGTGCATATTCGCGTCGATCTGGGGGTCTGTTTGTGTCTGTGTGTATGTGTGTCTCTACATACGCTTCCTTTCATGCTACCATTGTTATTATTTTGAAGAGTTGTACATTAGCGAGACCAAGCCCATGTTCCTACACCTGCAATCTCTCTCTCTCTCTCGCTCTAGCTCTCGCTCTTTCTCTCTGTCATTACAGCCAAATCATGTGGCATCCATAGAATACAGACCACGAAGTTGAGAGGAAACATGCAAATTTACATGCAGTGTTGGTGGATACTAAATATGCATCATGTGACCCCTTGGCCCTATAGCTTACAGTGGGATGCATTGCAATAATCATGCTACTTTTGAAGTCCTAGTATGAGAGCAAGAAGAAAATTAGCATTGTGTGGATTGGAATAGTCAAAGAGAAATGCTTTTGAAAAACGCACTCTTTCTTTTTCTCCCAATGCCAATGTTTGTTTTTTTGTTTTCTTTTCACAGGGTTTATTGTCATCCCAAAACCAAGCCAACTCACCCAGTGGGACTGTAGTATAGCCACAATATTTCTGCTGCTAAGAATCCTGCATCACAGATGTTGAGTCACACAGAGGTGGATGCTGCTCCTCACCCTCAAAAGCATTGCAAGTTTTTTTCCCCCCTTTATTTTGTTTCTTTTTTCTTTTCTTTTCCCCTTTACTCCGTTTCTTTTCCTTCCCAATCTCCACTCCCTGCTGAGATCTTTATATTTTTGGTTGTCACACATGCTGCCCCAGAGTTTAGATGGTGGATGTGCTTAAATGCAGACACAAGAGAAAAGAAGGAAAAAAGGGTGTGGTGCAATTTTTTTGGATTTTTTTTTTTTTTTTTGGAAAGTGGCAGGTGTATTCCCAGAGTTTTTAAGAGTTGTATTTATTTTATTTTTATTACCCTTTTTTTGCTAACAGACATCTGCTTGACTTCAGTTTTTTGCCCCCACTTTTGCCCTCCTTCTCAACTTTCCCCTCTCCCCCACTCCCAATCATGCTCTTCTGCTCGGCTTCTGTTCGGATCATGGTTGACTAAGTGAGCCGTACGACTGACGAATCAATCAGTGGTAAGAATCCGACCGGCCCATGATGTTCTCAAATACAGAGGGGTGGGAGGCACGAGAGCGAGAACTTTGCCGCCCTCCAAATTCCTCCTCTCCTCATCCCGTCCCCCCCTCTTCCTCATCCTCCTCCTCCTCCTCCTCCTCTTAATTCCTTTTTCTTTCCTCATTGAGAACTTTGCACTGATTTTTTTTTTGTCTTTTTTGTTTTGTTTTGTAATAACTACTATAAAGGATTTAAAGAAATGGAAAGGTTCTGAGGATGGCCTCCACGCACTTGGCTTTGTGATCCTCTGTCTTGAAATTTGAAATCTGAAAAAGCTGGATGCTGCAATCATAGTTTTTTAAAACGAGAAAAAAAATTGTTTGCACTTAATAGTTTATTAGAAGAGAATGGCTTTACATTTTTGTGTGTGCGCGCAAGGACTCACAGACAGAAATAAGGAGGAGAATTATGAACTGATAACTTTGTATCTATTGAGCATTTATTTTAATATTGTTTCAGATCAAAATCTGCTCTGTATAATATTGTACAATATTGTAATTCAGTGATTTGATGGGGCGAACAGCGAACCCGATCAGTGCTCTAGTGGACATTTTTGTCATCATTAAAGGAAATAGTGATCTTTCTTAAGCAGAAAACTATACATATTAATAATATTAAAATAATCTTAAATATGCAGGTTTCTGTTTTTTTCTTTATTTTCTCTTGTACAGATATTCATCCAGAGGTATTTTGGTATAGGAGATTTTTTGTGTTCAATGCTCTCATCTACGAGCTGAAGCGCTTACCTATTGTTAACAGATTCACGAAAGAATGAGAGAACGTAAGAAAGAAGAGAAATAACGTAGTACAGCAGGGGCTGTTCAGGCTCTAATATTATATGAAGCTCAGGAAGTCTCCGAAAAGACTAAAGATACAAACAAAAAAGCTAAAAAATTATGGCTAGTTCATATTTTGCCTACCAACAGCAATGCTATTACTCAATGTAACGCTAAGTAACACCCAACTAGGAACAACTAGATTTGAAGTTGAACAGTAGGACCCTTATCTGTGTCAGACACTTCAATGTTTTTTACTGTATCTTCTTTTGTGACTACCAATCATTGTTGATGAAGCCTACGTTGACTCCACGCTAACTGGGGAATGGAGGAAGACACTGACATGGTCATACCCTTGGTTTTTTCAATGTGGTTGACATTTTACATCTCACCTTTTGTTCTGTATTAAAACGAGAACGTATATGAATGTGTGGCCTCCTCCTTGGGTTACTGCCAGACGACTTCCATCTTCCAAGTTCTCTCAAGTGGTCTGTGTGTTTTTATTTTAGTTTGTTTGTTTTTATTTTGCTCTCCCCTGTTTTATGTCACCAATTTTCATGGTGTGGAGAGACACATTTCTGTCACTCTTGTCTTGTCCTGGGAATAAAGAATTCATATAGTTGATTTCTAACTGGAACCGAATACATGTTTGGCATCACCATTTATTTCTGAATAACCACTCTGGTGATGTGGAAATATTTTGAGTGGGACATTTTTTTAAATCCCTGGAGCAGGTCATTTTAATTACGGAGATATTATTCCCATGAGCTCAGTGCGTGGTCATGTCTGTAATGGGGGACAACAGGAGAACATGAAGAGTGAAGAAAACTTGAAATGTGTTAAGTCAGCACTTCATGCGTGTTTCATTGCCTAAACCTACCAGGGGAATCTGTATACGGCATCTATATGGTGAAAATTATTAAATGTATTTATAATTTAATATTAATCTATTAAGGTCTCACAAACGTGCCATCTAAGATGGTCCACCTGTAGTTGGTTTATGCATAGTGGAATAGGCTATGATTACATGAAACTATTGAATGTGCACTTAATAGAAAATCTGTAATCTGTTAATAGAAAATCTGACGTGATGAACAGTATGACTAAGCTTCAAATGCCAATTTGTGTTCTGTGTGCAGTCATGATGCCTGATAAGGAAATGCGCTCTGACATCCTCAATTCACTTAATGCCGCAAAGAGGGGGAAAAGGCTGCTCGTTCTTAAATGTTAACTACATTCTTTATTGCCATGGCATTTGTGTAAGCAGTGCAGAAGACGGACAAATTATTCACAGGAAAAGGTGACTACAAGAGGAAGTTGAAGGTTGACGACAAACAAACACTTAATACAGCTCTGTCTCTATATTTATCCTTGACCATCTATGAGAGTCTTTTGTTTTAACAGTGGTACAAGAAGGTCACATTGGGAATGCACAACCTCTCATCAAAGAATGTTGGTGAAAAACAAATGTCTCCTCTCATCATTTCTTCCGTTATACTGTGATGACCATCTTCAACAATGACATGGTGATTCTATACCGTCGATACATACAGCCTTTTATCTAGTATACCATTTAACAGATGTGTATAAATACTGCTGGCTCAGCAGTTCCAGGGGATGGAGTTGGTGTCACCAGAAGCTGACAGGATTCTCCACCTCTTGACTTTACAGGTCCTTGCCACTGGGTGGCATTGTGTGTATATGTGATTTTTTTTTTTTTTAGAATGAACACACACTGTTCCATTCCTGAACCTGTATGATGTCCAAGTGGTTTCATTCAGGTAGTTCATTGTGTATGGGCACAGTTACAGGTAGCTTGCGGTTGCTCAGTATTGTCCACGCTTCCGGTCCAAAGGGGGCATGTAGTATCTTTTGAAAGTGTTGCGGTGAGGATCTTCTCTGGGCTGGGGGTGTGGAGGGTGGGGGCACAAAGGAAGAGGAATAAGCACAGGGTGAGTCTACATGGAGTCATGGGAGTCAGTACATCACCTAAGCTGAAATGCAACGCTCAATAGTTCTGCACTTGGACTGTATAATGAGACACCATACAATGACGTGATGGCCAGGGATTCGGCTATGATGTTATCACTATATAAATAAATAAGAAACGTCCATTGTCAAATGAGGAGCAGTGAACATATAGGTGTGCTCTTTTCACTGTATTAATCATCTCATCCCTAACATCCAACTGACGTCGAGTACCAGTATCTCTAGCTCACGTACAGTGAAGTGTGACAAGGCCATAGTCATTCTCAATCTTCAAGCACTTTTGTTGTTTCTCAGTGGTAGTAACTGACCCAACACTGATGTAAAGTGTATTTTTTCCTAGTGCTGTTGCGAATGAAGCACTATAAAACCCCAAGGCCAGACTTTGAGTGCCTCTGTGAAGTAGAGGCGTGATGGCACATTTATAACTCTTCAGAGAGATGTCTCACCTTCACCAGGCGGGGGTGGCACTTCTTGGAGGTGATGGCAGGCAGGGAGCCCCTGTGCGTGATGGTTAGGGCAGGCAGGCTGGAGACTGGATAGGTGATCTTGGGCGAGGGCATGATGTTTAGCTTGGGCAGCTCCACGGGGAACCTCTGCGTGTTGCACCGCAAGACTGGATCACCCACATGCTTCAGATGATGCTGGGATGGGGGGGGAGAGACGATGACAACGGCAAATGTAAACAACGTGTGTGGTTTAGAGCAGTGTTTCCCAACCAGGGGTATGTGTACCACTAAGGGTACGCCAGCACACTGCAGGGGGTACTTGGAATTATTATAACAAATGTATGGAGTAGTCACATCAGGACAGAGAAGGCGATATAGAACATGAATTAAGGGGTACTCATGGCACAACTTTGAGGCTTAGGGGGTACGTGAGACAAAAAAGGTTGGGAAACATTGGTTTAGAGTATAACATTTCTGTTTTCTTTCAGAGGGCATGAAGGGATGGGCGGAGGGAGGGGAAGGGGGAGCGGTAGGGCGTGTTTGGATTAGCAAGGTGAGTACGGAGTCTCATCTTTCCCAGTACGGCACACAGACAGTCACATGTTGATGCAGAAAGTCACATGACACCTGAGAAAAGGCGTGGGACAGCAGGCTACATTATACAAGTATTTAACAGTTGTAAGCAGATTGTCATTAATTCCAAAACATTTAGGCAATTTGAGGCCTGGAATTGTTTCCTACTCTCTGTCCTTAACTCTAATAATCTGCATGAGGTGAGGGGCTTGTCTCATCTTTCCTTTCCTTTCTTTCTTTCTTTCTCTATTTCTCTATTTCTTTCTTTCTTTCTTTCTCTATTTCTCTATTTCTTTCTGCCTTCCCTCCTCCCTCCCTACATGTCTCCTTTATTGTCTGGTGATCTCTCTCTCTCTCTCTCTCTCTCTCTCTCTCTCTCTCTCTCTCTCTCTCTCTCTCTCTCTCACTGTCCCACCTGTCTCCTTCCTTGTCTGGCGATGCGCCACAGCTGGTCCACAGAGCTGGGTGTCCCGCTGGTCTCTCCCCCCTCCACCGTCCCGATGGCTCTCCTCAGGCTCACCGCACGCTTCTCCACCGCACTGGGGGAGAGGCAAGAGAAGGCAAGAACATACACACACACACACACAAGGATGTCAGCAAACAAACACAAATGAGCAAAGACAGCAAACATTTAATATTTGGTAACGTCTAATATTTTGGGGTTTATTAAGATGGCTGCCGTTTATTTGACTTACGGGCCTCTGCTTTTGTCTGCTTAAGATAAAACCTTTTTCTACTGTCCAGACTGATTGCCAGTTCAGATGTCATCTTCCTACTAAGATAGTAAAACAGGTACTCTTCACACCTGCTTGCTCATCCTAATTTGCCTAAAATGGGTATCCTCAGTGCATAAACACCTACAGAACTGATTAGATAAAACGGTAACACTTTATTTTAGGGATACATCTATTAGCACTAATACATACAATGTTAATGCCTGCATAAGTAACTTGTAAGGCATGTACTAAGCAAATGCTAAGGCCTACTAGGTCCTTACTAAGGTTAAATTGGTAATAAATCCCTTATTGTGCATGAACAAGACATTTGCGAATACATGCCTAACAAATGTTTGATTTTGCTTTGTACATGCCTTACAAGTTACTTATACAGGCACATTGTATGTATTAGTGCTAATACTTTGTAGATGTATCCCTAAAATAAAGTGTTAACGATAAAACTGATTTGTATACTGTTATATATCAGGTTTATTAGCTAAACACAGTCCTATAAAAGAGGTATGGAGGTGCTACCGTTGCTCCTTGAAGAAGGTGTGCGTCAGTGCGGTGCGTGCGCTGATGCGTTCCTCGGGGTCGTAGGCCAGCATCTGGTAGAGCAGGGAGAGTGTGCTGGGGGGCACCTGGGGGATGAGGTGGGAGATGCCGCAGCCCTTCCGCGGGGGGAAGTCAAACCGCATCGCCCTAGACCTTTGCCATAGAACCGAAAACAAACACACACACACACACACACAACAAGCAGGAGACAAGACAGACACCACACACACAAGGGAGAGGACAGAACAGGGCAGGAAGCAGCCTTACTTATGTTTCTGCCCTGCACCTCTCTGTAATTAATCAGCAGGCCATCCTATCTGTGTAGCAGTGAGGATGTGCTCTGGCAGATCATTAGGCATGTTTGAAATCGTCCGCACCGTAAAGAATGCAGTGTTAGAGTATAGAGTACGCTGGGACAAAATATACTCTTGAAGATGTAAAGTCAACTGTGTGTAATGAACACTGCAGCATGTACTGTGCGGCTGGATTGAAGCGGTGGGACATCAAAATTTGAAATAGTTTTAGTCAGGAGGGTTTGCATGGGACATAAGCATAGGGCAGGGTTTCCCATAGAACATTTCTTAGTCATGATGGGTGGGGGGTAGCTGGAGTCAGTGACAACAATCATGATGGAAAGACCATCTTTCATATAGAATATGAACACAAAATGCAAAAAAATGCAATTAGAGGTTTTTGAAAATGCAGAAATTGCATTCACAATTCCAAATATCCAAATCCAATATATTTTCAGGGGACCTCATCAAAGTGGTAGGTGTTTGTTGTCGTTGCCGTTGACCTTGTTATACCAAACCTCATGTTATACCACACCTTCCCATACCTGTGCATGTGGTATGCTCAGATGTGGACGATCTTGTCTAAAACCCCATAGTTAAGGTCCAAAAGACTAATCGCTTTGTGTCAAACAGAGGACTTCAAACAAGCCCTTCAGATCAATTCCTCTCACAACCTGAACCTCACTGATATTTTGTACAATTTCTACAATATCCAGATTTCAACCTTTTTCAAATTTAATTTAGTGACTTCCAAAACTAAAGTGTGTCTGTGTCTGTGTAGAGTACTGTCCTGGAATGCTCTTTTTTAATTGTTTCCTGGTGGACTCTAAGTTGCTTGGCCCCTACAGTACTTAGTGAACACTTTTCCATAGCCTGTTTTAAAGGGACACTGTGCAGGATATGGTCAAAAAGGTACTGCAACTATGCTGCTCATTGAAAATGTGTTGCCTATTGCCAAATCTTTTCATGTAAGTTTACTAAGTAATAAATGAATATTTTCTAGTATGGTCCAAGTAGAGACATTTTTGCAGCTAAAAAGGTCTATTTTTGGAAATTCAAAATGGCGGACCATGGAGACCAAAATAGTGGACCAAGATCCCCCTTTTCATGTATGAAAAGTGCAACTTTTCCAGTCATAATGAATACTTAGAATTTGATGGTGGTGGTAAGTATTCATGAAAAAGGTAACATTAGTGAATGGGCAGCATGAATTCTGGAAATAAACAACTAAAAATCTCACACAGTGTCCCTTTAATGCTTTAATGTTATGTATTCCTCATCAATGCCATGCAGACAGTACTTTGCGCCCCACAGAGCAATAGATTGGCTTAATACGGACTTAACTGCTGTGAAGGAGTAAAGTCTTCATGGTAATTAAAGGGAAATAATAAAGAGAATGGAGGATTAAACACCTACTGTTTGAACTTCTGAAGCACATCGTTGTCTGGCGTCCCCAGCACATCATGGATCTTGTCGACCTGGTCAATCTCATTGGATCCGGGAAACAAGGGGCTCAGACTATGACAAAAAACACATTAGAGTCATTTTATACTTTCTATAATCATGTACAATGCAATCTGTTTTCAATTCTTTAGTAGCAGCTCATCACATCTCTCCTCAACAAACTATCGTTAAACTACATTTTACTCAGTCTTTTGTGGATTGTTCCCCCAGTGCATACAAGTATCAATACATCAAAAGATACATCAATGTCTCTGGTTGCTATAGCACTGCTGAAGTTAACTAAGCTGACATCACAAAACCCAGAACAAGCAGTATCATGAGCCGAGATGAGTGGGGCAGGTAACAGGCATTGAAAAACAGTGATGATGATATTATATAGTGAAAGGTCAACGTGCCCCATCAATGACATTGTACAAATTGTATGATTGTATAACTAAAGTAACACATGATGTAATTTGACATTCAATGGACATCAGTCCAAGCATCCACCTCATAATCTCAAAGAAGACACAGCCGGCACTCCAGATGTCCATCTTGAGGGAGTAGTAGCCGTCGGTCAGCAGGCACTCGGGGGCGCGGTACCAGCGTGTGGAGATGTACTCGGTGTGGGGCGGCTGGGAGTACACACTCCTACATGATCCAAAGTCTGCAAGCTTCAGGACATCATGCTACAGGGCAGAGGCAGCCATGAGGTTTCAAGTCAAACCTGCACTGCAGTCTGGTCAGTGTTAGCTGTTTAATGTGCTTTACTAGTCAAACTTTCTTACCTAAGAATTTATCTTATGTTCCAAATGCTGCTGAATATGTGAATAGTAACTACAATGTAGATACTATTATAATCGGTAAAAAGCTTAAATAATGCTCTAAATTAAGAACACTTACACGAATCAAAATATTCTCTGGCTTCACGTCTCGATGAAAGATCCCATTGCTGTAAGTGAGAAGAAAAGTTTTGATTATTTATTAAATTGGTTAAAATGGACAGAAGTCAGAAGGGAAATCTAACCACCCTGGTTCACACACTTATTACATAGAAATACGTGTTCTAATCCATTTTTCTATGGATATTTCTTTGATTTATTTGATAATTCAACCATTGGAAAGCTCAGTCTCTGCCCTTTCCAATGGTAGGATTAGGACAATTGCCGTGTTGCCACCTCGACTATAAACTGATAGGACCTGTTATTCATTCTCAATGGATTGTCTCAGTCATGTTTCAGTGTACAGGCATTACATTACATTACACTTAGCTGACGCTTTATTTATCCAAAGCGACTTACAGTTCTTTAGGTACAGGGTATTGGTTACAGGCCATAATCTGCTCATTTTCATTGACAAACAATAGAACACATCCGCCTCCTACTGTAAAATCTGCGGTCTGTGTGATCGCGCCCTTAGGCAGACCCAGGGACTGTTCTATTCATTCTAGGAGCATTATGACACGCCCCTTTAGGCAGACCGGAACCTGGTCACGTTAGGTGCCCATGGAAGCCTATTATGTTGGCATATCTCTATATACTTAAAGAATCTCTGGTGGCATGGCTTAGATTGATTTTTAATCCTGCGATGTGACCTGTATTTTGGTTGGATCTGCTCAAAGCAATGACTTCCTTACTCAGAAAGACAAGTTAGGTTGCACCTATTTGGTATCTCCTCGTGCTTCATTGATAACCTCATTACACTCGATAAAAAATTGTCTCAGATTGTCATGACTGTCTTGATGAGAGTCTTGAAACCATTTACATCAGGGGTGAAGAACCAATGTCTCGAGGGCCGTTTGCGGCCCTTGAGGAAGTTTTATCCGGCCCCCGATATAATTTTAATGTTATGCAGCTTCACATGAATATACAATATATACAATATACTGTAGGCCTAAAGTGCAGGAAGAAATCCTGGTTTGTGTTCATAGTACGGCCCTCTGAGGACTTTCACGGCCCTCAGATGAATTTGAAGTGGCCACCAAAATGAAAAAGGTTCCCGACCCCTGATTTACATCATTGCTATCCATTGTTCACATTGGCACAATTGCTAGGAATCGCTGACATACCTTTCTAGGTCAGGTCCCACTTTGCTCTGATTGGTCATTTTAAGTGGCATCATCAGACTCATCAATAACAAAATAATTTAATCTGCATTGAACATACACTATATATACGCTGCCAACTTCCATAGCATATTTTGGTGCATTTTCCCCACACAGTAAAATGGCTGTTATAAGTAATGACACCATCTATCACTAAAGGGAACCATGTCTAGAATTGCAATAATGCAATGCAAGGGCCACAAAACTGGTGGTTTTCATAGAATAGCATTACTCCTCTAGCATGTGCAATACTGTTTTATGTCTGTGCATACAAAATATAGGCAGTAAGCCAATAAGAGCCCTAGCCAACGCTTCCCCAGCAGCAAAAATGCAGTGAATGCATACATTAACTCAATAAATTACACATCATTTCCATTTTCATCTAGAAAACACAGACCATTGATGTGTTTATCCTCTTACCTATGCATATGATCCAGGGATTTGCATAATTGGAACATGTAGTGCTTGATTTTGCTTTCTGGCAAAGGATATTGTCTCCCTGCAGAACAAATACCTGAAATTAGCCTCTATGACAAGAACTAGTAACACATTTTAATATACGGAGCGGAATTCGCATCATTCAAACACAGACAACTTTCATAACTTGTGATTTCGCTAAAATTAAATTGTGCAAAAGAGGTTTTCACAACATATGTGAAATGTACTTTTCACTCATGTCCAGGCATTCATACCTTACCTCTTATAAACTCATAGATGTTCATGTCCATCAGTTCACAAATGAGGGAGAGGGTCCCCGAACCTGCGTCACTACATTTTACATAAAGGCAGGGGAACAGGAAATAAGAACATGATCTTTGCAATTCATTTAATATTTTCCAATAGCGTATGTGTGATTATTGGCAATGTACTTACAACACCAATTCATGAAGCTGGAGAATATTGGGGTGTGGGTTCAAGCATTTCATTGCCTGAACCTCCCTTAAGCTGTTAGCCTGCTCCAGGCTAGACATAAAATGAGATATCATCATTATTATTATTTCTTGCAACTGTATGTAAAATTGAAAGGAGCAGTGTGGTCTGATACAGGCCTAGGCCTACAGTGATTTATTTCTAGTTGTATTATTATTATTATTATTATTATTATTATTATTATTATTATTATTAGGCTATTATTAGGTTATTATTGTATTAGTTGTTGTTATATATATACAAGCTTAGGCCTAGGCTATACCATTTCGCCTTGTTTTCAAAATGCCTCAACTAAATCTAAGAACAATGTAAACTTTGCCCCTAGACTGTGTACAAGGTCATCATGGGGGCATGATGTCATCCAGCGAGGTAGGTACCCCCGTCTCTAATTACAAGCCTGAAGAAGCCGCTCAGACACTCTACCAAACACTACTGCAGGTGCACCATGCAGTGCACGTACCTGTCAATGGACTGCTTTATCGTTTTGCAGGCATAATATTTTCCATCCTTCAGACTCTGGGTCTTGACTACTTCGGAGAACGTCCCCTCTCCAATTTTCTTGATTATTCTGTAATCTAAATGGCACAATAAACATGTTTAATGAATGTGTAGATAAAATACTGTATTTTGCATACTGTATAAACCAGGTGTGAACAAAAGGTTTCACATGGGTCAAATTACAGAGTAGTCAAAAGAATAAATTGCTGAAACATTAGCCTTTCGACAGCAGCAGAGCACCAATAAGGCGAGCAGCCATGCACCGCCCTATTCCAAAACAAACATTTTCTAGCGTTACATTGTATCAGATTGTAATCCATTCGAAATTGTTTACTACAAAATGTTGACTTACTATTCATTCTCCTGTAACGTTAACAGAACGCAAACATCAAAACAACCCACGGCGCGGTTAAAGGAGCTAATATCAAACATTGTGTCAATTTCAATATCACCACGATGCTGACAGTAGTGAATTAAAAAAGATAAAAGGTTAATAAGCCCTTTTTACACCACGAGTCAGCACTCGCCATGTTAGCTGCTGATCTCTGTCTCCATGGTAACCAGGCACGCCTAAACTCTGACCCTAGAGGTGGAAGAGGCGAAACAAGAAACTTTGCTCCGGTGTAACAAGGGAAACTATTTGGTGACCGCTGTCAGTGTCGCTTGTCCTCTTTTGATCTTTGAGAGACATCGTCATCTAGCATGGATGTTACAACATATTCTGGAAATGAATTGTCATACACAACTAATGCATATAGAAAACGTTTGTTCGAGCCATCCTGCGCCTGAAGTCAAGAGTTCTTGGGATGCATAGCCTATGTTTGCGATGGCTGTTTAGCTCATATGAAATAGCTAGATATTTAGCCTTTTATGCCTTACCTCTTTTACTGAGGGAGTTAACGAGGGTTTCAGACCTACGACTATGCCGCTCCTTTTTCTTGTTGGCGTCCATGAAACTGCTTTATGTCATTATTTTCCCATAAAATTACCGCGGCCACAATTTCATTACCTTATTTTCTAAACATCCCATGATGGTTTAATTTAACACACACTGCCATTGCAAACGCCTTTCCCCAGTCCGCATTGGCAACCATTGTTCAAGCAACCCTATTTTTATGACAGAGCTGTTATCAAGAAACACTCCTTCGGCCTCCAAGCAGCCAGCGTCAAACATCTTGTGTACCCCGGCGTCCTCTGACACTCAGCTCAGCAGCATGCACAGCCCTGGCTCATATCTTCATATTATGCACTCGCCCGACCATCGACCTCGGCTCTGGCTCTCGGTGGGGCGCGCGGGTGTGTGTGTCTGTCTGCGCGCGCACGACCTTCCTGGGCGCGTTCGTGTGCTCACGCGTTTCTCTCACAGTCCCTCATGGAACTCGGCTTCCGTAGCTAAGGAAGTGGTCGCATGCGCAGTTTCAGTCAATGCTTGTAGCATGAAGCAAATGTGCAAAAGTATGTAGACACAACCTGCAGTTCAGTCTGTAAGTGTGATTTTCAGAAGGGATTTATGAAAGCCCGTGAAGATGAAAACCAGATTCAATACAGTGGATATTAGGGCAGTCATTGCCGAAATCAATGCAAAGTAAGTGCACTGTTGCTGTTGTTTTTGCGTTGCAGATGTGGAGTGACACCTTCCATCATTTACTTGATTCAGTGAAGTAATGCTAGTCTGGAACTTTGGTCCATTTTGAACTATAAGCATGGTACCTTCATTTTGTATTGCGATATAATCAGTATTATTGAGATAATTCCTGAAAGCAATGTTCAATGTATTCCATATGTTTACGTTACGTCTGATGTCTGACATTACTGTTGCCTCTGCCTCTGCCTCTGCCTTACTAGCTACATTGGAATGAGAGTGTACAATGTCTATGACATCGACAACAAGACATATCTCATTCGACTCCAGAAGTAAGTGAAGTTGTTAATTATCCACCCACAAATAAATCAAAGAGAGTAATTGTTTTGACAATTGGCATCGTCTTGAACGCCTATGGAAGTTGTGGATCATTGTGTTTCCATTTGTGTGTTTCAGACCTGACACCAAAGCTGTGATACTTATTGAATCGGGCATCCGTATCCATTCAACAGAATTTGAATGGCCTAAAAATACAATGCCATCCGGCTTTGCCATGAAAGTAAGAACATGAAATTAATGCAAACATCCAGTCCTCATGACATTTGAGATTGCCAAATGTAGATCTCCAGCCATTAACATTTGTCTTTGCCCTTTAAATGTATTTTCTAGTGCCGCAAACACTTGAAATCCCGAAGGTTAGTGTCAGTCAAGCAGTTGGGTGTTGACAGAATCGTGGACATCCAGTTTGGATCAGACGAGGCTGCATACCATCTCATTGTGGAGCTCTATGACAGGGTAGGAGACATTTGCATTGCAATGGTGCAGAACACTTATTTCAACCTTACCTGTGTTTATACATCAATATTTATCACTTCAGTTATCTTTCTGCATGGTTTAAATTAGTAAGTTATCACCATATTCTTCTCTGCATCCATACCAACATTACACACCGTTTGTGCTGTATGTTCAGTATGACATGACATATACATGGCATGCATGCAGCAGTAGATACAGTAGAAAAGGCAACACTCTCTTGTTTATTCTCTTTACTGATATGTTTAGTCTGGACATGGTGCATTCAACCTTTTTGTAAGAGAACATGCAAGATAGGGCTTTTCTATGCTCTCTGATGACTTTTATTGGACGCACACCCAAACACAGCAACAGCTGTCGCATCAAAGTACTGTTATACGAACAATGCACACAGCATTTAACAGTTAGAACCTGGACTTCAAACCCACTCCAAACCCTGCTATTTACGATCAACGTCTGTACTCAGGGTAACATCGTCCTGGCCGACTACGAGTACAACATACTGAACCTGCTGCGTTTCCGCACGGATGAGGCAGAGGATGTGAAGATCGCTGTGAGGGAGAGGTACCCAGTGGAGGCTGCTAGGCCCCCTGAGCCTCTCATTAGCCTGGAGAGGTACAGTATGGCCTAACGGAGGTCTCTTTTGTCGTTCCACATTTGTGGCCAATCATGCCATGCCATGTGGTTTTGCCTTACAGCAGTGGTTCCAAAGCATGTTTTTTTGTTTTACTCCAGACCTCATTTTGATATCCCACATATCTAGCAACTTACCCCATGTCCATTTCAGCTTACTTGTAGGCGATTAAACCTATAGACATACTGTATATGAAAGTATTTTATTTGGAGCTTTCTAAAAACGTCTTTTTGCGCCTTGATGAATGAGAATCTTGACAGACATATTTTGTTCACGTCATTAGCTCTACTCAGGGGAAATGGTCTTTTGAGGCTGTTGTGTGAATGCAGAATGTTTATCCCATCATCACAGGCTGACAGAACTCCTCTCCCAAGCTCCAAGTGGTGACCAGGTGAAAAGAGTGCTGAATCCTCACCTTCGTAAGTGAAACATGTAACATTATATCACTGATGCCATTTTTTGCCAGCCTTTTCTGTTAATTATTTTTTAGCATCATGCCATGATGTGTTTATTTATACTATGGTTATGCTACACAATGTGAAACAGTCAGATACAGTACGAGATACAAGATGTGCAAAGCTCTAAATAAACACCAGGCAATCGGCCTAATGCTGGTGAAAATTCAGTTTGGCTGGTAGAAAATGAGTGTGTTTATGTTTGTCTAGTAATATTAACATCTATTAGCCATTTTGGCTGGTGATTAAAAAACAAACAAATTTAGACCCGTGTGTGTGTGTGTGTGTGTGTGTGTGTGTGTGTGTGTGTGTGTGTGTGTGTGTGTGTGTGTGTGTGTGTGTGTGTGTGTGTGTGTGTGGTATGTTCATATGTGTGGAATACTCTGAGTCTGTGTATTGTGTGTCTGCAGCTTATGGAGCGACCTTGATTGAGCATTGTCTAATGGAGGTGGGACTGCAGGGCCTGATGAAGCTGGACAACCAGTTTGATGCTTCACGAGGTAAATTAGCACGCCTGCCACATGCAGACTGCTCATGGAGCAATGGATGCAGACAGCAGTTATCTGAACTGAATTGCTGCAAAGAATTTGGTGATTGTTTTTGTTATCGCACAGCATTTTGATTTTGTCATGTTGCTCCATACAGAAAGGAACTCGTCTCCTTTAAAGTGTTTAGGTACAGCAGGGGTGGGGAACCTATGTCTCAAGGGCCGTTTGCGGTTTGTGCTCAAAGTCCGGCCCTCGGATGAATTTAAAGTGGCCCTTCAAATGAAAAAGGTTCCCCACCCCTGATGCAGAGTACTTTGCGAGATACTTGTTTTGGTCATCTAGATTTTGATCTCTTATAGATGCCCCAAAGATCCTGGAGGCTCTAAAGATGGCAGAGGAGTACATGGAGCGAACGTCCACCTTCAGTGGAAAGGTGAGAACAAGTGAAGAGATTACCCTTCAAGTACTGTTCTTACGGTTTGAACAAATATAAAATGTTGTCGTTTCTTTTGTTTTCCCACAACAGGGCTACATTATTCAGAAATGCGAGAAGAAACCAAGTTTAGGTCCAGATAAGCCAGCCGAAGAACTGCTGACGTATGAATATCTTGCGAATTCTTTGAATTTTATTTCATTGGTATTTCGATGTACTAACTAACTAGTAAATAATAATATGTTTTGTTTCACTGATATAAGGAGCTTATCAATGATATTTATTCATAATCGCAATTCGCAATCTGTCTTTTCATCAGGTATGATGAATTCCACCCTTTCCTGTTTGCCCAAAATGCCAAAAATCCCCATGTTGAATTTGAAACTTTTGATAAGGTGAGTTATGTTTTCCCCTTACTATTGAAGATCTTTGCATCTTACAAACTAAGTAAATGCACTTGAAAAAGGACTAAGGTCCGAAACGTCGTGCCAATAAACAACTGGGAGCATTAAAGGGGTATGCCACTATTTTGGGGCTTAATACAGTTAAAATCGTTGTCTGGGGTTTATAAAGGTGGATAAGTGTCTTATTTTTCATGTTAAGCGTTGTCTTGCTGTAAGACAAGTTAAAAGAGGGAATATGTCGCTAAGCTAGTGAAAGTCAATGGATCCGTGAACGGATGCATTGACTTTCACTAGCTTAGCGACATGCTCCCTCTTTTATCTTGTCTTAGAGCAAGACAACGGCTTACATGAAAAATAAGACACTTTACCACCTTTGTAAACCCTGGCCAACGATTTTAACTGTATTAAGCCCCAAAATAGTGGCATACCCCTTTAACAGTGTTGCGGACATCTATCATTTACTTCAGTTACTTTATTTTGTCCAGCACCGGTGCCACTGATGTGTGATCATTCTCTGCCTTCTTCATCTTACAAACTAAACAAACAACATAACTGCTGCCACTTGTTTTGACAGGCGGTTGATGAGTTCTTCTCAAAGATGGAGAGTCAGAAGATAGATCTGAAAGCCCTGCAGCAAGAGAAACAGGCCATGAAGAAACTGGAGAACGTGAAAAAGGACCACGAATCACGTCTGGAAGCTCTACATCAGGCTCAGGTAAAGAGCCCTATGGACCTTACTACAGTCAACTTGTTGGCTTCTGCTAAGTGATGCATGGCCTCTTGCTAGGGGTGGGCGATGTGACAGTATTGAATCGTGAAATCAAGTACAAGATCGTGTCGAATCTGCCAAATTGGAGATATCGTCTTGCAGTGAGGATGTTTATTATCAGTATCAGAGTGATGATGTCTACTTACTTAGTGTTGTTGTCTGAACTTTTATTCTTTACATTATTGTATTTCAAATGTGCACTTTTGTGTGTCATCAGTGTGTTTACATTTAATTAATTGCTAATTACAGATAGCAAGTATATGAAATGCCTGTTTTTGTTTTGTTTTTTTCTATGGAAGATTGTGATTAAAAAATTGGAATCGAGATTTTATGTTAAAAAATCCTGATATGACATTTTTTGCCATATCGCCCACCCCTACCTCTTGCTTTTTGACTATTAAGGATTCAGGATGTGTTTATCAGCAACCATCACTGTGTGATGTGCTTGTTATATGTGTGCATCTACAGTACGTGCATGCAACCTGTTGATTTATTACCGGTACATAAGCAGTGTCCATATTGTTTTTCACCAATTGTTGTTCTGTGCTCTGCTGTGCTGTGCTGTGCTGTGCTGTGCTGTGCTGTGCTGTGCTGTGCGTTTTTGTGCCGTGCCATGTGTTGCACTCTGGTGTGTGATTGTGTGCGTATCTGTGCTGTGGCCTGTGGCTGTGTGTGCACTGTAGGAGGTGGACCGCCTGAAGGGGGAGCTGGTGGAGATGAACCTGCCCATGGTGGAGCGTGCCCTGCAGGTAGTGCGCAGCGCCCTGGCCAACCAGGTGGACTGGGCTGAGATCGGCCTCATCGTTAAGGAGGCGCAGACGGCCGGAGACCCCGTGGCCTGCGCCATCAAGGAACTCAAGCTGCAGACCAATCACATCACCATGCTGCTCAAGTACGTAGTAGTACAACACTTTTTTACAACAAGTTTTTTTTTAAAGCATACTGTGTGATTCCCCTGAAGATAGTTATGGATCACAAGAGGACATGATGGGTGTGTAACATATTGAATGTACAACATTTGTATACAATACATTACATTACATTACATTACGGTAAATTGAATTACGCAGATACTTTTATCCAAAGCGACTTACAAAGGGGACATGCATGCCAAATACAGAGTGTGGGGGAATACTGTGTACACCAGCATATAAACAGTTCAGAAGAAATAAAGTGCGTGTGTGCGTGTCGTGTGCGTGCGTGCCTTTTTACAGGAACCCCTACATTGGTTCTGATGATGAGGAGCAAGAGGAGGAGGTGGAGGAGGTGGTGGAGATGCAGGAACCGCAGAAGAAGAATAAGAAGAACAAGAAGAAGGAGAAGGAGCAGAGAGGCAAGCTGCAGAAGAACAAACCCATGCTGGTGGACGTGGACCTCAGCCTGTCCGCCTACGCCAACGCTAAGAAGTGAGTAAAGAGCATAGATATGTAACACTAGATGTCGCGTGGTTTAGCCTGACCAACCCAGAGTTGGCAATTTCTCCTGTTTTGGACATGTTGTAATATTTGGTTCAAAGTTTTCATCAGGGTACCTATCACATTGACATTGTCACCATTATATTTCCAGTATTCTCTCAGAATTCATAAAAGTAAAATGAATTGTTCTTGGTCTTCAACAACATAATGTATTCAAGCAAGAAACTTTTGTCAATTTTGAGCCTTTTCTATTACAGAAATTCAAAGGAACACAAAAAAGTGGTGTCACGTCATTGACCCTCCTGCTTTTACAATTATTTACTGTAGAAATAGGGAATCGTTCACAGTCTCTGAAGCAATGCGAGGTTAG
Organism: Engraulis encrasicolus; assembly: GCF_034702125.1. Taxonomy (NCBI): domain Eukaryota; kingdom Metazoa; phylum Chordata; class Actinopteri; order Clupeiformes; family Engraulidae; genus Engraulis; species Engraulis encrasicolus. The sequence continues at coordinate 10,024,100 of NC_085875.1, forward strand.
AAGCCTTGCTCAGGGGCACTTCAGTTATGGATAATATGGAATGCAAACCTATAACCCTCTCTTATACCAGGACCATCCTAACCATTAGGTTACAGCTGCCACAGATTGGCCAAGGGCACTGGGATTTTTTTTATTATTGATGAGACATTGTGTCCATGATGGAAAATGAGTGTGTGTGTGTGAGAGAGAGAGAGAGAGATGGGGAAGAGAAATGAATACCCAGGCTGGATTCAAACCGGGGTCCCCATGGTCAGTTTGCAGACACATGGTGGTGTAGTGCATTAGTGCTGTGGGTCACAGCACCCTTGGACATTAATGCGTACTTTGCTGCTTGCATAATATGCTAAGGTCACATTTCCAGCATCAACATTGTGTTTCATGTGGGGTGGGGGCACAGTGGCGCACTGCACTAATATTCCATATCAAATACAGTGTGATCGCATCGCCCATCGGGAGCTAGGTTCAAATCCGACGCAGGCCATTCCCAACCCTACTCGGTCTTTCTCTCTCTCCCAACCATTTCTTGTTTCCTCTCTGCTGCCCTAGCTAAAGAAAGCACAACTGGCCCATCATATATGTTAAAACACCGGTAGCCTAATGTTTTCTGAAGGTGCTCATTCCCTGGATGTGCTCATCAGCATTTTGCTGGAGAGGCTGAAAAAAACTACCGGCCCTGTCCTGTCAGTGCAAAAAACTTGCTGCTGAAAATTTGTTCTGCCTTGTGTTTGCAAAAACCTTCAGCAACATGGCTTCTCGCTAATTTTTTTTCTTGTGCGTCATTCATTGCTGCTCTGCTCTTCTTAGTACTTTTTTTTTCTAATGATGCCGCAACTTTTGAAAATGTCTCCCCAGGTATTACGACCACAAGCGCAGTGCAGCAAAGAAGGAGCAGAAAACAGTTGAGGCTGCACAGAAGGTGACACAGTTTGTTCTTTAAAAGAATTATGGGCTCTCCACCATTTTGTTGTTTTAAAAAAAAAAAAAACAGGCAATGCAAATTCACAGTTCTCAACCTTATATGTAATATACTTGTGTTTTTCTTTTCTATTTAGGCTTTTAAGTCTGCTGAGAAAAAGACAAAGCAGACGCTGAAGGAGGTGCAAACCGTTACCAATATTCAGAAGGCCAGGAAGGTGTATTGGTAAGATATCATCAGACACATTTTGTGATTCTTATGATTGCATGCCATTCTGTTTTTTAGTCTACATTTTCTGATTCTTGTGATTTTTATGCGATGATATTTTTTTCTCTTATTTTATCCCATTTTCTGACCATGTTATTCCATTATTTCCAATTTCTGTGCAAGCCACTCAGCATACATCAACCTTAACTTTTGCTCAGCATACATTAACCTTAACTTTTGTATTTTTCTTAATCAACCTATTTATTTTATGGTGTTTAATCTAACTGTCGAAGCACGTTGAGCTACACATCTTATGCTATACCAATAAAGTTATTATTATTATTATTACTCTGCACCACCCAAGGTCAGTAATCTTGCTCCTGATTTGCCAGAACTGAGGAAGCCTTTTGGATGACAGCTCTTAAAACTCAAATTCAGTTGCTTACAGCATAATCCTTTTGATTAACATGACCTGGATGAATGAGTGTGTTCACAGATGCCTCAGGTGAATAGTTGATGAATAGATACTGTACTGATGGCCGACTGTGCTTCATGGTGGTGTTGTAGGTTTGAGAAGTTCCTGTGGTTCATCAGCTCTGAGAATTACCTCATCATAGCTGGCCGAGACCAACAGCAAAACGAGATGATCGTGAAACGCTACCTGAGAGCAGGTACACAAATGACTCTGTGTGTGTGTGCGTGTGTGCGTGGGTGTGCACGCATGTGTGCACGTGCATGCTTGCTCTGTCTACTCTGATCTAATTTGTTTGTTTGTTATTTGTGTCTTTATGTCTGTGTGTGAGACATAACCTTTGTGTCCCCCTTGAGGCTGTGTAGTGTTGTCTGTCTTCCCCGGGGGTGAGGCGTGAGACAGAGCGTAACACATAAAAATAAAACGACTTCCTCTCGTCCTCCTCAGGGGACGTCTATGTCCATGCCGACCTTCATGGAGCCACCAGCTGTGTCATCAAGAATCCCTCAGGTACCCTGCCTTTCACAACGCCCACTACTCTAGTGGCCCTCATAATCAGTTATGGTATTTTAAAGGTGCTGCAGAGGATTTGGATTAGGGCATGAGGCACTGAATTAGAACAGAATGGAATGAAATAGAATGTGGAGAGGATTCTTTTTTTCAGAAGTCTGTTCACTGCTTGAAATAGAATGTCAGAGTGTTCAGAGTGTTCTGAAATACTGGCAGGGAAGACCATTTTTCGCATATAAATGCCCCTTCAGCATTGAGAGAGAGAGGCATTTTGCTTGTTGCAGTTATTACTCTTACCACAAGATGCCACTAAATCCCATATACCGCATCTTTAATGTATTCTCCGTCACTGCTGTGTGTGCGTGTGCATGTACACATCCGTGTGTCAGACAGTTAAAATCTCTAAAGTGTCCAACATGTTTATCTGATTATCTGTATCAACTGATTATCAGTATGTTGTTGATCATCTGAGAAGCCAGAATCACTGCTAGTCAGCTCAAGGTTCAGCATAGTAGCATTTGATAAGGATCTTTGTGAAATGAGCATCATGAACTTCCATATCTACAGTATATAAGTTACACTTTATTAGTTAGGTACAGTGTAAGAAAGTATGTAACAACATGAAGCATTATGTACTTGCATTGTACCTTAGAGGTAGAGTTAGGAATAGGTATGTAGTAGAGATGTCCGATATTGGCTTTTTTGCCGATATTCGATATGCCGATATTATCTAACTCTAAATTTTCGATTCCGATATCGGCCGATACCGATGCCGATATATGTGGTTTATTTTTCCTCATAACAAATTTTAGGTAACATTACAAATCTGCTGTTGTGGTACAAAATATGCTTAATTTTATTGTAATGCCCCACTAGATGCATTCTCCAATGCAACAAAGCTTTCCAAATATTAACATCGTCTGTGCAAAATGGAAAAATAATTAAGGAGAAAAGTGAACAGTAATTCAAGCATTATCATATCGGTTTTGATAGGTCAAAAATCCGATACCGATATTGACCGATATTACATTTTATGCTATTATCGGGCCGATAATATCTGTGGGCCGATATTATCGGACATCTCTAGTATGTAGACCTACAGTTTAAGTACATATTAATATTATATATTGATGCATGAAGAGTTCAGATGTAACCCCCTCTAAAATCCAATGCAAATTGAATTTTAAAATAGCATTTTCACTAAGCAATTACAATCAAAAAGACAAATGGTATTATCAAGTACAGCAAGTTAAATCCAAACAAATTTAGATGGATTGATTTCTGTAGTTTAAGAAATGTATAGAAATACAGTACATGCTGTTTTAGTAAACTCCTCTCAAATGCACTTAGGGGTTTTTGAATCGAATCTGAACTCTTCATATGTAGTTATTTACACAAAACAGAAAACACAGTGAAAAGTGTTCTCTCTCTATGTAATGCAGGTGAGACCATTCCCCCTCGTACGCTGACGGAGGCGGGTACCATGGCCGTGTGCTACAGTGCCGCCTGGGATGCCAAGGTGGTCACTAGCGCCTGGTGGGTCCATCATCATCAGGTGAGGCGCCGCTCAACACTTGTTTCAATGCATTAGCAGGACACTGTGTTGTCGTCTGTCCGCTGGCCAGTGCTGTATCAGTGTTTCCCAACCAGGGGTACGTGTACCACTAGGGGTACGCGAGCACACTTGGGGTACTTGGGAAAATGTAATTTTAACAAATGCATGGAGCATAGTCACACTGGAATAGAAAAAGCGATGTAAAACACAAGTTAGGGGGTACTCGTGGCACAACAAAAAGGCTTGGGGGGTACATGAGACAAAAAAGGTTGGGAAACACTGCTCTACATTACTGTAGCCTTGGATAATTTAGTCCAACTGGAGTGCTACCTGGAACTGGTTCTCTGTAGAGATGTTGCTCTTTGGTGACAGGCTTGATCCATTTCAAACGTAGAGGGATACCAAGGCACAAGATGAGTTGGAAATTGGATATTGGAAATTACTGAAGCCTTTAAAAAAAAAAAGAATAGATCATATTTAGATTTGCCCATTGTGCATCATGTTAACGTATAACTGCTTATTATAACATGTTATCCTTCTTGTTTCTCTACTAGAATGTAATACATACAGTGAGTCCAATATGTATTTGATCCCTTGCTAATTGTGTTGGTTTGCCTACTAACAAAGACATGATCAGTCAATAAATGTTATGATAATATGTATTCTAATATGGAGAGACAGGATATCAAAAAGAAAATCCAGAAATTAACTGAAGAGAATATATATTAATTTATTTCCATTTCATCGAGCAAAATAAGTATTTGATCCCCTGAGAACTGATTACAGTTCCGGGCCCACAGACCAGATGGGCACTTCCGATCAACTTGTCATCTGAATTAAAGACACCTGTACATACTAACATGCATAAAAGACACATTGAATCGGCTGAATCAGTCACACTCCAACCTCACCAGCATGGGAAAGACCAAAGAGTGGTCAAATGATATCAGGGACACGATTTTAGACCTGAACAAAGATTAAATGGGCTGCAAAGCCACAAGAAAGAGACTGAGTATTAATGACCCAGCTGTTGATGCATTTCTTCCAAAATGTGAGGAATACAAAATGACTATCCATCAGCCTGTCTGGGGTTCTATACAAGATTTGACCTTTTGTAGGGATTTGATAATCATGAGAACAGAAAGAAATCACCCTAGAGCTGTACGGGATGAACTAGGCAATGATATAAGGGACCAAAATCACTGAGAACTACTGGTAGCACTTAATGCCACAGAGGTTTAAAATCCTGTACTGCACATATGGCACCTCTTCAGAAGGAACCTGTGCAGTCCCACTTGAGGTTTGCCAATGGACATCAGACTGGTTTAGGATATGATAAGGAGGTGCTGTAGTCAGATGAAACCAAAATCAAGCTGTTTGGCATTATCACAATTCAATGTGTTTTGAGAAAGAGTGCTGCTGTCTATGATCCCAAGAACACCCTCCTCACCATCATGCATGAAAGTGGTATCATTATGGTTTGAGGGTGTTTGTCTGGCCAAGGCACAGAACAACTTAACATCGTCAATGAATGGATGGAGGGAGACATGTAATGTGCAATCCTGAGTGCAAACGTCCTTCCCTCCACCACTACACTGAAGGGTGGGCCATTTTTGGATCTACCAACATGACAATAATACACAACATACAGTCAAAGCAACGAAGGAGTGGCTCAATAAGAAGCATATTAAAGTCATGAAGTGGCCTAGACAGTCTCCAAATATTAACCCTATAGTAATTCTATGGAGAGAACTGAACCTCCCATTTACCAAGCTACAGCCACAAACTATTCATGTTTTAGAGATAATGTGCAAAGAAAAATGGGCAAAAATATTTTCTACTATATGCACAAACATTGTCATCAACTAAAATAAGCATCTGACCTCAGTGCTAGACAACTAGGACTTTGCCACAAAGCACTTTATCTTCTTTTGCTAGAGGGGTCAAATACTTATTTGCCTAAATTAAATACAAATAAATTAAAATATATTATTTTAAGTTATTCTCTGGAATTTCTTTTTGATATTCTGTCTCTCCATGTTTGAATACATATTATCATAAATTTATAGACTGGTCATGTCTTTATTAGTGGGCAAACCGGCAAAATCAGCAAGGGATCAAATACATATTGGAGTCACTGTAGTTTGCCAGGGTATTGCTATATTTTGTAACCTTGACTTGATATAGAGTGATACAGAATGGAGTGATTTTTATTGACACTATTAACATGTAAAGTTTACACGACTGTATATACATACATTATGCACAATTAGATTGAAAGCAACTGAGTTCAGTGCAGACATCCGAAAGTGATATACGTATTTAACACAGTGGGATACATTTTATAAGCAGAGGATGTAGCAGAATGCCTGCATCATCTTAAATATAAAGTTTAAAATTTGCTGCGTCCTGCTGTACCCTCCGCAGTATCTGCTGCGATCTGGCAGGAAGTTGCTATTATCAGATCGTCCCCAAGGAGCAAAGTCTCCAGAGGCACTTGGCCGATCATTTGGAGGGAAAAGAGGGGAGTGTGGACTACTCTGGCAGATCACATTCTGTATGCAGCCTCTATACAGCAGCCTTGCATAGTAACAAGGAACACAAGCAGCGCGACCTAACATACATACACGTGCGTTGTTTAAGTCTTACGCATGTTGCCACATCCTACACAGTGACGTAAATTTCACCCCCAATGACAATGCATGTGATCATGCGCGTAAAGTATCAGAAATGGAGAGATGGATAGATTATTTATTTGTCCTTTCGGAAAATTGTTCTGTGCCATTTTCAGTGCATCTGATACAATTACAAAGACATTACAATAAACAAGAACACAATAGACAAACACAACCCCCCCCCTCCCCTCCCTCTATAGGACAAGAAGACAGGTTGACAAAAAACCCAACATAAACACAGTAAAGTGCAGTATTCAGTACCAAAGTGCAATGTGCTATTCAGTCTAAGTTACAGTTGTCTTTATTTAGCATGGATATACTAGTAGGTATAAATGATTGGCGGGCTCTGTTTGTCTTAAATGAAGGCATCCTAAACCTCCTACCTGAGGGCAACAACTCATATGCTTGCTGTAAGGGGTGTGAGAGATCCTCACATATGGTATTTGCCTTCTTTACCACCCTTGCTTCAACAGTCATGGCCATGCTATTTAGTGGCTGGCAAGCAATCTTACTGGCCATGTTGATTATCTTATGCAGCTTATTTTTTATTAACAACAGACAGGGAGAAGTACCAGGCCACAGAACAGAAACATAACATGCTCTCAACAAAAGAATGATAAAAAACCCGCATCATATCCCTATCCACTTTAAATTGTCAAGTCTCTGTCAGTCTCTGCATTCCCTTTTTGTAAATAGTATCAGTGTTACAGCTCCAAGTTAATTTGTCATCTATTACAGTTCCCAAATATTTATAGTTTTTCACCACCTCAATGTCTCCCCCATGTATGACCATGTTCTTATGGGTGTGTCTCCCCGTTCTAAAATCCACAATGAGTTCTTTTGTCTTTCTTGTATTTAAAAAAAGAGAGGACGCGTTTTGCTACGCAACGCATAGTGGCGGCCGAAGCGTAGGGATGCGTAGCCTTGTGGCCATGTATGTGTTTGAATGTGTTTCAACTATGTAAGTCCTCTTAGTGTTGCTCTCTCTAGCAATACAACAGCAGCAAGGAGACGTGTGCTGAGTGTGCTTTAACCCATTGTGTCCTGGAGCGACATACACGCTGCATTTAGGTCCTTGAGTTTTGTGCTGTTTTATTAAAGATGTGCGTATGTTAGAGCTGAATTAACACATTGATGCCTAAGGCACCTGCAAAAAAGGGTGTTGAATGCCTGAGCCCTTTTGAGGAAAAGCTGCCCTCAGTCTATAAAAACCTAAATATCTCAGCTTCTGAAGCACATAAAATATGCACTAAAGTTGCATGTAAACGCTAAAACCCTCATCTTTCATTAGAATATGTTCTTTCATCTCAGACAAACAGAGATTTTTAATAAAGTTTTCTCAAATCTCATGAGCCTGAATGTTGCGTAATGCAGCTCCAGGCGCCAGGGCCAATGTTGCGTAACGCAACATCAGGCATCAATGGGTTAACACATTCTAGTGCAAAACGAAGGTGCTAGCTTTTAAATGCAACTTATAACATGTTTTTATGTGCTTCGGAAGCTGAGATATATAGGTCTTAATAGGGAGAGGGCACCTTTTCCCAAAAAGGGCTTAGGCTGAAACGGGTTAATGAAGGGGGGCAAAGATGGTCAATGGCTTGTGTTTTCATGTTAGGGATGAACACCAGTGAGTTCTTACCGTATGTCTGTCTGATCACTCCTGCAGGTCTCCAAGACGGCGCCCACTGGAGAGTACCTGACCACAGGAAGCTTCATGATCCGAGGTCAGGACCCCCCGCTGGCAGGAATACACATTTGTCCATATTTTATATTTAGCAAAAAAAATGCACATCACATGTATTTACGTACATGTCTGACATACATTATTGTATAGCTGTATCTAAACTGTGTTGTCTTTGTGTAGGAAAGAAAAACTTTCTGCCCCCTTCTTACCTGATAATGGGCTTTGGGTTCCTTTTCAAGGTAAATACTATTCATTCGTTCATTCATTCGTTCATTCGCCCATTCATTCATTCATTAGTGTGTTCATTCATGCATTCATGCATTCACCCATTAATACTGTCATTAATTCAAACTTGCATTAATGAATGTATTCAAATTGTTCAGAAATAGTTGATTAAAGCATTTAGCTTTCACTGCATCTCATATGGTTATTGATAGTGTGTGTGTGTGTGTGTGTGTGTGTGTGTGTGTGTGTGTGTGTGTGTGTGTGTGTGTGTGTGTGTGTGTGTGTGTGTGTGTGTGTGTGTGTGTCTAGGTGGATGATGACAGTGTGTTTAGGCATAAGGGGGAGAGGAAGGTGAAGACTGTTGAGGAGGAGATGGAGGATGTGGCGGCGAGCGCTGCTGAACTGCTGGAGGAGGGAGAGGAGCTTGTTGGTACGATAGTCTTCGCATACACACGCACACACACACACACACACATACACACACACACACACACACACGCACACACGCACACACACACGCACACACACATACACATACGTACACACACACTCTTAAGATTATTTGATGTCTGGCAGCCTTTCTCTCACTGTCACACATATGAACACATACACATTAGGGGTGTTAACCGGTAGCCGTTCAACCGGTTGTCGACCGGATCAACGTTAATCGGTTCAAATGTTCTCCCTCCGGTTAACCGCAAGGTCTAGGTGAGACGTGGCTGGGCTATTGAGTCTCATCAGTGATCAGCTGGCTTTTTTCCCTGGTGTACCAGGTGTACGCGCGCACACACACACAGCGCTGTTCTTCAGGGTAGTTTTGGTGTGACCACAGGTGAGGACAGCGGAAACGAGGGCGAGGGAGACGAGGAGAACCGAGAGGAAGGATCCACACCGCCAGACAAGAACCACACCACCGAGCACCCAAAGACAACAGCAGCAGAAGGGGACGAGGAGGAAGAGGATGATGATGACGACGATGAGGAAGAAGAAGAAGATGAGAGGAAAGATCTAGAACCCGTGCCTGAGGAGCCGGAGGAGATGGTTCCTGATAAGAAGAAGCAAAACCAATCAAAAGAGGAGAAGATGCAGCAGGAAGTGAAGAGTGAAGATGATGCGGCAGATATGGCTTTCCCCGACACGTCCATTTCCCTCTCCCACTTGCATTCCAACAGGTAGGGGGATTGCCCAAAACTGTCCATGAAAACAAAGAAAATGTCTTTGTTATTGCCTCCGCCAAGGAGGTTATGTTTTATTTTGTTAAATGTCTTCACTCTTCAGTCATGTTGAAATGTAAGTGTTAAATTGGGTGTTTTTGAGGCTGAAATGTTTGTCTTTTCCTTCCATTTAGAGTTGCTCACGCTGCTGGATTTAAACAGGAGGCCTCTCACCAGGTGAGGTTCCCCTTCAGAAATGAAGAGCTCTTTTCCAAAATGCGGTATATCCATTTTATAGAATGTTGGGAAATTAACATTTTTGTATTGGGCATTCCATTGAAATGCATTGCAAAATGCATTTTTATAGAGGTTTTAAAGTATGTTCTCAAAACATTTGAATGGCAAGAATTCACACATAGATGATAGGACCTCTTAACAGTCAATTCCAATATTAAAATGCAAAAAAAAAAGAAAAAAAGAAAGAAAAAAAAATTCAAAAATGGTGGATATAGCGTTTTGGAAAAGAGCTCTTCAAATATAACATTGCAGTAATACGTACATACTCCCAATGCTAAGAAAGAGGTGTTCTTTTTAAAATGTGTCCTGTACATAAAATGACATGACTGACCTTTTTTACAAAGACTGTTCTCTGACTGTTCTCATCATGATTTGAAACAGGCAGAGGCTGATGGTCAAGGCAGAAAACACTTGACAGCAAAGCAGAAAAGGTAACAATTTGGGACTGAAACGAACTCCTCTCATTACTGTAGTAGACCTATGCACATCTTCTTTTTCACTTCAATAACGTCTTTTTATTAGAAAAACACTACATGGTTTCACAGTTCATCCATGAACAGCAACCTGCTTTATTAACACGCAACATGGTTATTTTTAAGTGTCTTTGGATAAAATTGTCTGCTAAGTGTAATGTAATGTAATGTAAAAAAAAATGAGATGATGAGGAAAGGTGAAGAGATGCCCATCATTGTCACAGAAAACAGAGAGGATTTATAAACAAGACATCTCTTTTTCATTTTTAAAGGGAGATGAAGAAGAAGAAGCAGAAGCAGGATGATGGTGACGAGCAGGAGGAGTCAGAGGCCCCCAGTAGAGAGGCAGAGGGGGGAGGCCAGAGCGGAGGAGGTGGAGGTGGAGGAGGAGGAGGAGGAGGAGGTGGAGGTGGAGGTGGCAAGGGCGGGGGAGTCTCACAGCAGCCTCTCAAGAGGGGACAGAAGGTGAGTGGGAGAGGTATCTTAGTATATCTTTGCTGTCCTCATTTCCTCGTTAATGACCAACTTTGATGAAAGTGATTATTTATCCATAAAATAGTTATTTCTAAATTCATACGTAAATAACAATGACAAAAAAGAAAAATACAAGGTTTCTGCCTGACAGCGACGATATGCTTTTTAATACTGGGCTTGTTTGATATCAGATTGTTGGCTAGCCTAGTGGCTGGCCTAAAGCAATACATTGTGGACCTGAAAGGAGGACGTTCTTGTTACCCTCTTGTTAAAAAAAACACTGGGATTTTTTGAAGTTGTGCATCCGAGCATTTAGCACACTATCATCATTATGAATCAGGCAGCAGCCATATTGATTTAGGGGGAAACAAAGAGAAAATGTTGCTTTCCACCTCAAAGGCACTAATGTAAATGTTTTCCCTCTTTCAATATGGCTTCGGCTTTGCAAGTGATTGACATTGCGCCGACGTATATGATTTATTGCTTTAGTCAGCCAGTAGCCTGCCAAAGAATTTCACACAAGGCTAGTGGTTGTTTTTGATTCTGAAGGTGACTGACATATACTACACTGTGTGTAGGTAGGTTATCCTTTTGATTCAGACCATATTTTATTATAATTCAGAGGGAAAGCTGCTCACACACCATATACTACATGAATGACACATGAATGTGTGATCAGTGGGAATTTAACAAAAACAACCTCATGTGATTCTTGCATGATCCTACTGCACTACCAGCCCCACTACACCATGTGCCCTGTCCTAAAGATGCCATGTCTTGATCTTGTCTGTCTGATTTAAAGGAGAAGTGATTAACATCAGCTTTGTTGAAAAAAAATGTCTTGTCAGTGTTACATTTTTTAAATATTCATACACATATATATGTGGTTTGTGTCTCCCAGAACAAGATGAAGAAGATCAAGGATAAGTACAAAGACCAGGACGAAGAGGACCGAGAGCTGATGATGAAACTACTGGGGGTGAGGACGGGGTAAAAGTAAAAGTACTGCCAAGAAAAGATGTTAAAGGAGAAAAGGTTTGGTTGGAGACAGGAGACCATACTTGTGAAAGTGAGAGGCAATGCATGTAATTAGATTGCCAACTGTCTTTGAGTTTGAGTTTGGTGCGTTTTGAATTTGAAAAGTAGCATTGGGTCAGACAGATGGCTAAGGTAGGCAAGGGGGAAAAACACAACAGTGTTTAAATCAAACCAAACAATCATTGAGTCCTGCGAAAATAGTTATATTTACCAAATAAAAGCTTTGAAAAGAAGCGGAATATGCCGAGATGAGTTGGTTCTACGGTACAAAGGAAAAAATAAGAAATGAAAGAAAAAAATGGAAACAAACACAATATTGTCATACTCAGCTGAAAGACAAACAACAAACTCATTGTTTTGGGATAAGTTTATGTTGGCCGGCTGTGCACGTCCTCCATGTCCTTCAGTCTGCAAACTCCAACAAGGACGAAAAGGGCAAGAAATAATATTAACTGAACAACAAAATACTGTCACTTAGCAGGAAGACAAACATCAAAATCATTGTTTTAGGATAAGTTTCAAGAAATGAATAACTAACATGTGTAACAGGTGGTTGTTCATGCTGTAGAACAACTTTATGAAAGAAATGAAAGATAAATAAGGGTCAAAAGAATGAATAATCAGAAAAGGTTTTCATTCCAAAGAAAAAGTGAATATTGATCAGTGTGCAGTGCTTTCTGATTATTCATTCTCTGATTAAGTTTTCCTACCTCACACCTGCACTTGCATTACTGTGCACAAAGACTTTCATGTACTTGTGATGAATAATACGTGTCCTCCTGTTCTCCAGTCTGCAGGGTCCAATAAGGAAGAGAAGGAGAAGGGAAAGAAGGGGAAGAAAGGGAAAGGCAAAGATGAGCCCACGAAGAAGGGCCCTCAGAAGCCCCCCCCGAAGCCCCGCCCACAGGAAGTGAAGAGACCAGAGCGGCCAGCCAATGAGGATGCCCAGGCTGAGGGCGATGGGGCGGGGCCAGAGCAAGAAGACAAGGTGATGATGATGGTGGTTTTATGTTTCTTGGGCATGTAATTTAATTGATACTTGTTCATGTTTGATTGTATTTATTCACACACAAAACAAACTGTCATGCGTAATGATGTTGAGTTTGTTATTGTTGTCATCGTAAATGTTTGAAAAGGTGACTGAGCACAGATGAGCAATGCACAGATGAGCTTCAGCACTACAGTCATTTATTGATGTTTCTTGTTGTCTTAAATATAGGAGGGAGATGATCCGGACCAAGATAACCCAGGAGCTGAGGTACGACTATTAAAACGAATCAAATGATACAGGAAAATCGTCAGCTTTACATAATGTGGCAGAATCACAGAACTGAATTTTGCATCAAAAGCATAGTTTTTATATACATACCATTCTTTTTATTCCATTTTTTAATTTTATTTTTATTCTTATTTTTTACTTATTTTTTATTTATTTTTGCTTCAACAAGGAATGCACAATTTCGTTGTGCTTGTCACAATGACAAATAAAAGATATTGTATATATTGTAAATTGTGAACATTCCTTGCTAAAACCCGCTCCTTTCTCTTTCCTATAGGAAGCGGAGACCCTGCTAACCTCACTGACTGGTCAGCCCCACTCTGAAGACGTGCTCCTCTTCGCTGTGCCTGTGTGTGCACCTTACACCTCGCTCACTAACTACAAGTACGTGCCATAGATCATCCAGCGAACCTGAAGACTGAGCGCTCTAGAGTCTTAATATTTTATGAGAATATTTTTTCCCCAGGAACACTCCACTTTTTATGACAAATTGTGCTCATTTACCAACTGCTATAATTGAACAGGCCTGTGTGTGTGCGCGTGCGCCATTCCTTTCACAGATTTTTTTTAGTCCATTACTTGCTTTTTTGATAAAATTATGACAAAATATGATAAAACCCATGTGACCACTGAACTAATGTAGTAAATAATGGTCATTTTTCAACAGACATAAAGTGAAGCTGACTCCTGGAGCCCAGAAGAAGGGTAAAGGTAAGTGCCTGCATGCTCACATCGGCCCGAGGTTTGATTACGACTGACATGACGTGCTAATGTTGATGTGGTGTTGACTTTTGACCTGTCTGTGTCTGACAGCGGCACGGACGGCAGTCCTCAGCTTCATGCGTGCCAAGGAAGCCACGACTCGAGAGAAGGATCTCTTCCGCAGTGTGAAGGTAAAACACCATACAATAAGCTAGTAGTCTTCAAGCACTGTGCCTGATTCCAGGCGTGTTGGTGTCTGTATATTTTGTAAATATATGTACATTTATGTAACATAGATGTACATGTCAGATATTTTGGTCCATATGGTATTTATTTAGGTCTATTATCCTTCATGTAGTTAGTATAATTAGGCTGAGAGCATCAGCCATCTAGTGTCGCATAGTACGTTTTGACCAAGATCTTGTGTTGGTGATGATATGGTAGGGGTTGAAAGCTGTGCAAAGCCTTCTCCAACAAGTTTTAGGTCTGGACTCTGTGGTGGCCAGTCCGTGTGTAACAAATACAACGCTTAATTTGCAGCATAATCGAAGCTAAAGGTAGTCTCACAACATATTGGTGTGTGTGAACTCTTTTGGTATGGACTTTTTTGGGGGGCAGGATGTATTTTTTCATTGATTTAAACTTTGGAGACCTTTCAGAGAAAAAGGCTGAGAGGGACGAGGAAATAACCTGCTGCCCATTATCCTGAATTCTTAATCCGTTTTGTGTTCTTTTTTTTCTCACCTCTTCCAGGACACAGATCTTTCCAGAAACATGCCTGGGAAGGTGAAGGTCTCTGCCCCCAACATTCTGGCAGCCAAGAAGAAATGAAGACAGCTGGAAAGGAGGATTTCAGTCACATCATGTACATACAGTGCCAAGCTTTGGAAAGCCCACATGTACTAGCAATCACCCTTGCTATCTGAGTGGATTGGTCCTGCAGCTTACAGAGAGAGTGGACATTTTCAGGATAATGGATGGGGGTGTCGGGGACTTCTTGTATTTAGGACTTAAGCTGCACCAGCTAAACTAGGTGATACAGCTGTGATTATCAACACAGAGTGAGGAAACGAATAGATGTATTTTTCTGTGATCATCATCTTATTTCCTTGTGTGTGAAGATTGAAATTTTTATTGCTGCCGGCTCAGGCAAAAGAAAACATACCACATTAAATCTTTACATTTATTTATTTTTTTCGTCATTCAAACAAACTAAAACAACTTAAAATCAACACCTTACTTGTGAACGAAAAAATGTTTTTGAAAATAGGTTGTGCAAATCAGATGACAGAAGTTGTATTGTGCTGAAACAATATTGATCTCCTACAGTACATCATGTTGTACTTTTACATTACTCTGGCCATGACAATGAGTGTTCAAAAACAAGTAAAGCTTACATGATTAAACTTGACAACAGAAAAAGAATAAAACAAAGAAGAGCAAAATGCACACCAGCATACAAAGCAACACTCCCAAAAAAAAGAGAAAAAAAGAAGCAATTCTAAGCAATCTTGCATGTATACACGCAGCACAGAAAATCCACAGGAACAACAACAAAAAATATATAAATATATTTTTGACATATGTACACAATTTACCTATGCATTCAAAAACAGAAAGACAGCAGACACCCTCACACCAACTGGCTTTCTGCATTAAATCAAAAGAAGGCGAGTGCAGACTAACAGGCGGCAGGGATCACAATTTCCATCAACTTTTTTTTTTTTGTATTATTATTATGATTTATTTTTGTTCTGATGTAAGTGTAGCTGGAGTCATTGGGTGCAAGTAATTTCTCCAAACATGTCCTCACTGGTGGAGTAAAGTCAATTTTATATTGGATATTCATCTAATATTTAAAACTAAATTGTGATCCATTTTAAAAAGAACACTTTTGAAACATACAAATGTCCTCATGTGACATAAGGCTTTAATTCTTTTCCATATGAATGTTCAATATAAAACTGACGTAACCCAAGTTGACAAAAAACGGCGGAAAAGGACCCAAATTTTGAGGAATGACTTGCTCTTGCCTTCTTGCCAAACATCCCTACTGACAAATGCCTCCTTCCTGGGCTGTGTTTCCACAGCACCACAGTGGCTTGCCGATGGGTAATGAGCAGGGCTCTAAATGAACACCAGCCAACCAGCCAAATGCTGGTGAAATTTCAATTTGGCTGGTAGAGAAGACCAACTTACTAGCCCCCTTGACCCATTAGTGAGTGTGTGTTTGGCTAGTAAGACTAGCATCTAGTTGTCATTTTGGCTGGTGATGAAAAAAAAATCATTTAGAGCCCTGGGAACGAGACATAGCATTTGCAACCACCAAACTCTACAGACTACGGTTTAGCAGGGAAATGGACCCCTGGTGGCCAAACAAGTCGTGATTTCCAGCCTCCAGACATACAGTAAGACAGTGGCAGTGCAATCACACAAAACACTCAACATAGACACTCCAACACTTAGATGTACTCAAACACGTACATGTTCACACACACACACACACACACATACTGTACATAATGGCATACATCCAGGTGTCTTGTGTGGCCGTGTCGTGTCTAGGAGCCCATGGTGTTTCCGCTGCTCATGCGCTGCTTGACGCTGTGCAGCAGGTGTTTAGGCAGAGAGTCCAACACGCCCTCCAGCTGATCCCTATGCTGCACCACTGCCTCCATGCTCAACCTGCGGACCACAACATCATATAAAAGTCATCAGATCATACAGATTGGTGGTTTTCAAGAGGAGCTCTCTACAGGGGGGGCGTGTGGGAGCCATAGATAGGGAGCCAGCTGATGGGGGGGAGCTCTGTTGCAAATGAGGGGCATTTATGTTGAGGACGAGGGGGCGTTGGCTCAAAAAAAAAGGTTGAGTATCACTTATATAAAATAGCCGCGTTTATTACAATCTTAGTCTTGTGGATACACCATATATATTACCGCCTCCATGCTCTCATCATATGATATAGAACGGGGATGTCAAACTCAGGCACGGGAGCCAAACCTAGCTCGCAAAGTTATTTTGTTTGGCCTGCGAGATCATTTCAAATGTGGATTACAGTTGTACCAGATAAACTATTAATATATAGAAAAACAACTTGAAGGCAAAATGTTGTGCATCACAAGACTTATGAGTGGAACCAGGCTAGTGTAACAGCACATACACAAGTATAGAGTTATGATGGAAACGAGTGTGTGTGTTATTCGCCTTGCTTTACAAGCTTAGTCTAGTACTGGGTGCATAATATATTCTAGATCAGTGTTTCTCAACAGGGGTGCCGGGGCACCCTGGGGTGCCGCAGACCCCCCTCAGGGGTGCCGCGGAAACGTGGCTTATAAATAGATTATGTAATATAAATACATATTTGTCTAAATTGATAAGGTAATGTTAGTCAGTGGAATCTTTCATCTGCCATTTACGCACAATTATAAAATAAAGTAAATATAGGTCGCCCCAGTCAGCTGCAACTTCGAACGTAGGTCGTGTGACGTCTCCAAATGTGTTACTTTTCTAAGCTTGTGTCGTATCGCATGCGATGCCATTTTATGGCTCGTTGGTTTGGGGTGCCTTGACATTTTTCATGAATTGAAAGGGTGCCTCTCCTAAAAAAGGTTGAGAAACACACACTGTTCTAGATCACATTATGCTTATTACATGCTCTGACAGACTGTAGGAAGAACATTAGATTGATTACTGAATCATACTTAATAGGATGTAAAATCACACACAACAAAAACATTTATTGCCCACCTTGTGTTACTATATTGGGGGAGACCATGAGGAGTAATTGAGAAATCTCATTGTATTGTGTGTAATTACAATAGAGGCTTTCCACTCTAATAGCCGAGAATTGATGTTAGTAGCTAATTTATAACAACTGTGTGTCAAATTATCTTCGCTATTACTGCTCATCGACACGCCAAGAGCGTGATTAAACGGAAGAGGAGCCGTGGGGGAAACTGTAAGATGTAAGATATGGTTCCCTGAATGCCCAGAGTTGCCCTCCGAGACCCAGCGTTACTCGATCTTATTGCCCTCATTGAGCTGGTACAGAGTGGAGAAGCAGGGCTTGGGGTTGGGTGACAGTTGGAAAGCGTGAGGTAAGGCTACATTGCCAGACAGGTGTGTGTGTGGGGGGGGGGAGCTGATAACCAGCTTTGCCAATGATAGGAAGGAGAAACAAATAGCCGAGGAGGAGGAGGAGAAGTTGAAACAAAACGGAACCATGGACTGAGGCCAGTAGAGGCAGATGCATGAAGGAATGAGGGCTGATATCATTCCGGTTTTGAATATTTAAAACAGATCTGGTCTCAATGTGAAACTGGCGCATGGACACTGACATTTCATTGTACAGTGAGTAAGTACATGTCAACGGATCCCTTTGAATATGCGAATGACTGAAAGGGAAGAAGCGATAGTCAGCATATCGCAGGCTCGATGAAGCGAATCCAGTGAATGATGGACATGTTCTTGGCATTAGTGGCGGCACAAAGACCTACCTGCCATTAAACACAATAGGCCTGACCGCAGGCAGGGCAAGCACTGCAGTTATACACAGTATTGACCCAAGGCATCGCAGTGGTTTAATCACATGCATTATGCACAAACTCACAACCACTTATTTAATACAGAGGAATGGCAGGAGACCAGGGGAGTATTCCAAAAACCTGACTCACTAGTAAACCAGGTTAAGTTAACCTTCAGGAGTGGTAAGTCTGAGGGCTGCCCCCTTGCATGGGTGAGGCATAAATGCAATTTCGTTGTGTGCAGTGTGCAGAGTGCTGTGTCACAATGACAATGGGAGTTGGAGTTTCCCAATGGGCTTTCACTTTTCACTTTCATCAACTAGAAAACCTGCAGTCTTCATTATCCTAGTTCACTAATATCACCAGGGGGTATTCCAATAATCTGGTTAAGTGATAAACCCAGTCAAGTTAATAAAAAGTTAGTTGTAAACCTGCTAATAGATACAGTAGCGGCCCACATATAGTTGAGAAAATTAGAGATGTACCGGATCCTGATTTTTAGGATCCTGACGGATACCGGATCCACTGCTTAAGATCCTGCCGGATCCGGAACCGGATACCGGATCCTACGAAAGGGTTGGAACACATAGCCTACTCAAGCACGGGGGCCCTTTTTATCACGTTGTCTCAAACTATTTTGACTGAAAAGCCTCGGCTACCGGATCGGGGATCCTGGAACCGGATCCTGTGAAAAACCCTATTATCCTGCCGGATCTGGAACCGGATCTTGGATCCTGTGCATCTCTAGAGAAAATGAGGCTCTTCTATTAGACAATTTACCACAGTCTCAAAGTGAACGTAACCTGGTGTACTACTGAGCCAGGTCCTTGGAATACTCCCCAGGGCAGTCGACAACAACAACACAAAAATAAAATAGATCAATAAACTGACTCACCTGGACAATGACTTGGGCTGGACATTGAACACCAGCAGCTCATTGCTGTGGGCCTGTTGAAATAATGAGATCATCAAGGGGGTATTATTGCCCAGTCAATTCAGTCAGGGCACAGACGTACATTCAAGACAACAGTAAGACGAGTCTGTTTGACAGTCCGACTGCTTGTAGTCCATTCAATTATTTATTTCCTGGGTAATTCATCTCAAACTCTGCATTCAACACAACCCTAGAGTTCATACTGAGGGAAAGGTAGTGCTAGATATAATGGAATAATAGAATAGAATAATGGAGGGATTAACTGCAGGAAAAACTCATCATTAACGGCTTTCCCTTAAAATTACGAATTTGTGACCTTCGCTTGACAAGAACAGGTTCTCATCAAAAGCCTTGTAAGCCTCTAAATGTTAGTTATGGTATTATATAATGGTAACCAGTGATTGAAAACATTTACAGTACATAAGAAATGTAAAAGAAATAGGGAAATCTGAAATCTTGCAATCTTGTAGAATGTATTTTATGGATTTTTCAGGTCCAAGGGTTCCAGTTAAGAGATGAGTGAGACATACAGCTATGGAAAAAAAAATGGAGTGACCACTTTGAAATTTTCAGGTTTTCTGATTTTACTAGCAAAATCAGAAAAGCATTTCATAGTGAACATTTCGAAGCTGTCTCTCAATTTTTTTCTGCGGCTGTAGTAATAGTGATAGTAAATACAATCAGTGTTGTACTCACTGCTCTCTCCCAGGATTATAGGTATAGAGAAGCAGTGACTGCAAGCATTTGGGATGTTCTTCCATCTGGCAATGTTGTAGAAAGCCTTTTAGATGGATTTTCACAGACTTCCTGGATTAGACTTCCTAGAGTTATAGAGATGGTGAATATGACCAGTGATGTACTCACGGCTCTCTCCCGGGATAAAAGGTTGTTGGCACATCCACCAAACACAAACACCTCACCCTCGGGGCTGTGGCACGCCGTATGCCAGAGTCTGGACAGGGCACAAACAGAAACCAGATCTTAATCACCCATTACAAACCACGTACAGTACCTGACGAAGCACTTCTCCACTCTACTCAACTCACAAGACAGGCATAAGAGCTACGGCAGAACTAGGATCAGATTTCTGTCTAAAATAGTGACGGGGACATGAAACATTTCACAAGTCATTATAATGAATGTAGGCCTACGTGGAAAAGATATTACAGTAGTTTTAACTGGAGAGAAGACAACGGAGCAGCACAGATGCAATTCTTTTCTTCTTTTGAAGTGCTGATGGATTCGGTCAATTAGCACAGCACTCTTTCCTAGCTTTAGCTTAGTGTTTCTCGAACAGGGGCTCTACAGCCCCCCAGGGGGCGTTCTGTCAAGAAGAGTTGAGAACCACTAATTTAGCTGATGTAAGTATTAATACATATGGTCTGCGGGTACCTGGGCTGGTCGTTATACTTGTGCTTGAAGGGCTTCCATTCATTCTTGCTGATGCAGTATAGCCAAGCATCACCTGCAGGGAAAACAATTCACAACAATACCTTCAGTATGAATACTTTATAAATATACAGTATTACATCAACCTCTAGGCCCAAAGCCAGAGAGAGAACCCACATTGGCATACACCCACAGGGTTTACCAAAACTGAATGTCTTATTTTTCACTGAAACATTATGATATATAAAAAAAACATCTGTTATACTGCGGTGTGTACTCACTGAGTGTCTGCCTGCTTGTGGTGAAGCCTCCAAATAAGAATATGCGGTCATTGGATACAGGGGTGAACGAGTGCCAGGAGCGTCCATCTGGACCGTTCTGGGGTACAGACCTAGACATGGAGAACAGCATGGAATACATAGTAGTGTTACTGCTAGCTGGGTTAAAGACATGATTCTTAAGCAAAGATAATAACAAACTAAATTGGTGTGTGTGTGTGTGTGTGTGTGTGTGTGTGTGTAAAGAAATATTAATCTGAAAGCAAGTTTGGGCTCTTCTAATGTTGTTTACTTGTCTTAAATCCTATCGAAGACTTACATCTCACTCCATTCCCAAGTGTCCAGATTGATGTAGTAGAGGTCATTCAAGCGGTAGTTCTGGATAAACAACACAAATCATCAATATGGCCAATGCTAACACAAGGGTGGCGTTTATATTAGAGTGCTGCAGCCACGCATGACCCACAAGCCACAGTTAACCAATGGCCCTTCACACCTCAATACACTTAATCAGATAATCTACCATCAGCAAATCACTAAAAGTGCACTGAAGCCCACACCCATTAAACAAAGAGGATGCATACGCACACACTGAGAGACTACATTAAAAGTAATCCCTTTCCCACACACAACTGACAATAAATAAAACGTGATAATATGAATAAATTAATGAATATATTTGGTTATTTTGATGTAAAACATGGGACAGCAGCTGAACCATACATTAAAAGAAATAAATAGCCTGGGATAACACAAAAAAGCCCAAAGGCTTATTTCCATTGTGGTCCTTAGCTGGTACATGGATACATACTGAATATACTTTTTTTTGACCAATAAAGCAAGAAAGTCTATTTATTAGACATTCTACCCAATTTCCAACCATGTCCCTTTCAACTCACTCACCATGTATCGACCCCCAAACACGTATCCCCGGTTACCGACAGTAGCGCAGGCATGGGCCGCCCTGGGAGAAGGGGTAGTGCCCTGAATAATGGGCGAGAGATAAGGAAGGTCAGCCATCAATTATTTAACCAGGCGTAGATCTTTTACACACACACATCTGAACAGGTCAGCAGTCACGGGGTCAGGAAATAGTTGTCAGATACAACTACACTAGAGACTAGAGTCATGACTTATCCATCAGGGGATGCCAAGAGCCTGATGTACAGACTTGCCGCATGCAGGCGCGATGCGATTCAAGCGACACAGTGCAGCAGCAAGCGATACGAGCGATTGAAACTGTCGCGCGAATCACCTCTAGTCTCCAGAATCGCTTTTGTTGCACGACTCAAAACAAAGTCAATTACTTCCGTCACTCGCCTCGCTCATGTCGCGCTTGATCTATTTGTGCGGTTATAGTGTGTCACTAACTGACACATTTGAGAGATACAACCTGGGGCTTACCGTTGTGATGGGCTGACTCCACGTCAGCGTTTCCAGATCCAGAACGTGGACGTGGTTATTCCAACCGCGCGCTATATGATTGCCCTGTAGGGGGGGAAAAACACACAGACAACACCTATAACTACCAAACTAGGGACTTTGACGTGCTGTATATTCTAACACTTGGTGTATCTCAATATTCACCATGATGAAGGAAGTCTCGTCAAATTCAAAGATCCCTCGATGACCCTCTTGTGCAAAGTAGCCGTAGCCTCCAAAAAACACCAAGCTGTGGATAGACACAGAGAACAAAAAATAACTATATAATTAAGTATAATAAAACTAAAATCAACCAATATGCCACTTCAAAGGCATTTCCCCTTCAGCATATGGCAACACGACTTCTTCCAGTATCCTGATGTACTCAAACTGATCCATGATGCCTGGTATGCGGTAAATAGGACCAACGCCGTAGTACAAAAAACATCCCAAGTGTGTAATGTAATACGTATGTGTAATAGAGTGTAAAATGAAGGTAAGTTAGAAGGGAGAAAGCAACAACCTGCATAGTGCATACTATGCATAACATGGGAACAGTACCTATTCTTGTACACCCAACAGCCCAATTTGTCTTTGCAAGTGGGGGCCAGGCCTTTCAGGTTGCCCATTTTCTCCCAGCACAGCAGGGGTGACCTGAGGGGAAGCCGATACACCTGAGGAGGAGGAGGAGGAGGAGGAGGAGGAGGAGGAGGAGGGAAAGAGGGCAGCACATGAGAGGAGTCGCATAGTTAGGACAAGCACTGCTGAGCTCTCCAATACAAAGTGCAGTAACAACGCCAACATTGAAACTGAGGAATAGACCTTCAATGTAACGGTATTAGGTTGGATATTGTAGTTGTTGCAAATTTGACAGATATATCTCCACAATGTGACACATTTGGACCATAAGGCTTTGTCACAAGATAAAAAGTGTTAGGAGGACCATTTTCAGTCTACACTCAATTTTGAGAAAATATGTAGTTACTGCACTTTGCCTTTGTATGGCAGAATACGGCATGCCACAAGCAAAGGCAGGACTGTGACAGGTCAGGGTTAAAGATAATACCAGGAGAACAAGTCCTGATGAAAAAAATGCACCCCTTTGAACAAAATTAACTTCATGATCAGTCCTGTGCATGTCCATGTCTTTGTATGAAACGCAAATTCAATTTCCTTGTATGGCCTGTGCATACCGGTATATAGAAACTGAAAATAAAGTTGACATGACTTCATTTTTAGTTTGTATACAAGTGCTTCTGATGTGCTTAACATAAACAATCAATCATTACTAAAATGCAATTTGTATCTGGTCACACATTGCGATGAGTGTAACTTCCTAAGTACAGTAAGTACGGTATAACTTACTAAGTTGGTGTTTCCATTGGTGTGGTGTCCACCAAAGACATAAAGCACGCCGTCCACACACACGCCACAGCTGCCTGACATTGCGGCGGGCAATTCGCCCCCTGCTAGCTGCATCTTCCTGCAAAGACACAACTTCATCAGATTTAAAAGGGCTTTAAAAAGACACACACACACACACACACACACACGTGCAGTTTGAACTTAAATCAAGTTAGGTAACAGAGCCGATGAGCCTTTGCTTGTGAAATACTTGCCATGTTTCAGTCTCCATATTGTAGATCCATATTTCACAATGGGGCAAGTAGAGTTCAAATGATCCAGTGGCCTCAGCATTCTGATGGAGAGGAACATTAAATACAACCACATAAGCATTGCATTGTGACCTAGGTCAAATAGCCATCTTAATATTCTCTGAACATTACCGACTTGGAGAACATAACAGTACAGTTTCCTTGAATCAGAAGAGGAATGCAAAAAAATGGCAAATAGTGCCATTAAGCCTTACTTGGAATACCTTATAACCTCCCCACACATACATGTAGTTTCCGTCCACTACTGCAATGTGGCCACTGCGCTCTGACGGGGCATGGACGTTTGAAGGGTGCGTGTGTGTGTCCACCTCAGCCTCGTCCTCTCCTTCCTCCTCGTCCCATACAATCCAGTCATCTTCATCCCTCTCCGAGTCCTCATCATCATCAGGCCCTCCTCTCCTGGGCACCACGTCGGGCAAACCTCCGTCCTCCATCTCCGCCATGCCAGTCCTGGGAGGCAAAGAAATTGTTTTTCAGGACCATCATTGCCCCTCAGTCAAGAGCCTACTACTGCCTGTCCCCTGACAGCCTTTCCGATTCCCAATGCTACAAGTGCCAATATTCTTTATCTTTCCAAACAACATCCAATTAGCAAAGGTATGGCGCGATGGTTAGGTCAACGACACACTTTTCTCAGTTTTGCCCCACAAACAATACCGATTTCGATAAATGTGACACATGTATTGCAGACGTTCGATCAAACATAAGTATGCAGCGAGAAACACAGTTTGGGATTGCTAGCATGGGGCGTTTCAGGGATCAAAACAAATGCACATGTCAGCATGTCAACAAGAACACAGCTCGCACCATTCTGTTTATAAACACCTGGTGTGCTGTTGTAACACTTATGCACCAGCATATCTTAAAATTGCAATGTTCTTACCGTTTAAGTCGACGAAACACCCAACAATTTGTGCTAATGCTGATAACGTGAACTGGTTGCGTTCCTAGGCAGCAAATAACCGCTTCTCTTGGACCTAGCTATTGCTAATGGTATTGTACATTTTACATGTCTACCGACATTGTCTGCACGTTATTATATTATCCCTAAATAAAACGTAAAAGCAACCCTTACTATTCTAAATATTTTTTTTATCAACCCGGTCCGTAGCAACACAAACTGTTAACAACACCAGAAGAGATTAGCAAAGTGTGTGCAGCCAGCTACAGGCCAGACCGGAAGTGAGCGGTAGCTACACGGATTAGCCATTTTTGTAAGGTCAAGAGCAACATAATTTGCATGAGAAGTACCACTGGGGAAAATGTTTGGCTTCTCCTAAACCCATATTTTTTTTAATCATATTTAACTTAACTATATGCGAAAAGACCCACCATATGTAAAATATCACCAGCAACATTATTTTTTATTGGTGTAGAGATTGCTCAGAACTTTTAATGTGAAAACTAGTATAACCCAGCCATACATGTATCATGCACAATGGACTGTGTAGCACAGAGGGAAAAATGACAGACATGCACATTTCTTTCATGAGGTTTATGACTAAGAGAGTTAATTTATGTTCACCAAATCATCAGTTTGGGATCATCCCCAGTTCAAAGCACACACATCACACCAATCACATGTACAGACAAAACAAGTCGAATTCATCTTCTTTATTGAGAGTAACAATAAAAGAATTGCAGAGATGATCAAGATTAAGAACACTTAAGAAAAGACAACCACACAATATATTACAAAGAAGTGTACAGCTATAGAAGATCACAATGCCGAAGTTCTTGTGTTGTCTGCTAGAGTCCTTGAAGTTTGCTGTAAAGAGAGAAAAATGCAAATGATGGTGAAAAAATCCTTTTGGGAATAATAAAAGCTATCTATCTATCTATCTATCTATCTATCTATCTATCTGCAACAGTTTACAAACATTTTTAACGAAAAGATTTAAGAATGAGCAGATCTGGATGTGGCAGACAAAGCCTATTGCCGCATACTGTAAAAATTACAAGGGTCTTCGAAGAACCCTCAGTTGCCATTGTGGGGGAAAACATAAATGTTTCTGATGAACCTACAGCTGCTTGGAAGGTTTTCTAAAGGGTTCGTCAGAGAGCTTTAAAAGGTTCCTCCACAGTCGCAAACTAAAGAACCCCTAAAGGTTGTTTGAGGAACTCACTTTGGAAGAACACATAAGGATCTTCAGAGATCTAATGGGGTTCCTCTGGGAACTTTTGTGTTCCCCATAAACAAGCTTAGTTTTTTGAGGAACCTTCCAATTTTTACAGTGCATAGTAGCGTAGTGATGTTGTACCTGTCCTCTGCTGATTTATTGGATGGGTAGTACACCTTAAATGTGAAGCCACTCCTTGGAAAAGATCCCTGAAATGAAATGGTTGAAATGTATGGATTAATCATCAAATAAAATGTATGCCTTACTGTAATGGGATGGGA
Organism: Engraulis encrasicolus; assembly: GCF_034702125.1. NCBI lineage: Eukaryota > Metazoa > Chordata > Actinopteri > Clupeiformes > Engraulidae > Engraulis > Engraulis encrasicolus. The sequence goes on from NC_085875.1 coordinate 10,050,387, forward strand.
CACTGTAAAGCAAAACATATGTGAATGCAAAAAATAGCAGGGATTAATTGTTTTCATTTATTTTCAATACATGTTTAAGGTGGCATTTTTAATCACTTTAGCTATACTGCACCAAAACCACTATTCTCTTCATGCAAACAACATACCGGATTGATACACAGACAGTCCGTGTTGGTGATGTTGAAAGGGTCGTATTTGTCGGCAAAGACAATGACGTCTGGCACTGGGTACACTCGGAGCGCATAGTCATATGCCCAATACACTGGGCTGACGTACAAGGGCAAGGAACTCAGGTGGCCTTGACACAAGATGGTCTTCACAAACTGGATTTCAAAACACAAAGAAAAGCATGACATGACGATCATAAAATGTCCATCTTCCATATACAGAAATATGACTATCCAGCTAACCCACTGAGGGTACATCAGAGCAGGAGAGCAACGTTCAATTCAAAAGTGAAGCAACCATACTCTCATTGATCTAATTTATAAAATTGCAGAAACACATTGAGATTTTTTTGGTTTGCTGCCATTGAAGGGCAAGCAAGGGCTTGAAATTCTGGTAAATCAGAATCATGAAAAATAAGTAGGAATTCCTCTGTGTGCGGATTTTCTTTTCTTTTCTTCAGTTCTACCTTGTTGAGGCCTGGACCTATTCAAATATTTTCGTATCAGTTTACGTGTAAACACGAGAAGTGGATAGAAATAAAAACTACATTGTGACCGGTGTGTATTGGCACCCTAAATGGGACATAATTAACCCACCGCAAAAAAATGGTGCTGAATATCTGAGCCCTTTTTAAGAAAAGCTGCCCTCCGCCTATAAAACCCAAATATCTCAGCTTCTGAAGCACACAAAAATATGCACTAAGGTGCATTTAAACAGTTAGACCCTCATCTTCCATTAGAATGTGTTAATTCATCTCAAACAAACAAAGATTTTTAATAAAGTTGTCTCAAATCTCATGAGCCTGAATGTTGCGGAATGCAGCTCCAGGCGCCAGGGCCAATGTTGCGCAACGCAACATCAGGCATCAATGGGGTAAAGCCAGAGTTTTGAAATGCACATTCTCAAACTCTGTTTACATATTTAGGTCAAAACCAATGACCAAATTTTCAAAAATATCCATACACATGTAAACCAGCTTCTCAGACTATTTGGACATGTGTGATTGACACATGACAGTTTGCTTGGTGTCCATTATTACTCACATGGTTGGGAATGTCAAGACTGCCACTGGGCATGCGAACACAATTCCTGCACATTTTGTTGACGAGGTCTTCTCTGATCACCACAATCTCCTGGCTGCAGTACTGTATCCTGAAGAGAAGAACAACATCATTAGCCCTGTCTAACAATTCAGTCAAACTTAAAAACTTCTCTAACGTCATTTATTTCACCAAGATGTTTATGACACCTTCATCAGGGTCATTTTACACACAGACACAGACACAGAGACACACACACACCTCATTCAGGGTTGCACTGAAGTACTCTTGATTGAACCAAAGTTCATTTTGGGATCCATCAAGGTTTAGGTGATTTGGTGGTTATGAGCATTCTAACTCATCAGAAATGACACCCCATTGAAAATGAATGGAAGGTCATGTAAGGGGATTTCTGGCAAATTAGAATGCCCATAACACCAAAGCACCAAAACGTGGTATGGAAATCTACAGGGTATAATGAAGAGGGAAGTGTGGGTCACCAGATCAAAAAAAAAAAGCTGACAGCAAAGCATCAAGGATATCCGGGCTTCCATAACTCTCATGCAATGCCACTGCTATTGACTTCAATGTTAAACACAGTAAGGTCGGCAGTCTTACCCATGATTGCGGTTTTGAGTAATGAACTAGGCTGGAGTTTTTAAAAGCTTCAGGAATCATTTGCTGGTGCTTAGAGTTAATTTGTTGATTCAGATTATTAGGTTAATAGCTCGTTTACAGAACCTTTTCATGATATGCTAATTTTTTTAGATAGGAATTTTGGGTTTTCATGAGCTGTATGCCAAAATCATCAGTATTAAAACAATAAAAGACCTAAAATGTTTTGGTTGGTGTGTAATGAATGTTTCATTTTTATCATTACATTATGGAAAAGAATGAACTTTATGACAATATGCAATTTTTTTGAGAAGGACCTGTAGTTGAAAATGGAAATGTGGGATGGTTGAAGTGTCACTAGTGAAGTTGAAGTGTTGATTGAAGTGTCACTAGTGTTAAAGGCAAGGCTGTGTGCTACCTGCATGGGTTGGTTGTGAACACTGAGAAAGGCACTCGCTGTCTGAACTCCTCTGTGATGTGTTCTGCCAAGGGGGGTCTGTGGGCAGTCAACATACATTCACAAGATGAGACAAAGCAAGAAGCATACATTATCATCGAGGCATACATCAAGAAAATGTTTCAATGTTATCATTCCTCTCTGCCACAAAATGCTAAACGTAGCTGAGCGTTCTACGATTTCAGCTTCCATGCTCAGTCACATTTCCAGATATCCTGCAACACTTACAAGACCAATGGTTAAGATATTCAAGACAGCCAAAACGGACTTGTGAAGCACTCTCACCTTGGCAGTATTGCACTGGGGCCAGGGTCCTCAGGTCCAGGCACAAACACAAATCTGCTACTGCAGTTTCACAAAAAAAAAATACTGTCAGGAAAATGTAGTATGCAGGCCTAATTAGCAAAAAAGTAAGATAACTGGGCAAGGGTCAGAGAAATACAGAGCTACGACATGAAAAGCAACAAAACAGGCGCAGATTTATCAAAACAACACTGAAGCGCTGTTAACGTACTTGTTGTGGATGTTGGGGTATTCACAGATCACATCAGCAAGAGCCTTCAACGATTCTAAAAGTATGAAGAACATAACTGGTAAGAAAAGCAGTTTTTGCCAGAGAAAAATAAAAACAAATAGTGTTTTGAATGATATATATTATGACTAGAGATGCACCGGATCCTGATTTTTAGGATCCAGCCGGATACCGGATCCACTGCTTAAGATCCTGCCGGATCCGGAACCGGATACCGGATCCTACCAAAGGGTTGAAACACATAGCCTACTCGCACACGTGGGCCCTTTCTATTACGTTGGCTCAAACTATTTTAGACTCATTGGCTTAATGCCACACTGCCTGCAACGGCCGCTTCCAAAGGGATTTCACTCGTGGATACCGGATCCACTGCTTAAGATCCTGCCGGACCTGGATCCTGTGAAAAACCCTATTATCCTGCCGGATCCGGATCTTGGATTCGGTGCATCTCTAATTATGACATAAGAGCACTTTAATGGGCGTACCTTTGAGTGACTTGATCTGGTTTTTGCCGTACGGGGCTGAGGAGAAGTTCCCACAGAAGATGAAGCAGGTGGGGGGCATAGCCGAGTATCCTACATGAGAGAAGAAGTTTAACAAGTTAACATGGTCACAATCATAGATAGAGCACTACAGTAGATGTTGCCTTGAATAGCCGTGTCGATTGGAACGAAGGTCTCATTTTGAGTGTCTCAAATAGAATTTGATCCTCAACCTTTTTTAAACAAATGCCCATGGACCTCAGTCTAAGCCTTCCAATGCGCCTTTAAAGTCGTCATAAGCCTACCAACGCCCCTCTTAGTATTAAAAAATAAAATGGACTAATGCCCCCCATATGGCAACCAAGCTCCACCCCCATCAGCTGTATCCTTCTCAATGCCCCCCTGCCCTGGAGCTCCTCAACGCCCCCCTGGGGACCTGTAGAGCCCCCGTTGAGAAACATTCTATCGTTTCTATCATTATGCTGCTTGAATCTAGCCTGGTCCTGACCATCCCATAATACTACCATTTCATTTCGTATTCATGGTCTGGCATTTGTTTGCTCTGAAGCGATTGTAGGAAGCAGGAAGTTTGCACTCAGTTATGGTTTGAAATTATTGGACACCTCTCACCCAATCGCTGGCAGTTACTCAACAACAACATAGCGCAGATGTGTACATCATTGTCACGAGCGTCCTCCCCCTTTCGCCCCCACGTGGGGGGCGTATTCGCTTAATGGCTGTTTTCTGGGGGGGGGGCGTTGCGAAATTCTACTGCTCCAGGCACTCCACAGAGAAGCACGGCCAGACTACCGTAGTGGAGCCAATCCTTTGGCGAAAGTACGTAGGATGGCTCGCGAGGCTAGCTTGAATCCATATCAACTGGTGACAAGGCCATACATGAGTAATCCTGTAGGAGGCGGTAAAGTATTTTCTGATAGTGTGAAAAGCGGGAAACCTGTTCAAAGGCGATGGCGCCCAATGCCGGCCATGCAAAAGGCCTGTTCTTTTTCCATGCCCTGAAAAAATACAATATTTCAAAGCAAAAGAAAAAGCATATGGCACCTGTAAACATTGTGTGGATCTTCTCCAGAACCTCAACGTTGTCCAGCCACAGGTCGGACACGATGACAAACATGGCGTCTTCATTCTCTTCCTCCAGTTGCTTCAGTTTAGCAGAGGCTTTCACTGAGGTGGTGGAGGGGCCTCCAAAAAAGTTGATGTTCCCATAATAGGCTCTGTGGACAAAGGTACAAGTAAGTATAGGATTAGCAAAATAACCTCACACGCCAAATGAATACAGAGCTTCCCTATTATGCAAACAGATGGTTGGATGACAACAAGTAGTAATAAAATGTGCTGGGGCCTATACTAAGGGCCCTTCTCAAAACCTAGTGCAGTGCATTTCCAAGTGTATCAGCCTAATTAGTCACGCCCTGTGATTGGATACTCTTTGGTGAACTCTACGGAATATCCAATCACTGTGGGTGACTAATTAGGCTGATACACTTGGAAGTGCACTGCACTAGGTTTTGAGAAAAGCCCTAAGAAGCTGGTTCAGGAGTGCTGATCTAATACTTCTATTAGATAGATGATTTACCTCTTAACCTAACCTGGTTTACTCCTGAACCAGCTTCTTAGTATAGGCCCCTGCTCTGCTTACCTTGTTGTGGAGGAAGGTTCAGTTGGTGGAAACCCAAAAGCGTTGACATGAAAGACTGAGTCCTCATACCACCCTGCATGCAATTGTAAAAAGGTAGGTTAGTGAGTTTCTGTGCTGTTACACTTAACAACAAATTGAATATATCTTCACTTGAGAAAAAGGAAAAACATAAGGGTCGCTTTACCTTCGGCAAGAACAAAGCAGGACTCTGTGTAGAGGCCGCTGTGGAACTGGTGAGGAAAAGTTAAGGGGGGAAAACACTAGATAGTCTCACTGGGAAAGCCCTATTATCATTGTGACAGACACACTATGAAATTGCATTCATGCCTCAACCGTGCAAGGGGGCAGCCCAACTGGCACCCTAAGGGGGCAGTGCGACACTGACAGTAGCATGCTTGGGGTACCTCAGTCTGGAGGAGGATGGGGGACAACTGACTACGCATCACAAGATGTAGAAGAACCTTAACATGTCATACAAACAAGTTCAACAAAAGCTACAGCCTGGCAAAGGATATTGCTTTTGATATGTTCAGCTGTATTGTGCCACTTGGATCTTCGAGATAGTACTTGCCCTGGAGACAGAGAAGAAGCATCAGACAGTGTCTACGAAGATGGCGAAGTGTGTCATAGCAATGATGGTATTAATGTCCGAAAACTAACTTCTATTTACCTCCTTTAGTTGTGTTATCATGCCAAGGACAATGACCTCTCCGAGCTTACTTGTACTTCCCAGCAGAGCCTCCACAGTTTTCAGCTATGGGTCAAGTGAATCATAATTAGTCAAGTCAAGTCAAGTAGGTTTTATTGTCAATTTCTTTACATGCACTGGTCATACAAAGAATTTGAAATTACATTTCTTGCTTTCCCATACAGACATAGACTAATTAAGGTAAGGACATAGACAGTATAGACATAGACAGTACTTATACATGGACTTAAGACAGTATGGACATAGACAGTGCTCATACAGACATTTAAAGTGCAAGACTGGACAACAGAAGACTTGTAGAGGACATACATTAAGAGGTATTTGTTGTGTTTTTGTGCTTTTCCTAAAAAAAAGTCCTTTATAGCGTTCTGACATGGTAATAGTAGCATTTTGAAGAAAATAAATATAAAAAGGTCTGTCAAGTACACCAGCAGCAGTGTGTGTGTGTGTGTGTGTGTGTGTGTGTGTGTGTGTGTGTGTGTGTGTGTGTGTGTGTGTGTGTATGTGTTTAGTGCAGGTAGAAGGTGCGGTGTGCGTCTTGTGTGTGTGTTCGTGTGTCTGTGTGTGTGTGTGTGTGTGTGTGTGTGTGTGTGTGTGTGTGTGTGTGTGTGTGTGTGTGTGTGTGTCAGTGTGTGTATGTTGGGTTTAGTGCAGAAAGTGCAGTGTGCTTGTGTGTGTGTGTGTGTGTGTGTGTGTGTGTGTGTGCATGTTTTGAGTTAGTGCAGGTTGAAAGTTCAGTCACAAGTATAGTAGTGCAGGTGGAATGTTCAGTCGCAGATATGGTGGTGGGGGATGGGGAGGGGGGGTTGTCAGTGGCCTTGCTGGCTAGAGGCTGACAGTGGGGGGGGGGGGGGGGGTTGTCAGTGGCCTTGCTGGCTAGAGGCTGACAGTGGAGGGAGAGTGGGTTGAGTGTTCAGCATCTTGATCGCTTGGTGCATTGTGCTGCTCGCCAGCCGGGTGGTACGGGAACGGAGGCGCCTGTACCTCTTTCCAGAGGGCAGGAGGCTGAACAGTTTGTGTGCAGGGTGGCTTGTGTCTTTGATGATCATCAGTGCTTTCCGGGTGAGGCGTGTGGTGTAAATGTCCTGCAGGGAGGGGAGTGGTACTCCAATGATCTTCTTCGCTGTGTTCACAACACGCTGGAGTGTCTTCCTGTTTTTCTCCGTGCAGCTTCCTCCCCACACTGTGATGCAGTTGGACACGACGCTCTCTATGGTTCCTCTGTAGAATGTTGTCATGATGGAGGGTGTAGCACTTGCCTTCTTTAGTTTGCGCAGGAAGTAGAGACGCTGATGGGCCTTCTTCGCCAGTGATGTAGTGTTGGTGGTCCAAGAGAGGTCGTCGCTGATGTGCACTCCAAGGAACTTGGTGCTGCTCACTCTCTCCACAGCATCGCCGTCGATGGTCAGTGGTGGCAGTTGTTTTTGGACCCTTTGGAAGTTGACAACAATCTCCTTGGTCTTGTTGACATTCAGCAGGAGGTTGTTGTCTTTGCACCATCTGGCCAGCAGGTCTACTTCTTCTCTGTAGTGAGTCTCATCGCCCTTGGTGATGAGGCCCACCAGTGTTGTATCATCCGCAAACTTCACTAGATGGTTAGTGCTGTGGGTCGTTGTGCAGTCGTGTGTCAGCAGCGTGAACAGCAGGGGGCTGAGAACACAGCCTTGCGGAGCCCCCGTGCTCAGGGTCAGGGTGCTCGAGGTGTTGTTCCCTACCCGTACTGCTTGTGGTCTTTGCATCAGGAAGTCCAGCAGCCAGCAGACAGGGTGTTTGTCGTTCAATCATTGTGTCATGTGTCATAATTATGTCATATTGCTACATTGGTACTATGTTTACACAATAACTGCTAGTGCTAACGTGGTTACCTGGAACTTATTTCTGCTTTCGTCAGGAGCTGAACCAATGACAGGTGGGGTGAAGAGCTCGTGCCTGTGAGTGCGCTGTAACAAAACATTACCACCACAACTTAGAAACATCACAGGACTGTTCCACGCAAGAAAAACAATTCTGACTAAATTCCAATAACTTGCACTGCATGGGATTAAAATTATTTCTCAGGAGATACAATATAACAATAACATTTTTGCATGGATAATTCTCCAGTCTAGAACATGAAGTGGTTTGAAATGTGCAAAAAAGATAAAAGGTAGTATTAATGCAGTTCTTAACAAACGGGAATATTGTTTATCTATTATGGAAAACCGTTCAATTTTTTTGTATTTTGGTGTACATTAATTATTCAATTATTTATTTTGTTGTTTTGCTATACTTTTTCCTCCAACTTGCAGTGGACCGCCTAGCACCCCTACAAAAACCACTGGCCTAGATTACTGGATAGAATTTTTTTGAGAGATAATTAAAAAGGGAAAGCGCGCTGTGGGGACTGACCTGTTGCAGGATGGTATAGCGTTCTCTGAAGAGTTCAGCTTTATCTTTGGCCAGGCCACACAGGCCAGGGGATGGGTGAGATGTCATGTTCAGACTGTCACAGAAACACAAAGCCCAATATTGTACTGAATGAACGCATACAAATAATCCATACACTTACATAGTTTACAGAGACTTACAGTAAGTACGTAATTAAGTATATTTCAATAGAGTGTACTTGTACAGTTTAAATGTGAAAAGTGCTTTATAGAACACAACAGGTGGATTAAGAACTCACGGTACAAATTTCTTCCTCTCCGCACTGTAAATGAATCTGGGAACATCAAAGGCTCCAATGATGTTGAACACATTGTCTCTAAAAGTAAACAAAGCAAAGTGAACAGTTTATAAACAAAATAGTGCCTTGCATAATAGAGGACAGTATCAGGTTATGTTACTGGTGCATGCAAACTTACATTGTTTCATCACATGACTGACTGCAGTCCTGCACAGCTATCTCCACCACTGACAGCTCAATCATGCTCGAGGACACTGCGTGAAGAGACAGAGTGTAAACAGACAACAAATGCTGGTATTTCTGTAAACACAAAAAGTGGGCCCACTTACGGGGTTGCTTTTCCACAGCATCCAATATGCGCTCAATGACATCATTCAAATCTGCCTCACGGACAGACTCCAGGACCTCCAGCAAATATTTACTGGCTTCCCTAAGAAAACACATTACAGTGGTTAACAACCAGCGTCAGGCGCAAAGAACATAGACCTATCTGGATATCATGATAAAGTAGATTTGGACAGATTGAATAGCCCTACAAGCAACTCTAGTGGTGGAAATGGATTTCTTTAGCTAAACGTGATTTTATTTTATGACAGAGACGTGCGGTCAGGGTAGGCAGGGTAGGCAGTGCCTACCCTGGGATAAATGTCTTAAAAATAAAAACTAACACGTGTTTAAAAAAATATTCTTCAGAGTTCACATAGGCCTACACAACAATAACATTGATTCAGCATAAATTATGAGCTGTTTAAAGTACAGTATACACAGGACAACGATCAAAAACCTAAGTAATCGCACGAAGCAAAGCGCTCAGGCTTGGGCAGGTTTGCCGTGGCACGCGCAGTCCCGCTGGTAGCAGAGACAGGCTGAAAGCAGAGCTTTCGAATGCCAGCCAGGCAGCCCGGTAAGGCTCGCTTTTCCTCTGCCTACCCTGCCTTCAATGCTGTCAATGTAGAAGTTTGCGCATGCGTATTAAGTTGTCACATAGCTTGTCAATGGGACTAAAAGCAGAGCCTTTACTCTGTGGCGGGAGTATGTGAGCCAATCACAGCGCCCAAAATGAAAAAATTGTTACAATTCAGGTAGTAGCCAATTTCTGCCCTACAGGCAGCTATGATAGCAACAACTAGCAAGGCAAGGCTTGTTCAAATCTCTAGCCGTATCGGAAAGAAAACATGGCAGTCTTTGGCTTTTTGTCTTTATTATTTTTAAAAATGCCGAGAAGTAGCAAGAACGACGGTTCAAGTGACAGACAGCTGAGCCGTTTGCAATTGCTGCATTGTGGAAATATTCAACATCAGATGGGTAGCAGCTTCAAGTAGTTTGCACTGGGACAAAATGTCTTCATCATGTCAACCACCCCGGGCTTTTAATGGAACTAGCTTGCATGAAAAACACAGCCTACTTGTGATTCTGCTTTAAGGTAAGATTCATCTAATTATTATGCTGCGGGTAGCCTTTTAACATGAACATGCTCAAGTTTGTTCGTGGTGCCTTTTGTTGTCACCGTTTGTCAGGGTGTTGACATTGAAGATTGGTTGTGCGGTGGTGGACATGAATAGACCGTGTGTGTGTTATTATCGAGCGAGATTGTGTTTTTTTGAGCGTACGCCATGACTCCATTTCCCTAATTTATTATGATGATGACTACGCAATGCGTGAGTTGTGTGGAGCCTGTTAGCAAGTGCAGCTGCGTTCTTTTGAAGTGCGCGGTGTGCGAGTTGAGATCAACGTGGAACAGGACGATTGACTGGGGATGGTTTCTCGGAGTGCTTCCGCACTCACAAATTGACTTTATTTGAAACACCTTGCACAACCGTAGCTGAAGTGTTTGAGAATACTACATACCTGCCGACCATTACGCATTTTGTGTAGCAGATACGGATTTTGACATCAAACTACGGCGCTGTCACTTCAAAATACGGGAAAAACCAATAGCAAAGTGTGTTCAATGGCCCTTATAAATTGCTCTGTAGACTTGCAACCAGACAGAGCCGTAGACATGGCTCTGCTTGCAATTGTCTCGCGCTGGCCTTTCCATTGGCCAGCAACGTGTGGGGGGGAATATTGACCAATCAGCGCGCTAGTTTGGATGTCTTCATTTGTTGTACTGCGCTCACTGACTTGAATACTCAGTGGCTGCGCTCCTCTCGAGTCGAGGCATCAGCTGCCGATAGAAAGTTTGCTCCGAAATCACACAAGCAGAGAGACTGGTTAATGTACTCCTATAATCTCTGAAACAAGTGTCCTCCTCCTGTCATCATGTATTATCCATCTTGGTACTGTCGCTGTAGTTTTACAAGTGAGCACCGTCAAAATCACCGTTTCAAAGGTAAATGGACTTTGACAAAGGTAGCCTGTATGGGAATAGTGAATTGCGTCCAGTTGCTAAATCCGTAAACTTATGAAAATAAATAAAGGCCGAGGTCTGTCGTAATGATTCACCCAATGTTTCGCCGTATTTGACGGCAATATGTTGTTGCTTGTTTTGATATTGGACCGAAACGAGATTACTTCCGAATGAGCAAATGTGTCGATGACCGCGCTATAAACTAGCAGATTAGCAGCAAACTAAATTCGGTTTCCCTTTGCGCCGGATCATTTTAACTCGGGAAAATAAAGCGATAGTTCTAACGGTTGTGCTCGGAGTAGGTCTACATCCGTAACCTACCATGACACCGTATAGGAATACTGTTCCCCCCCCTTAGTCATGGCCCATTCTGTGAACAGGTGTAACAGGTCGTGCGTCATACCAAAATATGCATCACTCCACGACTACTATCCGTAATCACTTATGGCAATCTATTAATAAAATCAATTCTATCATATATGTGCCGAACAGTGAACAATAGCCAACTCATGACGGCAGATGAGGGTAGATAGGCCTACTATTATGCAGAGAAGTGAAAAAAGAAGCGATGCCCCTCAAGTTACTGTGGAAGTTCCAAGAGCAGTGGCCATTAGCCCCGTCCCTCAGTAGAGCCACTACATGACGCATTTTGTACTGAATGAATGCTGAAAGTGTGATTTTGATGTTAGCCCCCAAGGTAATAACATTAACCTGATATTATCCTAGCTTAGATAACACTTGTCTTTATCTTTTTCTCTACTGCTGATGCTTCTTCACAGTAGGTGACAACATCACCATTTATTAATATTGTGGGAGATGATGTAAGAATCATCACAATTCAACTTTTTGTTCATAAAAATCACTGAAATGCCTCTGTATTTTATAATCAAATTATACATTTTCCTACATGTACCTTCTACAGCCAAAAAAAGTAATCAGCAAATGCCTCAATTTCATACTCAATTCCAGCTCCTTAACACCCCCCAAGTGACCAAATGCTCTGTTTGGCTGGTACATAGCCACTTAGGCCTAGGCCCACTAGCCAGACTGGTGGTATGTTGATATTATGGTGATATGGTGATATTAATTTAGAGGCCTGAATTCCAGCACACTATATTATAGCATTTTATTGGTGTTATGGTGTGAAACAAAAAAAAACATCTTTCATGAATGTTTATTAAATTATGGTAGTTCAAAGTACTGTGAAGAGCAAGATAAACTATTTGCCAGATACACGGGATGTTAGGCTAAAATGCATTAAAATGCAGGAAATTGCATCTAAGAAAAGCATTTTTTTCTGGGGGAGGACCCCCCTGCCTAAATGAAGTGTCTCATATCTTCCCTGTTGACATTTGGCAACCCTAGGTGTAGGGCAGACTATGCAAAACAAAGTAGCCTCTCAGATGGGCCCGCTGGCGACCCCGTAGCGTTGCCATGCCAAGTTGTTGCGCCGTGAATTGCAGCGCCGCGATAAGTTGCTACTCAAAAAAAATGTTAAAGGTTGGCAGGTATGATACTATCACGCACAAGGATGAGTCTCAGAAGTGGTTTCGTTGGTTTACTCGATACTGTCTGAATGCACGGGTCATGTTTGCAAGCAACCCGCCCCCTTGCCTACTTTCCTTCTTGTCTGTGAGTGTTTGATTATCAGCACAAAACGCGGCAGTGAGGCAGGAGCTGTTACCTAGGTTGGTTTATTGCTAAATGTAAATCGTTTCCCCCTCACATGCTATGGTGTGATTCACAGTTGGTGAACTAGACATTTTATCTTCAAAAGTAGGCTACACTGTGCCACCCTCCATCCATGTGAAACGCCCTGGCATTTGCAACAGAATAAACAGAAGAGCAACAAAATCAACTGCTAAAGCCAAAAGTTAAAGCTTTTCCCCCAAAATGTTGTAGCTTTCTAAATTATTATTGTAAAATGTAGGCCTACAGGTCCTTAAAGGTGTACAAAGTATGGGTCCTGGAGCTATTTTGGCAATTTGGCAAAACAAATAACTGTAGCTGGCCTTTTCAAGAAATTGAAATTATGTTTTCACTTATTGTTTCAGATTTAGGTCTACTGACAATGTCTAAATAGTGTAGCCTATTTACTTATTTAGTTATTAGAGCTGTGGTGGTTAAGCACTGATGGCATCTTATAGCCTACTTTATATTTACAGTATTTAGAGAAACATAGGCCTACTAATTTGTTGCACATTAAAGAAAATATCTCAGCATGTTTATGTGAAATAGGCCTATTTGCCTATTCAAACCCATACCTTGTGGCATAAGGCCCCCCTCTCTCTCACACACACACCCACACACACCCACACACACACACACACACACAGACACACACACACACACACACATACACACACACACACACACACACACACACACACACACATTTGTAAAAGTTTTTAGCTGATAGTGACTCTCCAGATTTGGTTAAAATGCAGGAAATTGCATCTAAGAAATACATTTTTTTCTGGGGGAGGACCGAACCCACCGTTAATATATATATATATAAATAGATATATATTCTATATTTACTGCCTACCCTACCATACCCTTCACTGCACGTCACTGTTTTATGATGAATGTTGTACTACTTTGCCACAAAGTATATGCGTTGCATCTTTATCTTGAGATAATAAAGATTTTCAGAGCATTGCATTATTTTGTCAATAATAACAACAGCGCTGATCGCCATATGACATGATGACATGGAGCACGGACTTTCTGGCAGCAAATAAACTGGCATATCAAAGAAACATTAGTTCACAGATGGACACGTATTGAATCAACATTTAGTCAAAAGTTCACGTACGGTCGGAGCATTAGTCCCCTCATTTTGAACCCCGAGGAAACTTTAGTCTTCACTTTCCGTACATCCATCTTCTGCTTTAACTGTTGGCGCTAAATTTGGACTTCCGCCTCTTTGCAAACGTTTCCGCCAGAACCACAAAGATATTTTCGTGAGTAGAGATGATGCAGTAGTACAGCGTCACCATACAGAAAAATCCAAACCATCTCTGCTGAAAAAGGCATGGATGGTAGGTAGGTGTTCAGGAAAACAAACCACACTAGCAGTAAAAATGTCCATTAGCTATGTGTTAAAATAATAATAATAATAATAATTATATATATATATATATATATAATGCACATTTGAAGCATCTGCCTACGGAAGTAGGCTACTAACCTGTAAATATACATTTGAATTTTAACCTCCATCCCTTTATATTGGCAGACCATGAATAAGAATAAGAATGATGGAACTGGTGAAGGTGAAAAATAAGAAAACAATAGCCTAAATGACACTAGCACATCTTTGTCTTTCGGTAATATCTTTGTTTACATTGTTTTGACCAAAGAGAGTCGATTTGTTTCATAATAAAAGTTTTATGTGCATAAAAATAGATCATATTTCAAAATATTACACGCCGTTTTATAAAGTTACATGCCAAGAAGGAATACGAATTGAACACGTAAACAGATGAAGGCGGGTTGGGATGTGCAAAGTAGCCTTTCACAAGAAAACACTTTCCCACTTCCTTGCCCTCATAGTCCAGTGGGTAAATCTCCTCCCATCTGTTACGAGCTGTCAAAGCGTTCAGGCTGTTTCTTGTTTGCCAGACGCGCGGCCAGTTCTGTTCATGGAGTATTACAAAAATAGAAGTTGAAATTTATGGAAACGGTGGGTGATTATCGCGAAGAGCTCGTGGTTCGGGAGAGAAGTGGTCACACTGCGGTGTCTGAGGGCAATTTTCTCTACGTTTGGGGTGGCTACGTGGTGAGTCAACGTGTCAAGTGCACCCTGTGAATTATGAAGAACAACCGTTGTATTGCCTGCTCTGGTAATTAAGTGGGCGAACATGCACAAGTCCATTTGGTGTCTGATCTCCAATACATTTTTCTTTTCTCGTAGTCAATTGCTGAACATGAGATCTTCCTCCCGAATGATGAGATTTGGCTGTATGATTTGGACAGTGGTGTTTGGTAAGATGTCTCAATTGTTGTTGTGTTAAGCTTGTGTTTTTTGCTATGCTATAATATGGTAACATTTACATAAAGATAATAAGCAATAATGGTAACATTTACATTAAGATAATAAGCAATAATCTAGCACATCAGGCCTATGCTTTGTTGTGGTGGCAAATGCACACAGAGAAATTTGCTGAGTTGTTTATTTGGCTGTGTGTAGTGTGAAGACATTTTCTAAAATGGCATGGCATAGACATGTAGGCTACACATATCTATATGTATGGGATAAGGGACCAAGACATGCAGTAGGCTACATGTGAATTTACATTAACATAATAAGGAATCGCAAGAACATCATTCTGGTGGCAAGTGCATGCACATAAATGTTCTGTGTTTTTGTGGGACAACTACAGCATGTGAAACAAATCTTCATAAGTTGTATGGCCATGCAGTACATGGCATAACCTACATGTTATATATATATTTGTTTATTCCATGTCTTTTGTATACATCCATCCACAGTATGTATTCTGTATTCCAAGTATACCTGTCTAAAGGTATGGGGGTAAAGGAACTAAAGCATGCAGTAGGTCTAGACTCATGTAAATAAACAAACTGTATGTTTAGGGAAATTGCCTCCATGACTGGGGAGATTCCTGTGTCCATGTCCGGCTCATGTGGCTGCTCACTCAGTGGGGAAATGTTCATATTCGGGGGTTGCAGTGATGATGGCCAAACTAATGAGGTTGGTTGACTTCATATTTCTATTTAGTCTACTTGGCCGATCTCAAGGATATTGGTACAGTACAGCGTGTTCCTCCTTCATCACAATACGCCATCTGCTTTCTCCAGCTTTTCTCTGTAAACCTCTTGGATAGAAAGTACGTTTGGAAGAAGAGGAAACATGAAGAAGGGACTGTTCCCTCTCCCAGAGATAAACTGTCCTGCTGGGTTTATCAAGACAGGTAAGGCACTGGCAGGATTACAATATTAATTTGTATGGGTTACCCTTCCTTACCCTCCCCTTGGGGCCACATGACACATCTGCCAGTCTTGCATTAATACACTATAGGGATTGCTCATTAATATACAAGTAGGCCTAAGACGTTACATGTTTACCCCCAAAGACCTCTCAGCATGCAGGTATTGACACCGGTGATGTCATTTTATCCTCAAGCTTCACTGCTTTATTGATCAACACGGCTTAGCCATTTTTTAAATATGTATTACTGCATACCGGCAGTAACCATATTGAACCGTGAGCCTGTGACTGTAGTCTACTTGCTGTCTTTAGGCTATGGAAGTTGTTGTTTACCGACCTGATCCTTCACGGTCCAGGTGTGATTTTCTCGCTGCCCCAACCCTATGTTTTAACTAAGCATAGCATTCATTCCACCGCATTGTTCCAAGCAGAGTTCTAAACGCTGGAAATCCAAGCTGCTTGCGAAACTGACAAAAAATGCCAAACATGTCTCAAAACGTAGCCTAAAGAAACCTGTCCTAGTTGTGTTACTGCCTTCTTCGTGTTCCTGGTCATTGATTTGTACACACTTTTTTTCCTCAGGATTATCTACTTTGGTGGTTATGGTCACAAGCTTCTTGATGAGCTTGACAGATCTAAAAATTTTATCATAGATGAGGTGTCCTGGGTAAGTTAAATTTGTGGGTCATTTGTGTATTATTGTGGGTCATGTAAATGAGAGTGATTTTTCCCCCCAGATGTTTTGATAACGTTTTCAATGTGACGTTTGAGTGTTAACCAAGTTGAACACTCATCAATTTTTAGATGGAGGATGTATTCTGGGGATGGAATAACGAAATCCACATGTTTGATCCTCGGACAAACTGCTGGAGCCAACCACGCACTTGCGTAAGCTTTTATTTAATACAGTTATTAATGTATTTATTGTGTGGCTGTAAGTATACATGTGTATTGTACAAACCTTGGGGAACTCCTGGGGAACTAAGTACCTATTTGAGGGTTGAGTTTTTCCAAGTTACACAGCTTGACTTGTGAGAATGGCATCTAGTGTTGCAAAAGCCAAAGTACACATTAGTGGTTGGAAATGTAGTCCAGACAAGCCATGTCTAACATCCCTGAAACCATATTTCACATTTTTACCATCTCTACTCAATGACATAAGATGCATTTAGGTTAACTTTAGGTGGTTGTCATGACTACAATCTCTTCTATGCAAACTTTGTTTTGAATGTGTGGTAGTAAAAGGTTACTGCCGCTGCTTTTGCAATCAGAAAGAGATGGTGATTTCATTGACAGTGTGATAAAGCCTGGTACACATTTGCTTATCTTTTTAATGTACCATTTAAATGAATATTTTGACTAGCACAAATAAGCAACAAATGTCATATGTGGGTTTATAACTGTTTGTTTTCTGTTTTTCTTATCACTTTTTTTCCTGACAGGGCCGCCCTCCTGCCCCAAGAGCTGCCCACGCCAGTGCCACCCTGGGGTGCAAAGGGTACATTTGTGGAGGCAGAGTCATGGTGAGGGCTTGGTGTTTCTTACCGTATACAGTTGAATTGTACTGCACCAGGTAAACAGGCTGGATTACTTCAGACTACACCCAGGAAGAACCGGAATGCTTTAATCCCTTGTTATTGTGCTATGGCACTGCATGAAATTCTTAGAATCCTTATAATTTCCTTCAAGATTAATAAAGCTCTACTCTAGTGTACTCTAAATGAAATGGTGTGTCTCTCTTGAAATCGAAGCGTAGGTGTAGCCATTTAAATGCTGTCTTTTGTAATATCATTATTGCTAAATAGGAGATGGTGACTCATATAACCATGACCACCCCCCAACACTGTATGTCTTTTACAGGAGACAAGAACCAGTGATATCCACTGTCTGGACCTCCAGACGCTCACATGGACTGAAATGTAAGGCTGACACTAACTTTGGCTTCTCACTGAATCATGTTTCAGATTATGGTGTTCCAAATGTTTTGCCAAATACACCCACAACTCATTAATATCTCAATGCAATAGTTGTAGTCTGTGCATATGTAACGTGGAGTTCGGCGGTAGAGTTAATTAATCTACCTCCTGACGCCTAATATGCTGTAGATGTGAGAGCGACTGAGTTATCGGCCTAAACCTTTAGCACAGTGATATTGCACCTGTGCTCCCATGCCAGAGGGTTGTTATGAGGTTGCGGGTTCGAGCCCCAGGTGGTGGACTGCGCAGGACCTCGACCATACGTAACTGAACTTAACTGTGAACCACTGAACTTAACTGTGCTTAATAATACAATGTATTATTTTTCAGCACAACTACCTCCGGCCTTCCCGTGGGTCGCTCGTGGCATACCCTCACAGCTGTGTCAGACAAAGAGCTTTTCTTGTTTGGCGGTCTGAGTGTTGACTGCAAACCTATGAGTAAGTTGTCATCACACAGTATCCTAGAGTGATGTTGCAAAATGCAATATTCATAAAACTCCATACTCAATATGAAATGATGAAACTAATCTTTACTAGGCGACGGCTGGGTGTTTGACGTTGAGACAAGGAAATGGAAGGAGCTGGATCACCCGTACAAGGACAAGCCGAGGTGAAACATCATGAGTCTTTACATTATTATTACATTACAAGACATTGCATTTGGCAGGCGCTTTATAACCAAAGCAACTTACAAACGAGGACATAATCTTTTTTTTTTAGTAGAGTAGAGTAGAGTACACTACACACACACACACACACACCATGTCAGGAGTCTGGCCTGGGGCTAGGGCAGCTCAAGCATTAGTGTAGTAGACAGTCACGAAAGAGGAGAGTCTTTACTCTCTTCCTGAAGGCTTGCATAATATCTCAGTGAGCTGTGTTTACATTCACAAAAAAATGTATTTTGACAATGCTGCAGTCGACAAAGCTACAGAGGCATTAGGTGTTATGTGCTCTTGTTGTTTTTATTTTCAGGTTGTGGCACACCGCGTGCCCAGGCAGGGACTCTGATGTAATTGTATTTGGTGGAAGTCGGGACTACATCCTTCTTGTTGACACTGTAAGTATCCTTCCTTGGAATACATTAATGTTCAGGGCTGTTAGTTTACAGTACCAGCGGAGCGTAACACAGCATTTCTGATAGTTTAGTCTGCAAGCCGTTGAGCGTCGTTTGTTTTATTATATATGGATAATCCGTAAGGTATCATCTTCATATCATTACATGGTTTTGACTGCGATGTTGCACCAATTCATAGATTTACATTACATAATATTACATAACCATTTTAGTGGCGGAGGTCGTTGGTCTTGAAAATATAGTGAGACACTGTGTACTATATAGGGTAAGCTATTATAAATGGTCATCCTTGTCAACTAATCGGTTGCAATACTTGTGTTTTATGTACTTTACAGGGGCACTGCAATGATGCGCTCATCTTCCAAACCCAGCCATATCCACTTCTCAGGTAATGCATCTTTTTTTTTTTTTTTTTAAAGCTTAGTTAAAATAATAATTAGTGAATGGTAATATAGTTTCTGATCAAACTTTAAAAAAAAATGAAAAGAAAAAGTTGGTTGAATAGGTGGTGTGTGTTCGTATATGGCTTTATGTCTCATTCTGTAAACTTGTTGTATTGTGTTCGTTTGAAGGGACATAAACAGTGATGCTTTGCATTTCCATACTGTTTTCAGACTGTGTGAAGACTTCATTGCCAGAAACTCTACAGTATTTCAGGAAGAACTTCCATGTTTACCGACCAAGCTGAGAGAAGCTGTGGAAAAAAGGACTGCTTTTTTCAGAACTGCAAATGTAACACAGATCAGAATTGACCCATAGGCCTGTTATAGGCTACATGTCTTTAGCCCAGAAGGGCTTCCGTCCACTCCAACTACTTGTGTGAGCATGGCACACAATTCAGAGGAGAAAAAAAAATGTTGCGCAGCACTGAAGGCTACTACTCCTGTCAAATCTGGAGACTTGGGGGCATATTTAAAATTGTATGCAATGAGTTTTGTATTATTTCAAAACGTTATGACAATGTTAGTGAACAGTTTATTTTGTACTGTACTTTTGGCTGAATTATGTGATTACAAACAATGAACTTGAAAAAGGGTTCTCTCATTATTGTTGTTCTTTGTTATTAAGTTACTAACTAATTATATAAGAGACATAGCTTTATTATTCGAAAATTATATTCCCTGGCTATCTTACTCTGGTGCAAAACATGTCACCTTTTGCAATTTGGGTCATGTGTGGATAGCCTACGAGCAGTGGTTCTCAAAGCGCAGAGTTTTCATCAGGCAGCAACCAGTGCATAGGTCCTGTCATGACTATCACGTGCCAAAATTGCCATGGTTACCACAACATCGCCTGCAGTTTGACGCGAGACAACTTGCTGCTATCCAACCTGTTACTTCGGTGGTGACTACATAACTTATTTTAGACAAAACCTTGCGCGTGTGGAGTTAACTTAACCAGTGCTTGGGTTCTTGCTGTTACTAACTAGTGCGAACGACATACTTGTTGTGGCTGATTTCGAGCGCCATAGAAAAATCCGAAGTCAAAGGCAGCTAACAGGCTGGCATCGAGATAAACAAAATGGCATTCGGTTCTAAACTCGAAGAGATGAAACTCACATCGGACGAAATAGGCCGTCTGAGTAAAGCAATGCAGGATGAAACTTTCCGAAAACTACTGCACGAATACGCTGAGGAAATTTCAAACCCCGAGAACAAGAAAATATACGAAGAAGAAATAAAGTTGCTGGAGCAAGAGAGGGGTAACGATGTCCAGTTTGTCCACCCAAAGCCTTTTAGTGCCATTAAAACCAGCGACGGTAAGCTCAAGTGTTTCATCAACATTTGTTCGAATGAGCTAATCAATAAACCCGAGTGTATACCCTACACGGGTGAAAATGGAAGAAGAGGGTTGAATTGGCAACTTCCATACAGTCTTACACCAGGAAGACCTGATGTGGATTCCAATGGAAGCAAGTGCACAATATATGATGTTGTTTTCCACCCTGACGCTCTATACCTGGCTAGTAAAAATGTAAGATTCATGGATCTCGTAGAGAGCACCGCATTTGATGGAATACAAGACTCTTTTCATGTGAAGCTGGACAAAAAGAACAAGAAGGTGCTAAAGACCAAATACAAAGGCGTTTCCCACCCAACTGTGATAAGAAAGCAAACACCAGGTTCAACCAAACCAAAACCTAGAGACGAAAACGACCCCCTCGCCTTCCCTTACCCATATGACACCAAGAAGTCATCAGTACCAGTAAGTGATAAGAAACCCCCGCCAGACAAAAAGCCACCACAAACGACACCAACTGAAGCCGTGAAACCTTGCGATTCAGGAGACCGACCCACAGAGCCAAAGTACACAGTCAGCTACAGGTCAGTTGTTGACATGCTAGACTACAGGAATTCAAGAGACTCTGCACCTGGCCCCCGCCCTAGAGAGATTGTCATAACCATCGACCTGCCACTGCTAAGGTGTGCATCGGATGCTGACCTGGACGTATCTGACAAACGGCTCATTCTGAAATCCACCAAGCCAGCCTACCTGCTACAGTTAGACCTGGCATACCCCGTGGACAACGACAAAGGACACGCCAAATTCAACAAGCTAAAAAAGCAGCTGGTTGTCACCTTGTCAGTCCTGCCAGGTAACGACCCGCACCCATTCGCAGCGAGCCCTGGGCATGTTACTGATGCGGATGCCAGAGATGAGGACCAGTTACATAGGCCCAACACAGAGGAGGAAGAGCCAAAGAAAACCACCACTGCTGAATATGGCTCGCTGACACGTCAGCCCACATCTGATGCTGAAGCTGGACTGTCGGGTTCAAATGTTCAGTGTACAGACTTGGCACCGGACTCAGGCAGTGGCACTGTGACAGAAATAAGATCTAATGAAGAGTCAGATGTCCTAGAATGTACTGAGTTGACCTCTGGTCTTACCATAACTGAAACAACCACTGTAAATAATACTGAAAAGCAGTCTGCGTGTGAACCAAGAACCAAAAATGAGAAGGTAATAACTAATAAGCGTACTGCTAGGCTTTCTAAGGAATACAATGTAGTCATGTTTTGTTTACATGTTTACATACTGATATTTACCTTATTTTGAAGGTGGACACATTCCCAGATGCCGCAGTGACCTCACCAGAAAACGTCACACCGGAGAGGGCCCTAAGCAAGGTCACAGTAGAGGAGAACGTGCATCATGCAGAGTGCACAGATGAAGCTGCCACAGGCATTGCGAAGGGAGTTTCACAAGCGGAATCTGGCACAGCAGCATCTGAGCAGTCCCCTGGCAAGGTGACTGACTCACAAACACTTCATCATCACCACGAAGAAGTGCATGGCAGCAGCACTTCACAGGAGAAAGCCCCAGACGCATGCCAGGCCGCATTAGACAAATCAGACACAAGCAGCAGTGGTTACAACAACAACACTGAAACTATGACTCATTCCAGCATCAAGACGGTGCGCTTCAGCGAAAGGGTTTCCATGGCAGGGGCCGAGGAAGAGGAAGTAGACGAGGACGACTTGCCAAGCGAGCAGCAACAGCAGATTGTGTGCGACGTGCGGCCTAGACAGCCACCGGTAGTGCTACGGGAGCTGAACCCTGAAGATGGCACTGAGGTCATCATCAGTGATCACACTACAACTTCAGCTTTCCAGTTTCAAAACTCACTCCTGTATGACCTTGACTGACCTTGCTCAGGTGAAGTCACAATATTTGTGCTCATTCACATGTAGCATCATTTGTTGAATGTTCTTTTCGTTCCCTTCATCTCAATTGAGGTTCTTGGTTCCCTTCTTTGTTCCATTTCTATGGCAGTCATCTACAGTCAATATGAATACAAGATCAATGAGTATGCAGTATTTTGTCTATTTGTCCTTTTTTGCGTTTATTTAAAATTGCATTTATTCAAACATATAAACCACTACAAGGAGTAAAAAAAAATCTCTTCCACTCACATTCCACTCAAGTAATACTAATGGAGTGCTAAATGTCAAGTTTCAAGTGCACCCCATATTCAAACAGATATACAGAAAACAGACAGAACAAACCGTACATTAGGATAGCCAGCCCTTAATTGTTGCTTCAAGCTGTGAATGTTGACCTAACAACACTGGCTGGTGAGTGATGGACATAAATGTCGGGAAAAAAAGTCTCAGTCAGTATTATAAATTGAACCAGCAATGTATGTGATAAGCATGTTCATATCCAAAATGCCAGATATTCTGGCAATGGCGACTAGTTCTTAGCGAATGAATGGTCCAGCATAAACGGTCAATGTGGGTTTCAACTTCAAAGAAAAAAAAAACTGCACACGGCTGTTGAGGAACTCGCCATATCTCCATATCCAATCCGGCCGGCATCCTCACACGGGGTCCTCACACTGGCTAATAGCTTTCAGGAGGTCAAAGAAATCGCAGAAACCGCCAATGTGGGTTTAAAAAATAATAGTAATAATAATAATAATAATAATAAACAAAACAAGAAAGTACCTTAAAAAAATCAAAAAGTGACCAAAAAGTACTATAGGGCCGTCATCGGAGTCCTCTCTTGCAGACAGTTGTTGAGGCTGACTAGTCGGTGTCAGGGGGTGAAAACAATGGTCAAGCAGAAAACAGCCAATGTGGATTGTAAAATATCAAAACAAAAAACCTAACCAAAATAAAAAAGGTCCATGATCATCTGACGCCTCTCTGCACACAGTTATCGAGGAACTCGCAGTAGCACATAAGGGAGCAGAAGTGGCGCTGCACGGGGGCCTCGGTGCCACCCATGTCGTCCACCAGCACCACCGTATGGGCCACCAGGTGCAGGTTCATGCTCACCGACGTCTGGATGAAGGAGTTGAGGCAGACGCGCCCGCAGTCGCACACCTTGGCCGCGTCCAGCTCGGGGCACAGGTGATAGGGAATGCTCTGAGGTCCGTACGGAATCCTGTGATATGCAGAAACAAAAAGTCTCTCTTATGTCTTTGTATGTGATGTGTTTGGTGTTTGTAATACTGTAAAGTGCCTTTCAGTGTCTAGAAAAGAGCTATACAAAATCTCTGTATTATTATTATTATTAGGTGTTAATAGAAACAGCCTTTGGCGCTACTGCTAAATTCGCTTTATTGTTCCATCACAAGTCAAGAATTAACAGGTAGCTTGGTTGCAAAGGAGGGATTTGTAGATTGCGAAAACTAAAGAGCTTGCAAATAAAAGGAGTGGTGCATGTAAAATACAACTAACAAATAGTTTCCAAACAGTCAAAACTCCCGTGCACAGCTCAAGGAAGGTGCTATTGATTGCAGGATTAATAGACACTTCTAGGTTCACTCACAAGAAAAATTAAAAGTCAACCATCGGAACGATTGTGCAAAGCAGCATGGGATTTGCCAGGCTACATTTGTCAGGTGCCCAACTCTTAAAAATATGGTGTAACTTGCAAGCGTGTGGTCAATCCGGCAAAACTACATTGTGATATTGCTAATATTTTTTCATCAAACTACTTCAGGCACAAGCTCTTTACTGTGTCTTGGAGGAGCCTGGTGCTCGTTCATTTCAAGTGACTAGTTTGTGTTGCCATACATTTTGTGTGGTATTGTTTCATAGTTTCTGCAATGTCACTGATCAGGCAAAAAAATGAATACAACCCTGGATGGAAGTAAATCTTGTGATATTTCAGACACTCAAAACGATGCCTCTGTAAATGTGGTCCACAATCAAATCTAAAGGCAGCATATTAAAATGTGTTTTTTTGGGTTGCAACTTTTTTGGCAGGGCAGAGTTTATTTGTCAATTATCAACTGGCACTCTGGTTGGCCGGTCGGTCAGTAGGTGTCTCTCTCTGTGTCACACGGACAGACAGACACACACACACACACACTGCCCTCATTGCTCAATTCTGGTGTTGAGGTTAAGTTATAATGAAGTTACAACTGTCTGGTTAAATTTTAGTCTATAGTTGTCAGAAAGAAGAGCGCAATGCTGCTTCTTCACAATTCACCATTTTATTTTTAGTGTAGCTCAAAATTAAGTGGTGAACCGTGAAGAAACAGTGTTGAGCTCTTTCTTTTGACAACTGTTGACTGAAGTACCCTGAAAAGCTGCACCCGCTGAAAAACAATCCTTCGAGGTGTGCGGCCCTCGCAAGAAAATGGTAATAAATCTGACTTAAAATTTCTGTATGAACCCTGATAAGAGATGAACATACCTTCACACTAAAACTTGACTAACAAGACACAGATTCCCTGGGGCTTGATATGTTCACTGTATGACAGAAAAATTGACATGTAGGTTCACTGAGTTCACTTGCCTTTAGTGGGTGTGGTTCTCTTCCGAAACTAATGACTGCCAGTAAAATTATGAGCAAATGTAAGCTCTACTTCCACCATATTAACATTGGGTGTGGGTGTAATCATATTTTTACATACATAAATGCACTGCAGAAAGAATGAAATACAGTATACTGATATGGTTCCATATCAGGGCATTCCACACAATGTTACAAACAAATGTTAGAGGAAAACAAAAGGCTGAACATAATACACCACTGACTTAACCTGAGATTGAGTATTTGAAAAATAGATTTTTTTTTCATTGGCTGAAAGTAGTACGCCACTGTTATGCCCTCACCTGAGATTAACGACAGCCCTTGATGCCAACTCCAGCAGTGTGAGAGGGAACTTGAGCTGGATGGTGTGGTCAAAGGGGTTGGGCTGCGTGAAGGGGTTGCCGAACAGGTCCAGGTTATCCAGGGACAGCTTCCGGAAGTCACTGGGCAGGAACGCCAGCTGGTTGTGGGCAGCCGACAGGTACCTGAGGGGTGTGCAAAAAACAACAATATCACATTACCAGAGAGAGAGTAGAGAGAGAGAGGTTCCATTGGCCCATTGTTTCCGGGTTCTATTATTGCAAGGGGGGGGGGGGGAGAATCCCCCTTTAGGCAGACCTAAGCAGACCTAAGGACTGTTCTATTCAATGCTAGGTGCATTATGACACGCCCCCTTAGGCAGACCGGAACCTGGTCATGTTAGGTGCCCATAGCAACCTATTACATTGGCATATCTCTATATACGTAAAGAATCTCTGACATTACATTTCACACTGACGCTGTTATCCAAAGCGACTTAAAAAGTTTATTTTTTACAGGTATCGGTTAGTTTCTGGAGACATGTAGGGTTAGGTGCCTTGCTAAAAGAAACTTCAGTCGTGGATGGAAGTGTAGGGAGAGGTAAGAGTGGAATTCGACCCTGCAACCCTCAAACCCTCTAGTCTAGACCACCTCCCTAACATTAAGCCATGGTTGCCCCTATATATTGTGATACTATTATTCACAATATATTACGATTGACACCAAAACATTGTTTGAATAGCCAGCATCCGCCAAAAAACAAATAAGCTTTCACCTGTTGGTTTTCATTCAGTTGTGATGAGATGTCAGACTAGATTGTAAATCAGCAACTGATAATTAAGCTCCATTTTATACACACTTAGCCTAGTGAAGTATATATCGAACATCGAAATGTATTGCAATAATACATGTAGTGCAATGCATCATACAACAGTATTGTATCGTCACGTCACATGTGTATCGTGATGCCTATTCCAATGCGTATTCCAATTGCCAACCCTATGAACATTGTGATAGTTCTGTATTGTGGAATGTGTATTATTATGTCATTACACTGCCTACCAGTGAGATTTAGAATGGAGTTTAAAACTCTTCTGATTGTCTGTATGTGTCTTGAAATGTCCATGTCTACGTGGGCAGTATGTGTATTTATGTAAGCTACTTGACACCTTAATGTCCCCCTGGGGATTAATAAAGTTACTCTACTCTACTCTACTCTACTCTATGAGTCTAAACTACTTGTACATGGCTTATAGTCAGGGAAAGTAAGCAGTCTACCTGCAGCCTTGACGCGATCCCCACATATCTGCTAAAAAACATACTTGGTTGCTTAGCAGCACCTTTACTGCAAATTGTTAACACCTCTATGCTTACAGGCATTTTTCCAAGCTCATTCAAAACAGCCATGGTAAAGCCACTCCTAAAAAAGACAAATTTAGATCAGAATTCTTTAAACAACTACAGACCTATATCAAACCTCCCCTTTATAAGCAAGGTACTAGAAAAAAGTTGTATTTAAACAGCTTAATCAACATCTGGCTGGGAATGATATCTTGGAAAAATTCCAATCAGGCTTTAGAGCCAACCATAGCACCGAAACAGCACTAACCAAAATAATAAGTGATCTTAGGCTCAGCACTGCCGCAAACAAAGTTTCAGCACTTATCCTCCTCGACCTCAGTGCCGCCTTTGACACGATAGACCACAACATACTAATTGACCGCCTTGAATCTTGGGTAGGCTTGTCCGGTCACGTTTTAGAGTGGTTCAAAACATATATTACAGGAAGACAGTTTTTTGTCACCATCGGAGAATACGTCTCCAACAAGTATGATGTGCCTTTTGGAGTTGCTCAGGGTAGTTGCTTGGGCCCTCTCCTCTTCTCTCTATATATGTTGCCCCTGGGCTCCATCATCAGAGAGCACAATGTTGATTTTCATAGCTATGCCGATGACACTCAACTATATATCTCTGTCGAGCCTAGCCAAACCACTGCCATTCATGCCTTTGACTAAATGCATGTCTGCCATTACAGATTGGATGAACAGTAACTTCCTAAAATTAAATGAAGATAAAAACTGAAGTGTTGCTCATTGGGCCTAAGAAAAAAACGTGCAAAACTCCACTCAAGCCTAGGTGACCTAAGCATACACATTAAAGATAAGGTTACTAGCCTAGGTGTGGTCATAGACTCGGATTTGAGCTTTGAGCCTCACATCAACAAGATAACAACAATCTGCTTTTTTCCATCTTAGAAATGTCAACAAAGTGCGCGGCTTGGCCCCCCCGACAAGACGCTGAGAAACTTATTCATGCCTTTGTCACCAGTAGGATTGACTACTGCAATGCTCTCTTCTCTGGTCTCCCAAAAAAATTAATTGACAAATTGCAACTCATTCAAAACTCTGCGGCAAGAATCCTAACAAGAACCAGAATGAGAGAGCACATCTCTCCTGTCTTGGCAGGACCTGCACTGGTTACCTGTCTCATACAGAATCGACTTTAAGATTCTGCTCACAGTATTTAAAGCATTAAATGGACTTGCCCCTAGCTATATCTCAGACATGCTCTCTTTTTTATGCCCCCTGCTCGAGCTCTCAGGTCCACTGATGCCAAGCTGCTAAGGACCCCCACCCCCCCGCAGAAGAAGATCGGCGACGCCGCGTTTGCCTGCTATGCGCCCAAGAGATGGAACGCCCTCCCCATCGAGATCCGATCAGCCACCTCCGTCGACTCCTTTAAGAAGCAGCTGAAGACCCACCTCTTCATCCTTGCCAACTCCTAGCTGCCAAGGCGTCATAGTGTCCCAGCCGCCGCAGCGCCCTTACTACTCGCAATCCAGCCCTGGCAGGGGGCTCCCCTAGGTGGCCGCTGGTCTCTGCCTGAGGTTTCTTCCTGACTACAGGGGGTCTTTTTTCTCAGACCTCACCGAGCTTTTTTTCCCCCTCACAAAACTATGAATCAAGCGAAAGGGAGTTTTTCCTCACCCCTGATGCCACCAGGGGCCGCACCTGAGCGCCCAATCTCTGTGTGACTATCTATGACTTATGATAGGCCCAGCCACTATGGACCTTACACATCTAAGAATCCTGGTCCTAACCTACGTTGACCTTATGACTCTACATTCTCTGTCTATCTCTTCTTCCTCTGCCTTCTTGCTTTTCTGCCTCTCCTCTATACCTCTCCTTTTAAATCTATCTCTAACAATGTTTTTTCCCATTTGTTAAGCACTTTGAGTTACATGCCTTGTATGACACAGTGCTATACAAATACAATTATTATTATTATTATTATTATATATTGTAGATATCCTAGAGCAACATCATCCTAATAGATGTCCTAGGACGGACATCCAGAGGATATTGATATATATTAATATTGTGTACTGTATCGTGATGCGTACCACATCGAGAATTCCTCCCTTCCCATGTATGTCCCACCCCTACAGCTACAGCTACAGCCACAGGTACAGTACCTGAGCTTGGACAGCTCGCCCACGCGCGCCGGCAGCCTCGCCAGCTTGTTGTCGTCCAGCTTGAGGTTGACCAGCTCCCGCAGCTGGCACAGCTCGGCGGGCAGCGCCTGCAGCCGGTTCTGGCTGAGGTCCAGGTGCTGCAGGGTGCGCTGCAGGCTGGAGAGGCAGAGCGGCACGCTGAAGCTCTCCAGGTGGTTGTTGTGCAGCACCAGCTCGGCCAGCGAGCCCAGGTCCCCGATGGTGGCCGGCAGCTTCTTGATGTGGTTGTGGCTCAGGTCCAGCTTGCGGAGGTGCTTCAGGGACAGCATGCGCATGTCCACGCGCGACAGCTTGCAGTAGGACACCTGTGTGGGTGGGTAGGTAGGGGAATGGGGGGAATTAACCCATTGACGCCTAAGGCACCTGCAGAAAGGGGTGCTGAATGTCTGAGCTCTTTTTCAGAAAAGCTGCCCTCAGCCTATAAAAACCTAAATATCTCAGCATCTGAAGCACATAAAATTATGCACTTTAAAATTATGCACATTTAAACGCTAAGATCCTCATCTTTCATTAGAATGTGTTCATTCATCTCAAACAAACAGAGATTTTTAATAAAGTTGTCTTAAATCTCATGAGCCTGAATGTTGCGTAATGCAGCTCCAGGCGCCAGGGCCAATGTTGCGCAACGCAACATCAGGCATCAATGGGTTAATGGTTACTGATGACATCAGTATTCAAATCGCAGCATGTTATTTAAGTGACCATGCATGCATGCATGTCCATGCAGGGCAGCTTGCAATGGGACAATTGTGGGTAGGAGTGGGCAATTAGAAATGTGAAAATCAGATCGAGAAAAACAATCAGATCGTAACCTGTTACTCAACAATGACCAACCACATGATTATTCATCATGGTTTCATTAATATTGTGTATAGTTTTTACTTTCTTAATTTTTTCTTTGCATTCTGTGCCTTTCACTTTGTGTTCATGTACTGTTCGCACCACACTATTCGGTCTGGTTCAATAAATGACAGGCAATATTTTAAGTTCTATTGTCCAGTATCATGATTTAAAAAAAAAATGGTGTCAGCTTCAGCTATTACATTACATTTAGCAGACGATTTTAACCAAAGCTTACAAAGAGGACATTCAAACAAGTACACAGTGTGGGGGATCAACACAGAGTACGGTATATAGTCAGAGCCGGCGCGCCAAATACGCTCACTACGCTCTCAGCGTAAGGCCTCGTGCGACCCGTTACGTCACTGATGTTGACAATTAAAAAAAAAAAAAAAAACGCGAACTGATCTCATTNATTATTGATTCTGTCACACAAAACGTGAAACGTCCAACATGAAACGTCATTATCCTTGCGGAAACGACAAAAAAGAAAATTCATGACAATGAGCGACGAGAACAGCAGTCAGGTAGGCAACATAACTCCTCTGTTGTTAAGCTTATGCTTCCACTTATTGGGAAGAGCGGAAAGTATGAAGATTGGAACAGCCTCTGCGTGATCCTTCTTCTGTGGCTAATTTCGTATGGGGAGCAGAAGTGTCAATGGGCTTTTGTATTGCACAACAATGCCGGGTTAAAAAGTGCCCAGGTCTTCGATACAGTCACATGTTGTAAATAGGGGAATTAAACGTTTTACTGTTGTTTTAAAAGGTAGAAGTTGTTGAGAACCACTAGCTGAGTAGCGTTTCGTTTAGCTTGTGCAATTAGTTCAACTGGTAGCAGGTAGCCTAGGCTAGAGAGAATGTGAGAGGAAAGGGTGGTGTTGTCAACGTTTTACTGTTGTTTCGAAAGGTACTAGTTGAATCATAATCTGACAAGCCGTTCGTTTAGCCGATGAAACGTCAGTGCAGTCGAAGCAACGAAGGAGGGAGTGAGAGAGAAGCGGTGCCCTTTCTGTGTGTTGTTGTATGCGTGGCTGCCTCTCGATTGTTTAGAAACAAATATCAACATACACAGACATTGATTTTGGTTTTGACAGGCGCTTAAGATTTTTGATAAGACGTCAGTCTAAGCCAGGGGTTCCCAACCAGGGGTACGTGTACCACTAGGGGTACACGAGCACACTGCAGGGGGTACTTGGAAAGATGTTATTATTATAACAAATGTATGGAGCAGTCACATCAGGACAGAGAAAGCGATATAGAACATGAATTAGGGGGTACTCATGGTACAACTAAGAGGTTTAGGGGGTACGCGAGACAAAAAAGGTTGGGAAACACTGCTCTAAGCAACGGAGGAGGAGGGAGTGAGAGAGAGAAGGAGTGCCGTGTGTGTGTGTGTATGGTTGTTAACTGTAGCAAGGGGGCGCGGTTTGCTAGGATAGACAAATAAATGCAGACCTTGAATGACTGAAACTTGTGACGAAGGTGAATCCCAATAAATAGTGAACACAACATTATTCACAATAATGTGTGATAACATTCATAATAACACATGTTATATAGCTAAATAATTATATGAGTTTCTAATCATAGGCCTATTCATTTATTTTTTTAAAAACGTTTTAGACCAGATTACTAAAGGCAAGCTACTAGGTGGCAGGCTATAAAATATGGTAATTTTAAATGCAAACAATTTGATGGAGCTAAATTAATTGAAGCCTTATTTATATTTTACAGGCGCTATGCTTAAGTTTCTGACCAGCTCAGACTCCAGTCAGTCAGCCAGTGGAGGGCCAGCACAATGTTCAGGTAGTACACAGATGAGCCAGGTACACCTGCAGCTGATGAGGTAGTCGCATGTTCAGTAC
Organism: Engraulis encrasicolus; assembly: GCF_034702125.1. Taxonomy (NCBI): domain Eukaryota; kingdom Metazoa; phylum Chordata; class Actinopteri; order Clupeiformes; family Engraulidae; genus Engraulis; species Engraulis encrasicolus. Next base: position 10,081,872 of record NC_085875.1, read on the forward strand.
AGCCACCGTTGTCTACATGTTCACAATCTGTTATGACATTATTGATGTTTTTGTCTCAAGAGCGCAGAAAGGGAGACTTTTTAATTAAGCTTGAATTCAGTCAATTTCTGTGTCTGTGGTTCGCGTTTTGCGGAGGGGTGGTGCGCGCTTCATGGGGGCCTCTTGGCATATTTTTGCTTAGGGCCCCATGGAGGTCAGAACCGGCTCTGTATATAGTATACAAGTAATGAAGAACAGACAGAGAGCTCAGAGCAATGACACATAGTGTAGGATCAATTCAGTGTAGTGTCAGTTAGTGCCCACAATTATAGATGAGTAGAGTATTTTTTTTTAAGCCAGGAAGCTCTCTCGGAAGAGATGAGTCTTCACAAGCTTCTTGAAGGTTGAGAGGGATGACCATCAATAGGAAAAAATGATCAAATAATCTAGCCATGTTCTCTCTATGTCCAGTATTATGATAGATCAGGGCTATTCAAATGGCGGCCCTGGGGCCAGATGTGGCCCTTGGACAGCAAGGTTCTGGCCCCCCACAAGCCCCTTGAAATACAGAATATTTTTTGGGAATTTAGAGATAAAGGTACAGGTTCCGTATCGAGCTGAAACGGGACACAGGGCGTTAAAATGCAGGAAATTACATCTGAGAAATGCTAATGTTTCTGGGGGAGGACCCCCCGACCCCCCACCTCAATGAAGTGTCACATATTTTTTTTCATTGACAGTCGGCAACCATAATACATACATTATGTACAGTTCAGCCCCTTTACTGGGAGGAATTTGAAAAACTGGCCCTTGTTGACATTTAATTGAATACCCCTGTGATAGATGAAGTTTTTTCCCTTTACTATGTGGTCCAGGCAGCACTACCTGCAGGTGTTCCAGGGAGTAGGGGAAGTTGGAGGTGAGGGGATAGTCCTTCTTGGACACCACCACCATCTTCTTTTTGGGCTTCTCCACGTCGCGGGCGCGCACTGGCGTCAGGGTGGAAAGGGGCATGGTGTCGGCATCGCTTCCTCTGTGAGCCAGACGAGCCGCCGAGAGGAAGTTCTTCAGACTGTTGGCATCTGCCTGCAGGTGGAAAAAAAGTCAAAAATGTTGCAATCGGATTGCTTAAGGGCGTTCGCGGGAAAGGCGTAGAGCAACATATTTTTGCAACATAGGACATGGAGAGAGTGAGGTAGAAAAGAAAAAGTGCAAGTGTGTGAGTGCATTAAATCAGGTTTGAAGTAGAATTCCCTGACTTTTCCCATTATCTGAGAGGGAAAGGAAACAGATCTCCTTTGGTTTTTGCTCAAAAACAAAACAGCCAGCAGGTCTACAATAGGCAGTTCCTATCATACGTGACCCTTTCTAAACAGTAACTAAGCAAAGTCGCAGTCTGTAATAAACAGAATGATAAACAATTCCAATCTGATGAATATCGCAAACTTAGTTTACATTTGACTTAAATGGCAAACGTGGATACCACTGCATCAAGACTAAAGTTTCTGAGCATGATCTGTGCTTGGTGCTTCATAAACAATGCTCTGCTGCGACGGCACCCCCTGTCAGACTTGCTAAGTTGTGATGGTGGTGAGAACGAATTTGCCCCTGGGTACAATAAAGGTTATCCATCTACAATATTTATCCTTAACATTCTTGTGGTAACATTTTAGAATGCTAGAGTGGCTGTGGGGCTACCTAATCTTTTAAAGCACACACACACACACGTCACATCGCATGCCTATAAATAAAATATCAATGTGATACTTAGCACTATGATGACGCTGACAATGGCACTGGTGAAGCGTTGGAAACATGTCAAACTTGTCTGGACTATCCATCACACACACCCGTCTCAGTCACAGGACCAGGACCAAAACACACACTGGGGAACTGGGGGAAAGGTCATCCGGGCTCAGTCAGTCAGGCAGGCAAAGCCAGAGAAACAATGACCCTGTTCCAATCCACACATCATCCCCATCATGCATCGCTGAGACTGCTCGTGTCTCGGGCTTTTATTTGCCCAACCGGTTGTAACATGCCTCATTCCGGAAAGCTAGCCTCTTTCAACACACATCTGGCAACAGTGGCGATGTGACAGTTTATTTAGCCCTGTGGAAAAATGAAAAGACTAAAAGCCCACTGCACCTAGACCCTGTGTAAAACATGGATATTTTTGTTAACACATCCATTTGGGCCTTTCCCATGTACGTTAGCAGAAATCTCTCTCTATAAAACCAGTCTATAAAGCAAAGTCTCACATTACCTACAACAACATCCTACTCCTCACATATAAATCACTTCATGATCTTGCTCCCCAGTACCACTACCTCTCTGATCTCCTCCTGCTCTACTCCCAATCAAGGTCCCTGAGGTCCTCTGGCAAGGACTTAGCTAGTCATGCCCTGCTCCAGGGCACAGGCCTTTAGTGACAGAGCCTTCTGTGTTGGGGCCCCTGCCCCCACCCCCACCCTCTGGAGCAGCCAATCTGACTTTCCACATCCGCCAAGCCCCTACTCCAGTCCAGCTACGTTCAAAAAGCATATCGAATCACATTTCTTCAGAGAGGCTTACGGTCCTTAGCTCCATCTCCTTTTGAAAAGAGACCTTGGGCTCCATAAAAGCCGATATAAAAGATACCTATAAATAGCTATAAAAAACATACCTGTCACAATGGTGATACACATTGATAAACAAAATATCCATTTTCAAATATATCTGCAAACATGTAACCAATGCCTGAGTGTCATAAAGTATCTCTTGCTAAAAGCACGAAGCCCTGTCTTCTTTTGACTAAAGGGTTTACAGCTACAGTACCTCTAGGAGAGCTAAGCCAGGCTTATCACCTAATGACCTGGGTAGTAAACAACACAGAACTGACAGCCTGGCCTACTGACCCAGAGAGGAGTAACAGGTACGTGACAAATGGCGCCTTCACTTTGCCAGGAGACCCAGAGTGGCTGATGACACCGCTGACGAAAAGTCTGGTGTCTGGCTGAACACGTGTTTGTCCAGAAAGTCAAAGAATGCGCGCACATCAGTGGCACAGGTGCTGGACCAAACGTAAGATAACTGAAAAGAAAATAAAAGGTCCGCAACACTGTTAAATGTTCCCATGGGAGCATTTAACAGTGTTGCGGACCTTTATTTTCTTTTCTGAACACGTGCTCGTGCCACTACCTTGCACCAGATCCAATGACTGTGCCCCAAGGAGCCTCTTCACACTCTCTGCTGTTATGGTTTATTGCTACCAACATGGGGCTGCATTTGGTGAAATTAAATACTCTGGGACTTATTCGCCGATGTGTGTCTTTGACATTATAATCACAATGTGGTTCAAAAACAAACAAATCATACAACCGTGCTTGCACCGCCAAAACAAGATCTTATGGTAAATCTTGAACTTTGTTGTTTCGGCAGAAGAACATTGCAGCAGCCATGGGCTGTGAAGCAAATTGCATAAAATTATGTGTACTCAGTTACCTTTGGCTTTGCTACTTCCGCACGAGATCAACGTCAAAAAATACCGACCTGACATTGTGTCATTGAGCGTTCAAAGCTATTTTTACTGAGTTTATGGCCGGGATTCTCGGGATTTCCGAGAAAATGAAGGCGCCAAAAGGCTATGGGTTTGTGCTGTCAACTTGTTTACCAAAATGAGGCAACAACCGGCAGGTGAAGAAGAAAACGACAAAAAATGTAAACACACCACATGTGTAAGTATGTGTTAAGTAGGTGATGCAATAACACATCCTCTGTTCAGGTCTAAACAACTGAGGAAATGCCACAATGCGTCACTGAGATGTCAACCCACGGGTATGACAGATATATTACCTTGCTCAAACAGATGTCAACAGCCGGTTCCTTCAGTCTTATGGTGGCTTTGCCTTCATCCACAAACATTGTAAAGAACTTCTCAATGTTCTCCTTCAGCTATGGGACAGAGATTACAAATAACACCGTCTTAGACGACTTTATTGAAACAGGAATAACTCAACATCAAACATAAATTTACACAGAAGCGCTCATTTAGGCTGAAACTGGTTTTAACTTGACATAACAAAACACAAGTGCTGATACAGCATATTGCCAATTTTGAACCTACATTGTGATGACTAGACATGCATATTTTTGTACAACACTCTGTTCCTATAGCAGAATAAAATGTGATTTGATTTTGCTCTGTTAACATCAGTGTTTGACTGTTGCACAGTCAATAAACACTTACACAGACATTATTATTGGATACAAATGGACACAAATCTGGGGCCCACATGCCCTCTCCACCCACCTTGTATTTTGACCCAGCTCTGTCCTTGGCCGTGCAAATCAACAGATAGATGTTACTCTTCTGTGTCGTCTTGTCCACGTGTCTTCCAATGGACAACACTGCCCTCGCTCCTTTGCCCCGATTCTTCATCCCAAACGTAGGCAACATCCTATTGATCACTTCGACATCGCACTGAAGTTTCATTGTGCCACCTCACTGGAGACTCCAACTTCTTTCTGCCCAAATCAGATCTTCGGCTTTGGGGAAAAAAATAGCGATAACTTGGTGAGATGTCGAGGATATTATAAATCTAAGTAGCCTATTTGGGAGTGCAGTCCATGTAAAGAGTGGAAAGTCGCCCTGCTCCCATCCCAGTGTCGTGCGTCAACCATTGCGTCAGGATCCCGAAAACTTGCTCGGTGGGTGATCAGCAGGTCAAATATGCCTGCTTTTCTGGCAAAAGTGGACAGATCCCCGTAATTTATATTTTCAATTCCAAATACTGACCTAGAATAGCCCCTTCTATAAGCCCATGGTAATTAAGGAAAGAATTAATGTGGCGTGGCCAAGCACAACATCCACATTAATGTAGCCTAGAATCCGTTGCATTTGCCCTATTTTCCAAGTTTACGTTGTGTAATGACACCAAAACACAATGTCAGCTAAAACACTTGATTCCCCAACATGTACATGTTGAAGTATAACAACCAGTATAACTTACTTGGCTGGCTAACAGCGTTGCCTAGTTAGCGCCCTCCTCCTCCTCCCTCGCTGGCTGGCTGCTAGTTAGCAAACTTTTGCCTCGCCATAACATTGTCCACAGGCAACATCACATACTTGCTGGCTGACAGATTTGTGTACAGATCCCCCTGTTGTGAGTTGAAGGGAGAATCTGTGTAAATGTTACGATACTAAGTCATTACAAAGGATGCTGTCAACGTCAAACCTAGCTCCTTGTTTTGGTGGGAACCACTGCCGCCACTGTGAAAACGAAACACGCATGCGTATTTCCACCCTGCTGGCTGTATGTTTATAAACGATGGAGGTGTGACGAGTTGTGGATGGGCAGTCTTGCACGTTCGCTGGGGTCGCAGGGGGTCCTTCGAGTTTTCAACCTGTGGTTTCATTAATCAACAACTAATAAATCCCTGGCTGAGGGTGTCGCCTTGCAATTGCAAATCGCATTGCAAGTAGCATGGATAATAACTTATTTCAATGGAATGTGATTGTTCAACCATATAGCCTAGTCTAGGCAAGTGGTTTTCAAAGTGGGACCGGGGACCCTTGAGGGCAGTGAGGGGGTTCTAGGGGGGCCGTGGCACATTGGCAGGAAAATAGGCTTAATAATTAGGCCTACATCTCAATACATTTCATTACAATGTCTAGGAATGGCATAGCTGACAAGTTATGTTAGCGTAGGCCTACACTATTTCTTATTATTGACACGGGCAAGTTGTCTGCGACATCTGGCCCATTGGTCAATATTCTAAAACCTGATGTAGCCCTTGGGCCAAAACAATTGACCGCCCCTGCATTAGGCTATAATCTACTGCATTTCTGAACATTACTACTACTATCATTATCATTTTATATTCCCCTATGGGGCACTGACTCACAGACATAGACTATGGTTGTGAAACTGGTGCACAGAAAAAAAAAGTAGTGTGTTACGCCCCATGTAAGGGGGGCCTGGCTGAAATCTACTGGTATATGGGGGGCCTTGTCATGGTAAAGTTTGGGGACCCTTGGCCTAGGCTACCAATAGGCCTAGCAACTGCTTCTTCTGAAAATAATTTCCATTTTTGGCCATATAGCAGTCTTAAATTAATCTGTATTGGCAAATAGTCAAATGGTCTATATGTTTAAAATCCTCTATTAACAGAACTATCCACTCAATTACTATACTATACTACTATAGCTCTAGAGAGAGAGAGAGAGAGAGAGAGAGAGAGAGAGAGAGAGAGAGAGAGAGAGAGAGAGAGAGAGAGAGAGAGGGAGAGAGCATGCACTAAATAACATTAACACGGGCTGCAGGGAAGTACAACTACATTTTAAAACTAATTAAATACCAAATTAAATGTTAATTCATTCTCATTCATAAAACATTCTCACTAACACCATGCACAGACGGAACCACACAATACAACACACACACACACACACACACACACACACACACACACACACACACACACACACACACACACACACACACACACACACACACACAGAGTGTCAGCGATAGGCCCCAGCAGAATAAAATATCTCATTATTAATAGTTTTAAATTTAGTTTTTAAAATCTCTGTTCAGCTCATTATACGGGCTGCATTCAAAAACATAAAACTTATTTAGCAAAACTCAATGAAGAAACCACATACTCCGTTTCATTCTAGCTAGGTTTATATGATTTTACCATGCTTCACAGTACTGCATGTGCTTGGTCATACAAAAGGCTACCGAAAATAAATGACAGCCATATAAATGGCCAGTGGTTTGAGGAGTATTTTGGTAAGCCAGATAATCCCTTGCCCCTTGTGCAGATTTTGATACCAATAGAAATGATGCCTGTGCCATATGGTTTTAAATGTGCACTCAGCATAGTTTGCTTCTTTGCCTCTTTGCATATTATAGTCCCACACAGGTTGCACTGTGGATGATGACCTGGGAAACCGACTGGTCTGGAGCGGGGACAAATGGGGTGAACTGTCCCAGGCCCGGGATCAAGTGGGAGGTCCAGAATTGGAGAGCAGGGCCTTTCAGATAGCGTTGTCCAGTCCCGGGCTCGACCACAGGCTTCATCAGCCCTAATGATGACAGCTAAATAAGCAGGTGCAGAGCAGTGTGTCTCTACGGGTAGTGTAGAGATGGATCTTCTCCTATTAACCACTTGGTGGCAGTAAAGATCTGCAGGGCCTATACGGTTGCTTGGTTGGTTGAGCCTGCCTGCCTACTGGGTACAAAAAGTGCATCCCGTCCATCATGTCCATGCCAATGGTCAACACAAACAAATCATCCCTGAAATGAAGGCCTATAGCGGTGCGAGTAAAGTGTATAAAATATCAGCCATCTTCCACCGCTTTGATCAATCGACTGTAAGTTATACACAGTATGTTTAGCAATTTGGGTCGTGGTCCAGTGGTGAGGGCTGATGTATTTTTCCGTTCTCAAAGAGGAATATTTCATGGATCCAGAGACCAAGATCTTATTTTTGTGATATCTCTCTCAAGTATGGATCTCTGTAATTGCAGATGCTGAGTGTCTCAACTGGTGTTGGTCAAAATAATCACATCATTTTACCCAACAGCTTTGAAAAAGTTGGCAAAAATTGATTAATTTTCGAAGCACTTAACACCTCCAAACATGGGTGCTGCTAGGGGGGGGAAGGGTTACAGATTACGCAAGCACTGACAGGGGCCCTAAAGGGGGCCCAAAATTTGAATCTTTCATGGGGCCCAAAATATCTGGTGGCACCCCTGTCTCCAAACACTGACACTACCTAACAAAAGTAAGTAGGGCCTACATTTAGACTGTTCTCAAATCTTTTTACTTGGTTAAACATTAGCGCTCGTGCCTTTTAATGCCATCGCTGTTCAAAGACTTTTTTTAAAATCCATGCACAGTTAACCATATGGTCACTGCCATTAGTTGAAGATCAACAATTTCCCCAGCTCCCTTTTTGTAAGGCCTTCAAGGAAAGCCGAGGCAAAGAAAGCGCATGCAATTTCTTCCACATATGTTTTACTCTGGCTCAAAGTGCATTTATTGTGGCCAATGACTGTATAGAATTGTAGTATACAGCAGTCTCTGTTGGTCAGCACAGAGTGTGGGCGCAGAGTGTGACAGGTCTCAGTGTGGATGCCAGCATGTACAAGTAGCAAGCAACGGTCTCTAGGGCAGGAGAGATATCCTCCCTAACAGATGGTTAATGGTGGATGGCAACGTCTAGAGAACAAGTCTTTTCATTTCCTCCGCGCATTCAGATGTCTGATTAGCACAGTTTCCAAATGAACTTGGTCTCATTCGGCGTGATTAAGCGTGTCAAGACGTATTCCACACAGTATACGCGCGGCACGCACTGAAATAAAGTAGAATAATCCCCCTTGTCTGTGACCAATGCCACGAGTATAGCTCTTGTGCAAAACGACCGTGTCGTCGTCGATGATATACCCCTCGCGATTCGGGCCTCATAATAAACCAAGCTAATAGGTGCTAATGTGCTAGGTGACAGGCGGACTTGGGCGAAATAAAACCCTGATGTGCCGATACTCTTGTCTGAGGCCCCAGAAACCACTCTGGAGCCCATTAGCACACTCACTGATTGCTAATTTTGAATGGAGTGCCTTTGCGGCCCTGGCCGATTCATTTTTGGGAAGAGACCAGTGGAACAGATGTGTGTGAAAAAAGGAGGGGTTGTCTATATTCTCCAAAACAAATCTCCACAGATTAGGCTACACTTGTTGGGATGGAGAAGGAGCGAGGGGACTGGATCACCCATTGTCATCCATGCTAAATTCAGGCATCTGTGACAGTAACTGTAATTAAGACACATTATGTGCACACCATGAGGCTCTGGTTCGACGTAGTGACATCACTCAAGCCTTTATCGGTGTTCACAGTTTTAAAGGAAAAGCCGTGAAATTATGGTAAAATGCTACAGTAGGGGGTATATGACTTAAACATGACATAAATCATGGGTGGCAAAGAGGAGGCAAAAATTCAACACTCATTCCTTAATTTCCTTCAGGATGAACAAAGTGTCTCTGAAAGTTGGCACTCAACAAATCTGAACAACTCAGGTCCCTCCATGCCCCCAGGAGCTTGAGCAAAACAGACTCAGGCCACATAAAAAATGAAGAATAGTCATCTATATGCCCTGGCCTGGGGCTTGTGTGTTGCAATCTATAGGCATGATTCCTGCATGTGAAGAGTTCAGATGCAAAACCCCCTAAGTGCCTTTTCAGAAAATAATCTTAATTCATTTGTATTTAATACAAAGCGATCAAAATTACATCGTTTTAATTTTATTTATGTAATATAACTATTTATATGTATTATCAAGTATATGAATGTAAACCAAACCAACAACAGGGTTCTCTAAAAATATAGAAGTGCAGGTCTTCAGAAATGGAGTTAGGGGGTTTTGCATCTGAACTCTTCATGTGTTCTCCTATAGTGTGACAATATTTTCATGTCACCCAGCAGTGGCAATGTAATATTCACATGGTAATTAAAATAAGGTGGAGGCGATGCAATGGTTCCCTCATTACCCACTACGCATGCATTATTGCAACAGACTGAGATATTGAATTTTAGATTTATAATCTTTCCAACACACTGAATATTATTCATACATTTTCAAAGGAGAAAAGGAGGCCCCGGTAGGAAGATATGCAATCAGTCAAAGCCCACTCCTTTTTATCAACACCTCCGAAATGTGGCGAGATATTTATTCGCAGCCATGAAAAATTAGAGGAAATAACGTTTCATCTCTTGTGGGGCTAAAAGAGACAGGGAAACAAATATTAAGCAGTGCTGCAGGCTGCTACGCCGGATGATCTCCCTCATCTGTCAGACTCAGCACCACCATGAAGTACCTGAGTGAACAAGCAGGAGCCTCCTTGTTTTCAAGGCTTGCTTTATAGCCGTTGTATAGCCCTGTACTATACTTTCAGGTTAAGGTGATACTGTACCATTTTTTGTAATACGCTCATATTACACCTCCCCTTAAGTTACATGATTGAGTTTTACCTTTCTCCTGTACTTCCTGCCGTTGTCTGAGTATGGCAGTGCAAATTTAACCTCCAAGCTAGCAGTTAACATTGAATCCTATGAGACCAGCTAGCCACCAGGGGAGGTGTAATATGAGCTTATTTCCAAAAATGGTACAGTATTACAAAGGATTGTGGAAGGTTTTTAAAATGTTAGAATATTAGAGGCTCTTATGCCTTAAATGGATAGGACAGTGTGAGATGGCGACAGGAAGTGAGTGGAAGAGAGATATGGTGAAGGATCAGGAAACGACCTCAGGCCGGGATCAAATCTGGGTCCCCGGTATAGCCAGAGATTCTTTAAGTATATAGAGATATGCCAATGTAATAGGTTGCTATAGGCACCTAACATGACCAGGTTCCGGTCTGCCTAAAGGGGCGTGTCATAATACTCCTAGCAGTGAAACAGTCCTTAGGTCTGCCTAGGTCTGCCTAAAGGGGGATTTCCCCCCCTCCCCCTTGCAATAATAGAACCCGGAAACAATGGGCCAATGGAACCTCTCTCTCTCTACTCTCTACTCTCTCTGGTATAGCAGTATTGTGCCTTGGCCGTTTGAGTCATGGTGACAGACCGGTTTGTGGAAGGTTGCTCTTTTTTTATTACAAGCAGACGGTTGGCTTGCTTTGTGTGCTATGCCATATGGTTTGACAAAGGTTTGCTTGTTTTTAAAAATGTTTTTAAAATTAGGTGCCTGGCTTGCTTGTAGGCGCCTGGCTTGTGTAGCCTAAGCATGCCTTTTGGTTTTACGGGAAGGCAGTTCTGATTTAAAAGCAACATTGGCATTGGGATCGACTCCAGGCAGGACAGATGAGCACAGCCACTCTGACAGCCAAGGCCTAGGGTTCAGCTGTGTATCCTTTTTGCCTAAGAGTCTTTGGCCTTGGCTGTGGGTCAGAGGGCTAAGGCACCACACTGTTAGGCTGGGGATCCAGGTTCGATTCTGGCCTGAGGACATTTCCCGATCCTCTCCCATCTCTCTTCCAACCACTTCCTGCCATCGCTTGGCTGTCACTATCAAAATAAAGGCATAAAATCCGGGGGAAAAAATACTTTTAAGAAAAGTCTTCTCATTGCTGCTGGACTCTTCTCACAGTCTCTCGCCCTAAAGTCATTTAACAGATATTAAGTTACATTTGGCACAAGAATATTCACACAGTGATGATGTGTTTGTTGATGTTGTTGTTGTTGCATCCACTGTGGTAGAATTGTCACTAGCTGAAATAAGCTTCAATATTAGTGAGCAGAAAATAGCTGCGAGCGGAATTTCATCAGCAAGCCCTTGGAAAATTTCCATTAAGTCAACTTTAGAGAAAATGCCTAAAGGCCCTGTCAAATTGTCAGAGTTTGCGGGTCTGAGCGGTGGTATAGAATCCTCATCATTAGTCTTACTGTAGATAAAGCTCTGACGATAAAAGGCCTGAATTTGTGAAAGGGAGAGTCTCGTACACCATGGTAGATTGATACACGTGCCGGTGGAAGAGAGAGAGCAAAAAGTGATTACTGTCCGTGCAAGTGAATCAATGACGATCATTGAATAGTTGTGCTGGGAACGATATATGAAAACAAATTACATGAAAGTGAATGTGTAAGAGCATAATGAGATGTGCAGTATGAAAGGTTTTATGATTGAACGGGGGAAAATGCAGCTATAGAATGCGCAGAAGGCAAAGAAGTTCCTTTTATCTCGACAACAAAAGCAAATAGCCTGACTTCTTATCTAAACAGTGGATGTTGTTCCGTCTTGCATGTCACTTGTGATATGACAGACAATTCCATCAAACAAGCTATTAAAATGTTTCTTTTCAGTAATGCTGAAAAAAAACACCCTGCATTCAAGATAACAGTATTGTAGGCTTTCAGGCTATCAGAAACCATAGAAAGTGACTTTGTGCCCAATTTGGTACAGCCTATTCCCAGCCTTTCCAGGTTTCAACCCTCCCACCAGCAATCGTTAACCTGGTTTGAACGCAGATGGTTGTTACCAACCAATTTGGGCGAAAATGCACGAGAGTCTACTCGAGAACCAGGCTAAGCGATCGTTTCTCAATTCTGCCATTCCAGTCCATCTGTCTGAATTAAATTAGGATGGAGCAGTGGTCTTCAACGTTTTTTTTTTTTTATATGAACACCCCCTGGATCTCATAACTCATCATAAGCCTGCCAACGCCCTCCAAAGTATTACAAATAAAATAGACTAATGTCCCCCAATGGCAAATAAGCACCCCTTTTTGAAACACTAAAGGCAAAGGTAGGCTATGGTAAGACCATAGTATGTTCCAGAGGTATTTTTCACATTTTACATACAGTAGGGCCTACCCTTTATTTCCTGAAAGCCACTGGAGTCTTCCATCATGTGTGTGTGTGTGTGTGTGTGTGGATAAGAGCAGGAATTGTCAGCCAAGAATTCCATCATGTGTTCATTTCAAATGAGTCAAGGTGATGACATTAGTGGTGGGACGGAGGTGATGCATGGACTCCCCATGTGTTAATGTGGGTCGTAAATTCAAATGCCCATTTGAGCTGAGCACATGTAAGCATCACGGATCGAAGTCCGCCAAAATCATAGACCCATCAAGCTTTACTTGTGAAAATTACGCCTGCTAGCTAGTCAATTTGATTATGCGCGAAAGAAGAAGAAAACGTACCTCGCCTCTCACCCCCTTTCATAACATGAGAGGGACCGTGTGTGTGTGTGTGTGTGTGTGTGTGTGTGTGTGTGTGTGTGTGTGTGTGTGTGTGTGTGTGTGTGTGTGTGTGTGACCAATGAATGATGGCGAACAATGATAATCATGAAAGTCTTGACACGGTAAGTGGAGGAACACCATGAAGGACTGTGTGTGTGTGTGTGTGTGTGTGTGTGTGTGTGTGTGTGTGTGTGTGTGTGTGTGTGTGTGTGTGTGTGTGTGTGTGTGTGTGTGTGTGTGTGTGTGTGTGTGTGTGTGTGTTCCAGTCACCATTGCGGTAGAGGGTGGAAATGAATATATATTCCATCTAATGATTGGGAGACCCTCCATTGACATTTCGCCCAAAAAAAATCCAATATTCAACCTCAGAGGAAGCAATCTCAGCGGCGCGACTCTCTCTCTCTCTCTGTCTCTCTCTCTCTCTCTCTCTCTCTCTCTCTCTCTCTCTCTGTCTCTTTCTTTCTCTCTCTGTGTCTTTCTTTCTCTCTCTCTCTCTCTCTCTCTCTCTCTCTCTCTCTTATTCTCTCTTTCTCTCTCTCTCACTTATTCTCTTTCTCTTTCTCTCGTTCTCTTTCTCTCTTTCTCATTCTCTGGCTCTCTCTCTCTCATTCTCTTTCTTTCTGTCTCTCTCTCTCTCTCTCTCTCTCTCTCTCTCTCTCTCTCTCTCTCTCTCTCTCTCTCTCTCTCTCTCGTTCTCTCTCTCTCTCTCTCTCTCTCCTGGTGATGTGTTTTGAAAGCGTACCGCAGACCAATAAACATTTATAACCCCCACATACATTAGGCGTTAAGACCGCCCACTCCACTTCCACTTCCAGCACCGGCTTCAACACAACACAGCACAGCAAGGCCCGCCATAATAAGCTGCCTGGCGTGACATGCTTGATTGTGTGTGTGTGTGTGTGTGTGTGTGTGTGTGTGTGTGTGTGTGTGTGTGTGTGTGTGTGTGTGTGTGTGTGTGTGTGTGTGTGTGTGTGTGCGTGTGTGTGTGTGTGCACGTGTGTGTGTGTGTGTGCGTGCGTGCGTGCGTGTGTGTGTGGCAAATGTGTATTTGTGTGTGTCTGTGTGTGTGTCTGTATGTGTGTGTGTGTGTGTGTGTGTGTGTGTGTGTGTGTGTGTGTGTGTGTGTGTGTGTGTGTGTGTGTGTGTGTGTGTGTGTGTGCTCTACAGCCTGTGTGTGTATTGTGTGTGTGGGCATGTGCACAAGTGTGTGTGTGTGTGAGTCTCTCAGGGAGTCAGGGAGAGAGGGGGATGAAATGGGATGAAAGAGTCAGAGCAGCAGACAGAGCACAGGGGGAGAGAGAGCAGAGGATGCCCAGGTGAAAAAGTGGTTCAATTTAGTACAATAAAAGCACGACTGAAGTATACTTAGCATGTTAAAAGCGCACTCACACTTTTTGTGCTAAGAAAAAGTATGTTTACAATATGCTTATTTAAAGTGCACTTAAAATTAGATGTAATTAAGTTGCTCTCAAAGAAAGTACACCTTGCGAACCATACATAAAGTGCACTTAGAAGATGTTTGGCTAAAGTGTATTTAGAGGAATATACTAATAGTGTTCTAATAGTGAACTTACTAAAAGTGTATTTTTCAATAACATATTGCAATTGCACTTTTTTTAAGTGCACTTTGATTATACTTCACCCAAGTGACTTCGAAGTGTGCTTTTCTATAGTGCGCTTTAAAGTAAATCACTTTAATATATTGGAAGTATACTTTTTCTAAGTGCACTATGATTGTGCTTCATCCAAATATATTCAAAGTGTGCTTACACAAAGTGCATTTACCCATCATGCATCATCATGCATGTACCATCATGCAATGCACTTCTTGGAGCTAAATTTCTCAAACAGAAAGCCATTTACCTCTAAGGAATATCTTTGGTTTGCATGAAAATATTACTCATTGTTATATTCTGCATTTATTGTAGGAGTTTTAACATTTTAAAGTGGTACACAAAAAATGGCCATGTTCCCACCGTCATTATGATGGCCACGTATATGTTCTGGTATATATAGACTCACACTTCCCATGATATCATGGTGAGAGGTAAGTTGGAACTAGTTGTTCAAACAAAGAATCAAGGGTCACCATTCGTGATCAATTCAAATGATCAACTGCAGGAAGGTGGAACAAGAATGAAGTAAAGTGAAATGTATATCTGAAATCTCTGTAACAATGCAATGATTGTAAATGTCAGTTGTGCTAGGCATGCATACTGTATCACTACTGTAACATGTGGCTGTGTGCAATGTACAAGCTCTGAAAACCAGCATGGATTGTAGTATTACATTTATATTATTCATTGTACTTGGGAGTGTACTGTAAATATACTTCAAGCATACCTGTTATATATTTACAATACTTAATATAATATACTTTTTACATACTTAAAATGTTCCAATATAGTCCAAAGAAGCATGAAGTTAATATACTTTTATTGTACTTCTAGTAACAATAAAATGTTATAGAAGTGTACTCAAGCACACTATTAATGCCATACAAATGCATGAAAAGCGTGTTTGGAGCATACTTTCAAAAGTATGCTTGTAGTGCACTTAAAGTTGTCCAAAAGCGGTGCCAATTTAGCATCCTCAGTGTGCTGCAAGTGTGCTGAAGTACTGCTTTAGTAGTGCTTCAGCGCACTAATAGTGCAATGAAGCGCACTTTAAATCGCCGAAAATAGTACACTTTGTACTAAGTACGGTCAAAAAAAGTACACTTTAAGTATATGGGTTTTTCACCTGGGTGAGGAGGTGGATGAGGGAGAGGAGAGGAGAGGAGAGGAGAGGAGAGGAGAGAAGAGGAGAGGAGAGGAGAGGAGGAGAAGGGATAGGAGAGGCGAGGAGAGGAGAGGAGTAAAGATGATGAGGAGAGGGGAGAGGAAGAGGAGGTGGATCAGGGAGAGGAGAGGAGAGGAGAGGAGAGGAGGAGAAGGGAGAGGAGAGGAGAGGAGGGTAGAGGAGAGGAGAGGAGAGGAGAGGAGAGGAGAGGAGGAGAAGGGAGAGGAGAGGAGAGGAGGGTAGAGGAGAGGAGAGGAGAGGGGAGGAGAGGGGAGGATGAGAGGAGAAGAGAGGGGAGGGGAGGATGAGGGGAGGAGAACAGCAGAGCACAGGGGGAGAGAGAGCAGAGGAGGTGGATGAGGGAGAGGAGAAGAGAAGAGAAGAGAAGAGAAGAGAAGAGAAGAGAAGAGAAGAGAAGAGAAGAAAAGAGAAGAGAAGAGAAGAGAAGAGAAGAGAAGAGAAGAGAAGAGAAGAGAAGAGAAAAGGAGAGGAAGATGGGGGGGGGTGCAGCAGAGCTCGGCTGGAAGGCTCTCTCACACAGATGCAAATCAATAGTGCTTCGCACCTGAGGTGAATTGGTTCAAGTGCGCCGTGCCAAGGAGCACAGACTCGCAGGGCTTTGGGGACCTCGGCTCTCATATACCGGGCCAATATAATATGCCAAAGCCCAGGGGAGACGCTGGGAGAAATTAGCCCACTCGGTGTGCGAGCGAGCTGGGGGTCTCTGACTGGAGGTCAGGGTGAAGTGGAGAGTGTGTGATGGTAGTGGTGGTGGTGGTGGTGGTGGGTAGGAGATGGTGGCTGATGATGAATATGTAAGTAGGCATCAAATATGCCCGTATGACTTGATTAGTGACAGAATTATGCCTCCTTGGCCACCCTGTCTGTCTTGGTGTCTGCAATGCGCCCAGTATTGCGATGCAGTTTGGTTTCTGTATTTGTGTTTGTTGGTGTTGTGGAAAGGTATTTCTGAAATTAGAATAAAAAATGAACAATGCTAAAAAATAGCCTACATATTTGTACATACAGCACATGTGTGTGTGCGCGCATGTATGTGTGTGTGTGCGTGCTTATGTGTGACGTGTGTGTGTGTGTGTGTGTGTGTAGCTAAGTAATTCTGAAATGAGAAAACATGTTATTGCAATGATATTTAAATTGAATATGCAGAACAAGTACAGTAAATACAATATAATTATAATGTGTGTGTGTGTGTGGGGGGGTGTCTGTGTGTAAATTAGTGTGCGTCAGAGCGTGTGCATGTGAGTGTGTGTGCACACATCCCTGTGTGTGGGATTTCAATCCATGCACCACCAGCCAGGTAGTAGTTCACATATTGGACTGGCTGCCAAGTACCAGCAGTGTGTCCCAGGCCACCCAGACCCCAGCCCAGCAGGACGGCCTATTGGTCCCCTGCTCTCAGCACAGTAGAGGCCAGCCAAATAGCCCTCCATCACCCCCATGGAACCACAGCCCCGTGGACACCCCCCCCCTCTCCTTCTCTCTCTTTCTCTCTCTCTCTCCTCTCTCTCTCCTCTCTCTCTCTCTCTCTCTCTCTCTCTCTCTCTCTGCATGTCATATCTTTGGGTGCATCAGCAATCAGGTGCAGAGATCACCATTGATCTCCTTTAATGAGGTGCACAGATACAAGTTCCCTTTTTTTGTGCAAGATAAGCTCTCAAAAGCCCAAGAGATACCAATTAGGCCATGCAAGTGTTAGTGTATAGGCATCTCTTTCAGTCTGAGGGGCGGGGGTAGAGTCGGTGTGACTGCTGTTGTCTTTTGCTTTGCTTTGCTTTGCTTTGCTATGGTATTATGCATAGCAATAAAGGCCCAGTCTTACTATCGGGAGTGAAGTCAAATGTGTTTCTGGCTGCATATTTCTTCCAATAGCATGACCTGTGTTTTGTTGTTATGTTATAAATCATGCATGCAGCTTCAGCAATATTGTTAAATATTCCATTGGCTGTTCATTTCCCCTTTCTCTTGTAGCTACTAGGCCAGTTGTTCATT
>NC_085875.1:10109365-10131865 GCF_034702125.1 Engraulis encrasicolus
GTGAGCGGTTAGGGCGTCAGACTTGCATCCCAGAGGTTGCCGGTTGGACTCCCGACCCGCCAGGTTGGTGGGGGGAGTAATCAACCAGTGCTCTCCCCCATGCTCCTCCATGACTGAGGTACCCTGAGCATGGTACCGTCCCACCGCACTGCTCCCCATGGGGTGCCACTGAGGGCTGCCCCCTTGCACGGGTGAGGCATAAAATGCAATTTCGTTGTGTGCAGTGTGCTGTGGAGTGCTGTGTCACAATGACAATGGGAGTTGGAGTTTCCCAATGGGCTTTCACTTTAATACTGTACAGTGTACCGGTGAACCTCATTGTTCCAATAATGAACAATAATGAAACTAATACATTCTACTTAAATCAGAGTTCTGTTTTGAAGCAAAGCCGGACACGACCACCAGCCAGAAAACAGTGGTGTCTGTCTATATATCTGTACCACAGGATGCAACCTATACCTTCTTCAAATACATTGAAATGTTTTGTGTTGGAAGATGCCTGACGTAAAAAAAAAAAAAAAGCCGCATGGAAAACGAAACGTGTTTGTAACATAACAATAGACGTCACATTCATTCAGCCTCTGCATCCTGCTTGACTCCCGGTTGGCTCTCATATCTCGCTCGTGCTCAGGCTCTGATTGATATGAGAACAATTCTCCCTCTCTAAGCGGTGTCACCCAGGGAATCGTGTGTTAATTGGGTTCGAGCAGTAATGAGTTAAGCATATTGAAGGCCAGTGCCTCTCAAATGAACATATGGTGCAGCCGCCAAGGGCTGGACTGGGACTAAAGATCAGGCCGGGCTTTTTCAGCCTAGACCGGACCACCAGTCAATTGAGAGAGACATTGAAGCCTGTGACAATGTTTTTTTCAGTCATCTATTACGAGCTATGTTGACCACAACAGGCAAAATAATGATTTAGTCCGACTTCTAGTTCGAGGTCGGCTGTAGCGGCATGAGGACTGATACCACTACATTGAGGGGAGGACCAGGCCAAAATCATTAGCGGTCCACCGGGCAAATGCTCTGCATGCCTTATTGCCAATCCATCTATGTCAGCCACACACACAGACAGTGAGAGGGTATGGTGAGCAAATGACAATTCAGTATAGTGAAGTGCTGTATAACTTCATTGGAAATTCGGTGTAAGAATTCTGATGAGGATCGTGTCAATGTCTGATTGACAACATTTGTGAGGATGTTGCATTTAATTGCAATGTGATTACATGCAATTAAATTAAATGCACGTGCAATACATAGCCTATGTCATCTTATGGAAAATGGCTAAACATTGAATGCAGAGTAACTATATTCAGTCAAACATGTCTCCATATACTCTTACCCTCTTACACAGTATATTACCAGCTAATACTAAAGTTCTGATACGTGCAATAACTCCAGGATGTTGTTTTCCACTTTTAGGGCCGTACCCTGAGGGAGTTTTTGGAAGAGTTAAGAGTGGCACCTCACTGAGGGAGTGATGTGATAGGATGAGGTAGCCCATGGAGAGAAGCTGGATGGGAGCACTGGCACTGCAACAGCATTTTAAGTAGATATTAATCTACTATCCTGGTCTGCGTTCAGAAGAGCGAGCTGTGGCCCCATTCGGAATGATTGGCCTAATGGTGCATGTAAGTGATTGCAAATAGCTTTGCAAATGTATGCATGGTCAGAATACCAGAAACATTGTAGAAATTGACTGAAATGATTAATCTATCAATTAGCGGCCCGAAAAAAAGTTCGCTTAAATGGCTGGGAACGCTGTGATAATTGAATGCATGTGTGGTGGGGTCTAGACGACAGACGGAGCAGGGAAGCTGAGCGATTAGGCCGTCGTTAGCATTTTAATGGTGACCGAGCCCCCAAGAACGCTCCACTCTTCCCAATTGCATTGAGTTCTGGAACTTTTTTTTTAAAGTTCAGTCAAGTTCAAGTTACTCTATGAAAGACTGTGTCTGTATACTCTATGATGTCATGGCTGTCAAAAGCTAAAGTGGCAATTTCCTCGTTAGAGGCTAGAGTCTTACTGACGTGTTGAGACACTTATTTCATATTCCAAACAGTCCTTGTAATTGCAGAGGTAGCTTGTGCTAGGCTAGTGCAAGTGAATAGTTGAAGGAGAGGATTTTATACATCCCAAGGAAAGGTGCAGGATGAAGGTCAACTGTAGTTTTCAGAGTGAGAAGTAAAGCATGGATTCTAAGTGTGCAGACTTCTCACTCTGAAAACTATAGTGCAAGTGAATAGCCTTTTTGTAGCCGTTTTTGCCTTTTTGTAGTCACTAAAACAGTGTTATACCCAACAAAGGCCTGATTCGGACGGGACTTTTATACCTATGGACCCCCGGTAATTCGGAATAACTACGGAGAATGTCTGAGTTTTTAGTCCTGTGCGAATGTGCCATGTCCGCGATTTGAGAGGTAATAATTCCGTCACGAATTACCTACTGTGATTCGGTGAAACACAGACGTCCTGGGGTAATTTCACATAGGCGCTCCGTCTGCACCCCCTTGTAATGTCTGTGAATTGAGTAAATAACAGACGTTTATTTATCCCGTCCGAATGCGCCCCGAAAAATCACAGGGGTCCGGTGGTAATTGCGAATTACCAGTAGCCTCGCGAGCCATCCTACGTACTTCCGCCAAAGGATTGGCTCCACTACTGTAGTCTGGCCGTGCTTCTCTGTGGAGTGCTTGCAGCAGTAGAATTTTGATTGCAACGCCCCCCCAGAAAACAGCCAATAATCGAATACGCCCCCCACGTGGGGACGAAAGGGGGAGAACGCTCGTGACAATGACGTACACATCTGCGCCAGAGCCATTGGTCTGCGCTATGTTGTTGTTGAGTAACTGCCAGCGATTGGGTGAGAGGTGTCCAATAATTTCAAACTATAACTGAGTGCAAACTTCCTGCTTTCTACAATCGCTTCAGAGCAAACAAATGCCAGACCATAAATACGAAATGAAATGGTAGTATTATGGGATGGTCAGGACCAGGCTAAATTACCAGGGGTCCATAGGTAATATTTATCCCGTCCGAATCGGGCTAAAGTCAATAAAGCACCAGTAGTGCCCAGCCGTGGCTCTTTCAGCTGGGCACTGGACTGCTACCTGGGTGACCCGGGTTTGATTCCCGGCCCGGGTCATTTCCTGATCCTTGCCCGTTTCTCTCTCTCCCATCTCACTTCTTGTCTCTCGTCCACTGTCCTATTTGAAAAATAACCATCAACAAATAACCCCCCCCCCCAAAAAAAAAAAAACCAAACCCAAAAACTATAAATATTAATAACTAGACAGTCGAATGAATGTGTTAAAAAATCCACTGCTGCTAAGAAAATAGTCCATCAGCATGCAACAATTCAATCCATACAAGTGTGCTTTGTGTATTGGGTAAGGCTGTTTTTATTATTTTTATTATTTTTATTATTATTATATTTATCTATTTAGAGTCATCTCTACAATAAACTTGCGCTAGCCTAGCACCAGTGGCCTCTGCAATTACAAGGACTACTTGTAATATCAAAAAAAGTATCTCAACATGTCTCCAACATTCTGGCTAACTAAGAAATTATCAAAAATCCTGCAGTGCCACTTTAAAGCTCTTAAAGCAGTGGTGTAGTCTGGTATATGGAGTATACCCACTTCAAAATTTTTATGGATTTCAGTATACACACTTAAAATTGATTGATTGATTGATTGATTTAGAATAGCACAAATACAGTATACCCACTTCAAAAAATGCTCAAATATACAGTATACCCACCATAGAAAAGTAGACTACACCACTGTTGAGGAGCTTGACAACATTGGACAACATTGGGACATTTTGCGTAACATAGAAGTAGGCCTAGGTTTTCAGAATGTCCTATTGGAGTGACCACTGACCTGTCTATGAAACACACTGTTGTCTGTGAAACACTCTGAATTATGACACTGTGCATTATCAATTCAAGTCATGTGATTAAAATGTTGATTACACTTTATTTATGTATTAATGAGGTACAGTTTGTAACTGCATGTTCCAGTATAAGCATGTACGGTAGGCCTAACAGTTTGTTATGCACTTGCTTTGTGCCAGTCAGGTACAGTGATATACTTTGATACATACAAAAAAAGGAACCGTAAAATCAGTGGTGTAGTCTACTTTTTTTGGTGGGTATACTGTATATTTGAGCATTTTTTGAAGTGGGTATACTGTAAATATTTGTACCATTTTTGTGCCACAATGGATCAATCAATTTTAAGTGGGTACACTGAAATCCCTGAAATATTGAAGTGGGTATACTGTACTCTGTATACCCGCGTTCTACGTAGACTACACCACTGGGTAAAATAAAGCGTTGAGTGTAAAGCAGGGGTGCTCAACTAGAAATTGAAAAGGTCCACTCGCCAAATTTCGTATGTTTCCAGGGACCAAAAAAGACACTACGGACCGATGCAGAAAATAGCCTCACTCGTTGGCCACACTGGCCTCTTGTTCACTCACTGAGTTGTCATAGTGATGATACTTTTATTTGTCATAAGACTGGCTTCGCAGAAATACACCTATAGATCGCATGGCAGGGAAATCTCATGTATAATTTATACATATTAAATACAGATGGATTTTGTCTTGGTCCGGATGACATTGCGTTTGGGTCCGCATCCGGACCTGGGTCCGCCAGTTGAGCACCCCTGGTGTAAAGTAATGTTCTGGACTTTATTCACCTTCCTGAAGAGGTGTTTGAGTAATTGCCTCAGACAAATGGTCACCATTGCCGCGTCTTGCCATAGATATGAGATGTAGACAATGGACTAGTTAAAAATATAAATGGGACTGTGAAATCAAATGAGGACAAAAGGATAAATGTACCGGGTTGTCTTTTTAAAGTTCCTGTTTTAAGCAGCCTTTTTAAAACTATATGTTAGGTGGGCTTTGGACAAAGCTATGTGATAACCTTGTCAGTGCTTGCAAATCCATGATTAATGTGAACGTCTGCAAAAAGAAACATCAGCTTTGGGGAGGAAAAAAAAGATCCATACAGTGTGAGGTGTCTGCCTATATAAATGAATTTTGGCTGCCAGGTAATTCTTTAATGTCAGCTATTTAGGGCCTTGGGCCAACACATCACGGGGCACTGAGAATGCCATCTAGCACGAATCAAAAAACACTTTTTCTAGCTCCCTGAAACCATTTGTTATGCATTTCAATCACCTGTAGTCATCGCTCCCATGCCATGACTGCAAATGGATGAAGTCTTATCCCAGATGAATCCGCACGCTTGCTCTTTGACACCGCCTGAATACTGCAAACTCTGGTTGCAGCAAAGCATTTCCATTTGCATAAACCTGTTTGTCTATTCATTATTCATACTTCATAATTCACACAACCAACTGTGTGTGTGTGTGTGTGTGTGTGTGTGTGTGTGTGTGTGTGTGTGTGTGTGTGTGTGTGTGTGTGTGTGTGTGTGTGTGTGTGTGTGTGTGTGTGTGTGTGTGTGTGTGTGTGTGTGTGTGTGTGTGTGTGTGTCTGTGTGTGTGTGTCTGTGTGTGTGTGTGTGTGTGTGTGGTTTCAATCCACTGTCTAGATGTAATAAGGCTTCAGTGGCTTTTCACCCTTTTCCCTCGCTGACAGAAACATGGTGATATCTCATTTGTCCTCCGAAGCGCTGCACAATCCAAACACATAATTAACACAACATTCGGGATTAATTTGATAGTCTTGGCTTTTCACGCACGATTGACACTGGGTAAAGTATTAATTGGGCGTCGGCGTTCTCCCATTGCTGTCAATGAGGATGTCCTTCCTCACACCCCCACGCCGCAAAAAAAGACCCTGCTTGACACAATTTGTGGCAGCTTCAAAAACTCAGTGTATCGGGTGCATATGCTCCCCGGCTTTTGTTTTTTTCAATGAGATTGCCACTTCTCAAAATGGCACTGTCTGCATGACATTTTTCCCATCAAGATAAACTTTTGACATTTAAATATGTTTTGTTGTTTTTATGTGCCAGCCAATCAAATGATGAGGATTTATCTGCTGGCTAAATGACCTGGGTGCATTTTGGATAAAGTGTCTAATACAAATATTCACATCCCCCAGAATATGCACCATGTGAGCCCAGCTATAACACAGTGGCATTTTAGTAATTTCGTCACATGCCAACAGGACTATGGCATTTGCATGTTAAATACGTACAAATGAGTGCCACAAACTTTCACCTCACCACCAAACCATCCGTATGTAGGAAGAAAGGGCAGATTAATGTGTGAATGCACGCACACGTGTATATGTATATGTACACACACACACACACACACGCACGCACGCACACACACACACACACACACACACACACACACACACACACACACACACACACACACACACACACACACACACACACACACACACACACACACACACACACACACACAGAGTCTCTCTCTCTCTCTCTCTCTCTCTCTCTCACTCTCACACACACACACACACGCAACACACAACACACTGCACATTTAGCACCCGGGGATTCCAGCGTTCTTCTCTTCAAACAGCGAGCTCAGCCGGCCCCCCATGCACTGCCTAGCTTGGTCATTGGCATGTTGCTACAGCAGCAGCCGCCGCAGCAAACGCAAACACTCTATACGGGCCGCCTATTGACTCACTAAATTATTCATCAAACACAGTCAGCACCAGAGGCAGCGGTAGAGGCGGCGGTAAGGCGAGGAGGGCAGGGCTGCCATCAGGACTGAACTGGGATCAATAAACATCCCGGGCATTTTTTTTTTGGCGTAAGCCAGGCCCTCACACTGCCCTTCTTGCGTTTGTACGACACCATGATTGGCTATGTTGAAGATTGACCAATGAGACGACCTAAATTGAGGGCCAATCTCTAAGTTAAAAAAAGGGAAAGTGTCAGCCCTGAGGACTGTCAGCCCACCGGGAAAATGCCCTGTATTCCAGATTAGCAGTTTAGCCCTGGCTGCCATGCAGCGTCCACCACGCCGGCTTGACATCCAATCGCCGACTCAGACAGGTCACTTTGGGTTATCAACATCACTGAGCTTTTTTTTCTTAAAAAATGTATGTATTTATTCATTTAAAAAAAAAAAAAACTTCCCCCTGAGAGCTTGACTGTAAGCCTCCCCACCACCACTTTCCCTGAGGAATACAAACACCTCGTCTAAATTGATTGGCGTTGTGAGGAATAGGATGTAGTGTTTTACAGAGAGAGCTGTTGCCATTTTGATTACGGACTCGATGTGTTCTGTTGATGTGCTGCTGTTACCGTAGTAACAATTTTACTTTAGCCTACTTTACTTTACTTTTTGTGAGGATATTGGACATTAATGAACATACATACATGTAACGATATACACTATGGCGCTTTAGTGACGCCAATTTCTAAATGAACAAAAATGTAAGGAGTTGCTCGCCTAGGGCACCAAATTGACTAGAGCTGGCCCTCTACCAAGAATATCACAAGATGCTAACATCTGAAAATAGGGGTATCATTGCCCTTCCCAATTGACTCGCTGGGCCTGTCAGGAGTGTAGGCCCCAGGCAAAACATAAAGGTTAACAAGATCTAGCTAATAGACAATGACTGGGTCAGGGGACCTACTGTAGTTTTATAGAGAATATTTTTTTTTTCTAAAATGAAAACACAGTATAGTGTTTTTGGAATATGCAGATGAAAGTGGCTTGTTACACAGTAAAACAAGAAGATAGACAGGTGGTCAGGAGAAGGAGGGGGTGGGGGTGGGCAGAGAGAGAGAGAGAGAGAGAGAGAGAGAGAGAGAGAGAGAGAGAGAGAGAGAGTAAAAGAGAGAGAGGCCAGATAAGATAGAGTTGATCAGACAGAATTTGTGAAAACAATCATATCGTAACGTGAAGTGAACCAAGTAACAACATCTGGTAGGTACACATGCTTTGTTTGGGTGGTGCAATTCAACATCTGTTGGCAAATCCACCTAAAGAGCTGTCATGCAATTAAAGCCATGTTGCTAACATGCATGCTAGCCCTTGTCATGGGATTGCCACTAATTACTATTAGGCTATTAGCTGCTAACGTTTAGCCAATTTGCTCGTGTGAAATGGAAACCATGCCTCTCACCGTGTGAAGCCTGGTCGGGATTACTAATTTCAAGTTCTACTTACCACCACCACCACCACCACCACCACCACCATCACCACCACCACCACCACCACCACCACCACCATATACAGGGGCAGAGCTGGAATGGGGGAGAAATAGGGTCCGGGCACTTTTGGCTTACAGGGGCCCCTCATAATTAGCAGTACATAACTGACTGTCAGTGTTGGGCCCCGCACCCTCGTGTACCCGCTATGCCAGATGGCCAGTCCAGCCATGGACAGAAGTGTATATTATGAAAAGAAGAAAAGTAAAAGAAAGTGTAAAAAAAGTAACCCCCCCCCCCCCCCCCATTACAGTGAGTCCAATAATTATTTGATCCCTTGCTGATTTTATTGGTTTGCCTTCTCACAAAGACATGATCAGTCAATAAATGTTATGATAATATGTATTCTAATATGGAGAGACAGAATATCAAAAAGAAAATCCAGAAATTAATTTAAGAGAATATATATTAATTTATTTCCATTTCATCGAGCAAAATAAGTATTTGATCCCCTGCCAACTGATAACAGTTCCGGGCCCACAGACCAGATGGGCACTTCTGATCAACTTGTCATCTGAATTAAAGACACCTGTACATACTAACATGCATAAACGACACATTGAATCAGCAGAATCAGTCCATAGTATGAGTGAATCAGTCACACTCCTACCTCACCAGCATGGGAAAGACCAAAGAGCGGTCAAATGATATCAGGGACAAGATTTTAGACCTGAACAAAGACTAAATGGGCTGCAAAGCCACAAGAAAGAGACTGGGCATTAATGACTTATTAATGACCAAACTGCATTTCTTCCATAATGTGAGGAATACAAAATGACAATCCATCAGCCTGTCTGGGGTTCTATACAGGATTTGACCTTTTTTAGGGATTTCATAATCATGAGAACAGAAAGAAAGCACCCTAGACCTGTACGGGATGAACTAGGCAATGATATCAAAGCTACTGGGACCAAAGTCACTGAGAAAACTACTGGTAGCACTTAATGCCACAGAGGTTTAAAATCCTGTAGTGCACACACGGTACCTCTACATCAAAAGGAACCTGTGCAGTCCCACCTGAGGTTTGCCAACGGACATCAGACTGGTTTAGGATATGATAATGAGGTGCTGTAGTCAGATGAAACCAAAATCAAGCTGTTTGACAAGAACACAATTCAATGTGTTTTGAGGAAGAAAGCTGCTGTCTATGATCCCAAGAACACCCTCCTCACCATCATGCATGAAAGTGATATCCATATGGTTTGATTGAGGGTGTTTGCCTGGCCAAGGGACAGGACAACTTCACATCATCAACGAATGGATGGAGGGAGACATGTAACGTGCAATCCTGAGTGCCAACGTCCTTCCCTCCAACACTACACTGAAGGGTGGGCCATTTTTGGATCTCCCAACATGACAATAATACACAACATACAGTCAAAGCAACGAAGGAGTGGCTCAATAAGAAGCATATTAAAGTCGTGAAGTGGCCTAGACAGTCTCCAAATATTAACCCTACAGTAATTCTATGGAGGGAACTGAACCTCCCATTTGCCAAGCTACAGCCACAAACTATTAATATTTTAGAGATAATCTGCAAAGAAAAACGGGCAAAAATCTTTTCTACTATATGCATAAACATTGTCATCAACATTGTCATCAACTCATCAACATCAACAGACAACTAGGGCTTTGCCACAAAGCATTTTATCTTCTTTAGCTAGAGGGGTCAAATACTTATTTGCCTAAATTAAATACAAATAAATTAAAATATATTATTTTAAGTTATTTTCAGGAATTTCTTTTTGATATTCTGTCTCTCCATGTTTGAATACACATTATCATACATTTATAGACTGATCATGTCTTTATTAGTGGGAAAACCGGCAAAATCAGCAAGGGATCAAATACATATTGGACTCACTGTAGGTTCAGCGAGTTGTTACAACTGTAATATCATGTACTCGTGTTATGCTGTAGTGGTGGTACTCATCCGTGCCAGTTCACCACTTGAGGCTCAAACCCGTGACCTCCCAATCATAGTAACAGTTCGGCATGGAAGCACAGGCACTATACCACTGAGCTCAAGGTCTATACAGCTCAGTGCTACAGCCAGGGGTGCCGACAGGGGGTGGGGGGGGGACAAAGTAAACAGTTGTCCCGGGGCCAGGGAGAGAGGGGACCCATAATTGGGTCCTCATTACATTGTATCTATTGGGCTGGGGGGCCCTTTCAGATGACTTTGTCCTGGGCCTGGCCAAAGCTGTTAGCGGCCCTGGCTACAGCATCTGTATGCGGCTTCTGGAGGGAGGTTTATAACATTCTACTGTTGAACTCCATTCTGCCTCTGGCGTCCATTACAACTACATCTACATCATGACTTAACTTCTACTTTTACTTCATACACATCTGCTTTTATATGCTACATTTGCACCCATTTTATCTTCATACTGGTATCCATATTTTGTGCATGTATATTTGCGTCAGGTGTACCTTACTCAGTGGAACTTTGCTACATTTTGACCAAAAATAACCTTTAACCGAACTTAACTAAGCACTGCACTTCACAGCAGATAACACAGAGTTCATTTTTCTAACCCGAATGATGGAGGCAATATCACTGACAACAGGACGCACTAAGACCTGCTAAGCCGGAGGCTTGCGGATTCAGCTGTGGTGATGAGAAATAGTGCTGAGCTGAATGAATGATCCTGCGAGAAGCTCCTATACGTACCTGCCACCAGGGCCACTTACAATTTTGGCCGGGCAAGGGACACAGTCATCTGAAAGGCCCACCCCAGCAATATTCATACTGTACATGTAATGGGGACCCAATTCTGGGCCCCCTCTCTCCTTGGGCCTGGTTATACCAATTGTCAAAACAAACTGAGGCAGTATTTAGCTGCTATGCTATGCTGCAAAGCTTTGGAACCAGCTTGCAGAAAATGCCCCTATACTGTTTTACAGTAAAAGCAGACTCAAGACAACGCTTTTCTCGGATTCTTTCTCTTAGAACTCCAGATTATTGACCTGTGGTTTTGACATGTTTGTCTTTCATTCTAATTATTTCAGGTTGTTTTATCCTTTACTCTCTGTCTTGCCATTTTAGGCCCCCTATTTTTTTATTTCACCTGCCAAGCCTCTTGTGCTTTCATCTGCATATCTTTTTTTTGTGAAACACATTGAATGTTAGCAGCATGAATTCTGGAAATAAACTACTAAAATATTACACAGGGCACCTTTATATTCGACTCTCTTAGTGCTGATTGAACTAACACTCATAATAATGTACTACCATATGTGGCAGGGTGGCTGGCTGGCTGGCTGGCTGGCTTGCTAGCATGCTGACAGTCAAGTCCCAGCGATTGAAGTGTGGGGCGCTGCATGGGCACTGGGCTGGATATCACTGTAATGAAACAGGCCACTGGCTGCTGGTGCCAGGGGGATTAAGCTCGGGGCGCGCCAGGTCCCCCGATGGACCGAGTTGCAACGTGTAATTGGCACACGGGTACACATCAGTGGGTGTCAGAATTACACCTGTCGTTCTCCGTGTGAGTTTCTGTGTGTGTGTGTGTGTGTGTCTGTGTGTGTGTGTGTGTGTGTGTGTGTGTGTGTGTGTGTGTGTGTGTGTGTGTGCGTGTGTGCGTGTGTGCACGTGTGTGTGTGCGTGTGTGCACGTGTGTGTGTGTGTGTGTGTCTTCGTGTGTGTGTGTGTGTGTGTGTGTGTGTGTGTGTGTGTGTGTGTGTGTGTGTGTGTGTGTGTGTCTATCGTAAGGTGTTACAAGGGCTGCCAGTTCCCAAGGGAAATGTGAATCCCCCTCTGAGC
This sequence comes from Engraulis encrasicolus, assembly GCF_034702125.1. Classification (NCBI taxonomy): domain Eukaryota; kingdom Metazoa; phylum Chordata; class Actinopteri; order Clupeiformes; family Engraulidae; genus Engraulis; species Engraulis encrasicolus. The sequence continues at coordinate 10,121,311 of NC_085875.1, forward strand.
AGCACTCAGCCCCCTCCAACCCCCCCTGCTGTGCTATCGCCCTGTGTGGGTCTCACTGTGCTGTGCCTCCATAATAATCAAGCAGCAGGCTCCGACCTCACGCCACCGCACTGCACTGCAGACACACATGATCAGGGCTGGACTGGCCATCTGGCATAGCGGGCATTTCCCAATGTGCCCCCGCATCCTCGTGGGCCCCCGCACCCTTGTGGGCCCCTATTTTCAGAAACGTAAAAAAATAAACTTTTTTGTAACATTTCTGAAAATAGGAGCCCACGAGGGTGCGGGGCCCACCGGTGAGTCAGTTCTGTGCTGTTAATTATGAGGGGCCCCTTTAAGCCAAAAGTGCCCGGGCCCTATTTCTCCCCCAGTCCAGCGCTGCACATGATGGATCCCAAGCGTGCCCTGTGACACCTCCAGGTCCAAGCCTCCCACACGGCACGAGAAAGAGTCATGGCACCGAGTGCCTGTCATCCGGGGCGGCCATTTTATCCAGACCAGTGGTGCTCAAAGTGGAGTCCAGGGACCACTGGGGGTCCACCACAGCACACCGGCTTGGGGTCTGTGATGTTTGTTGTGAATGCAATGGATGAAAATGGTTCAACAGGGTGGGCTTAAGGAGATCTCTGACGGGGGGCGCTGCGGCACAGCGCGCTAAGCCCCCCACATATGGGCTTGCATGGCCAGGGGCACCCAGGTTCCAATCCAACCCCAATTCTCTCTCCACACTCGCTTCCTGTCGCTCTTCACTATCCTATCAGAAAGGAAGGCCAAAAAGCCAAATAATAATAATAAAAATAAAATAAAATAAGGAGATCTCTGACATTGACATTAGTGGTGTGACTATAGAAGGGGGGGGTATGGGGGTTCTTGAAAATTCTGCTGGATATTCTGCTCCATTAGGGAGTTTGAGAGCTCCTTATTTACGGTATGTTATGTGTGCCACCTACCTACAGTAAGACGCATCATGCTTCATCTGGTCATGTGACAGCTAGCTCAGGGACCAATGGCTCTGGGAGTGGGAGTTAGGGCATAGCCAATATGTCAAAGCTGAAGACATACTTTATTAAATATGTAGGCCTACATGTATATGTTGGAACTAATGTAATGAAAATGAGGTAGTGGAGCCATATACCCTTTTTTTTAATGGCACAGGTATGTTTCGGCATGTGCTTCCTTCAGGGCAGTTAATGTAATGAAATACACTATGTACATTTAGATAGCCAGAGCGTTAGTCTTTGTAGCCAATATGTCAAAACCATTGGCTGTGCGTACCTTGTACCTACTATGTACAATCTATGCTCAGAATTGGAGACATACTACATTGAAGGTGCACTCTTAAGAAAAATTGCTAGCCAAAAGATAATGGATGATAATGGACAAGGCCCTTACTTGCCTTTAATCACTCTCTAAATTAAAGATATGGGTGAAGGGAATGTAGTATAATGTGCTATTTAAATTTAGCGATCAGGAACATAGCCTAATGGAACGACTGGGAACGCAAGTGATTTAAATAATGAGAAAGTCCTGGTTGCAGAAACTGACTGGGTGGACGGCTTCTCATTGCAGCCAGCATGTCGACCATTACCAGTACATTGTACCTATATACTGTCTACGTTAGAAAATGTATGTATACAAACCATGGTCTTATGTATGTATGGTCTTGTGAATATGCAGCAAGTGATTGGAAAATGGCCAAAATAATGAAAAAGGTTCCTATGGTCAGTCACAGAACATTATTAATGTAACGAAATTATTCGTTTTTAATAAATTATTTTATGTAAATCACATATGCTATGCATACAATTACAGGATATTGCAGCTTTAAATTACAGTAGGCCTATATTAAAAGCATTCAACCATGCTATAGCCTTACAATGTTGGACTGTTATATTCTAACCTAAACATTACACTAAGTAGTGTTACACAAATTTGTCTACAGTATGTATGTAGTTTTCACAAGACTGGAAGCATTAATTCTGATATGGTGTTACATAAAATATTGCAAAAGGAGTTTCATCTGCAACTGCACACAGGGAGCCGTTTGAAAAAAAGCATTGGAAAATGGAGGCAGTTTTGCGTCAGCCATGGAGATTTCCTACGTCAACTGCATCTCTGCCAGTACATGGGCAAGACAACCTCTGCACAAAAACCTTACATCTGACAACAAAATGGTTATTTCCTCACTCTGTGACACACTTTATGAACGTGTCCAAAGATTTTTGACAGCCCCTCTCCCACTCCCAGCTCTGTCTCTCTCTGGTTCTCTGGTTTCCTGGTTCTCTCTCTCTCTCTCTCTCTCTCTCTCTCTCTCTCTCTCTCTCTCTCTCTCTCTCTCTCTCTCTCTCTCTCTCTCTCTTTCTCTCTCTTGTTCCCCTCCAGCGATTTAAAGTGGGTGACAGTCTGTCAGCAGATAAAACAAGAGCAGTGGTTAGCATTTGTTTATGTTACACAATATTTTTTGGAGTCAGTCTTTTGAACATGCTTAAAGCAGCCTCTCCAGAGGAAAATGAGGGGCCGGGTTGCCTTTGATCCTTGCCGGGTGTGCGGGGCGCGCGCATGCAAAGGCGGATATGATCTTTTTGAGCTCAACAGTGGCAGCCCACCCAGACCAGAGGCACAGTTTGTGTTAAAAAACGGTTTAACAAAAAAATAAATAAATAATAATAATAATAGAAAAGAAGATAGAGGAGGTGTGTGTGTGTCTGTGTCTGTGTCTGTGTGTCTGTGTGTGTTTATGTGTCTGTATGTGTGTGTGTGTGTGGGGGGGGGGGGGGGGGATAGGGATGGGGGTTAAGCATGGGGAGGTGGAAATACTTAAGGTATTACGCCGCTTGCGTAGATCCTTTCCTTTGATTGCCCCAGTTGACGGAGGAATTGAATTAATTTTCAAAGAAGTTCAGATTTAAATCTTATGCCCAAAGTCATGCCTCGTGGAGCGTTTAGTGTGGTAACCATCAGCCCTAAATTTATTATGATTAAAACTGGTATTTTACTGTGCATGAGGGGGCTTTTTTAGCTCAGGCAAACACCTCACGTACACTTCCAGTAATACGGCTGTAATAGATGGAGATTATTCACCTTAACTGAATTTTAGTTGAAAATATATCAGCGTTCATTTGAATTCATTCTCTGCCTTGCCTTGTGCCTTGTAGGTGAGAGTAATAAATAATTTTAGAAAATAAATAATTAAAAATAGAATAAAAAAAGGAAGCCTTCTGTTCGGAAGGCCTCAATAATAACTCAGCAGATGACTTTGTTTACCAAGCTCAACAGGATATTTACAAACAATGTAATAAATAATGTGTTTTAAAGGGGAGCCAAGCACATACCGTGCTACAACAATTGCCAATTTCTCTCATCCTTTCAAAGGAGGGAAGGATTATTGTTTCATTATGTGAATGCTGATGTATTTCGTTTGCTTGTTATGATGGAGGAGAGGTGTTCTGAGAATGCAGGATGCACTGCTTCCAGAAAAAAAAATCCCATCACAGCCCATCACATTGTTTTGTGTCAAATTGGTGTTTCTGTTCATAGTGATACATTATTGAATATGTTCTGTGAATAAAATTGCACTACACTAAGCAGATGGATTCTTTCACAGCAATGGAGTTATATTATTAATAGGTACAACTCCTGAAGTAAGAGACTAATTCAAGACTACTTCACCCATGGATGAGAGTATATAATCCCCCCCTCCCCCCGCAATGTTGAAATGCTTGCATCTTGCTTGTAACCGTCCTACTTTGATACTTTTTCTGCTTCTGTCGGTGCTGCTCCGAAATAGTCCATAATAATATAATAATACATCCATTTGTTATACCGCTTTTTTAAATACCCAAAGACGCTTTACAGAACATGTAACAGAAAACAAAAACATGAACAGACATTCAAAGACATACAGAGACTAAAACACAACACAACGGCAATGGAAAGTTCTTTTTTGTCCATAAGTCATGACGGTATGGAGCGTTCACGTTAGTGGAGAAATATGGAACCCGGGGGGGGGGGGTGTCAATGAAAAGGCCATGGCGGGATACGAAAATCCAGAGCCTCCCGTCGTGGGGGGGGGGCGAGCTCGGCTGAAGGAGGCAGCCAAACAAGCCAGTGAAGTTCTATGGACGGAGGAGCCGCGGAGACGCCGGCAGAGGGGGGCATCCGAGCTCGCCATGTCACAAGCAAGACGCGGGCGAGGACGCCGAGGATGGACGAAGAAGGCAGTGCAGGTTGTGGTAGTTGGAGAAGTCCAGCGATGCATTCTGAACGTCATGTAGCTTTTGTCGCTTCTGGTGTGTTTGCACTGCAGCTGTAGGCCACAGTAACCTCAACATAATGGGTGCATCCCAATATGTGACCTTGTCTCCTCCACTTGTGCTTGTCTCCTCGCCCCGCCTCCTGGCCCCTCCTCCGTGGAGATAACGATAAAGTTTCCCAGCTGTCAGTCTAGCCACAACAACTTTTGAGGGACTGTTTTTCATTCACCATCCCAATTGAAAATGAGGAAAAAGACTTTACAATTGAGCTTTTGCAAGATATTGAAATATAATGCTGTTGTCAGTGATGTCATCATGACGAGAAGCAAGTGGAGGAGGCAAGTGGAGGAGGCAAGGTCACATATTGGGATGCACACAATCATTACAGCTAGTGTGGAGTGCTATTGTCCATAGTTGAATGGTGTGTTGAGCAACGTACTGTAGTTATCTTGGCATCACACTAAATACAGCAGCAGACTGCACTGTTAGCAGCAATAAGCTCTTGATGCTGCTCCATGCAGGTGGACACACACACACACACACGCGCGCGTGCGCACACACAAACACACACACATGCATGCACATGGACACACACACACACACACACACACACACACACACACACACACACACACACACACACACACACACACACACACACACACACACACACACACACACAGTCACACTCTCTCTCTCTCTCTCTCTCTCTCAAACGCACACACACAGACACACACACACACACACAGTCACACACACACAGTCACACCCGTATGCCCGCACATGTACAAAGGGACACACACCGTGTGCTAGCTAGAGGACTCTCACCAGGGACCTGAGAGCCGTGCTGGCTGGACGGGGGCGAGGCATGACCCAATGCCACTGTGCACAGCCACCAGGAGAGAGGCCAGCACTCCGCAGAGAAAGAGGGCCGAGGAGGCGCACAGCCAAGAGAGGACGAGGACGAGGACGAGGACGAGCACCAGGACGACTAGACCTCCACACAGAGAGCCGGGAGAGAGAGCAGCACAGCCAGGAGAGGAGGAAGGCCAGGGCCCCGTGGAGAGAGAGAGAGAGAGAGAGAGAGAGAGAGAGAGAGAGAGAGAGAGAGAGAGAGAGAGAGAGAGAGAGAGAGAGAGAGAGAGAGAGAGAGAGACAGAGAGAGAGAGAGAGACAGAGAGAGAGAGAGAGAGACAGAGAGAGAGAGAGAGAGAGAGAGAGAGAGCACAACCAGGAGAGGAGGAAGGCCAGAGCCCTGTGGAGAGAGAGAGAGAGAGAGAGAGAGAGAGAGAGAGAGAGAGACAGAGAGACAGAGAGAGAGAGAGGGAGAGAAAGAGAGAGAGAGAGAGAGAGAGAGAGAGAGAGAGAGCAGCACAGCCAGGAGAGGAGGAAGGCCAGAGCCCTGTGGAGAGAGAGAGAGAGCCGAGGCCCGGGGGTGCACAGCCAGACACTTCCTGGCCTGGCTGGCTGACTGGCTGGCTGGCTGGCTGGCTGCGTCAGCCTCACAGGCCCTTTGTTATGTTGTCACATAGAGGCCAGTGGAAACAACCTAGCGCTTAGAGACTGGATGTGTGCATGTTAGAAATTAGAGGTTGGGGACAGATGTATGAATTTGGGAAGGTGGACACATGGTTCGGGGGTGTTGTGGTGCAGTGGGCTAAGCCCTCACCACAAGCAAGCACAAGTAAAATTCCATTGACTCCCAACAATATCTAGTGCTAGCCAGGCTGTGCCCTCTAGTGATGCCACACTTTCAGCGTTGCAACTAGTCAGGTCAAGAGCAATGCAAGTACTTTCTGAGTTCCCGAAAATACGGGAACTCCTCCCACTTTGTCGGTAAGCAAACAACCATAAGCAAACCAAGGGAGGCCGTTTGGGAAATGCCGTTTGGGAAATGTTAATTGTTATGCTCTTGGTCAGACCAAGTCTCGAAGAGATTTGAACGTCGATGATAATCAGGCTAATGTAGTGCCACGGGTTGCCCGCACCGCAGGTTAAGAACCGCTGACCTAATGTGCTCATACACAGTACAGTAGGTGACTTTTGTGTGTGCATATTTTGTTCAATGCAGTAGGTTGACTGTGATAATCAGGGCTCTAAATTAGCACCAGCCAACTGGCCAAATGCTGGTGAAATCTCAGTTTGGCTGGTAGAAAAGAGCCTCTTACTAGCCACTTAAAGAGCTTGCTAGCCCCTTGACCCATTAGTGAGTGTGTGTTTGACTAGTAAGGTTACCATCTACTATCCATTTTGGCTGGTGATGAAAAAAGTTAATTTAGAGCCCTGTGATAATAGTAGCAATATTATAATACTATAATATTAAGCACAGCTAGATGCTCCTTGGCCTAGCTGCCTGCCTCAGTCTCAGACCCAGTGGCTTTGTTATGCAGTCACAAAGAGGCCATTGCAAGCCCAGTGGAAAACCTAGTGCTGGGAGACGTTGTTGGTACAAACCACAGGTGGGGAAATATATGAATTTAGTGAAGTGGACACATGGTAAGATTGTGACATGTATTGTTTGAGCAGTGCCAACAGTACACAAGCATGCTTGAGCAGTCCCAATGTGCTGTCATGGCCTATGGTGCACTGTATGTGACTTTTGTTTGAACACACAGTGATATACCGGTAATATTAACAATTGTGTTTTGAATGAAAATTGTGCCCAGTGGAAATACCTAGTGCTCAGAGATGTGCTGGTGGAAATCAGAGGTGGAGAAAACATACTAGGCTATATGTTTACAGTATGCAATATGTGTGACAGTACATGAATACATGTTTGGGCAGTTCCAGCAGAGAGGAAAGTAATACTTCTTTCCTCTCCAGTTACATTGAAGGGAAATGGCCTATGGTGCATACGAGTGACTTGCGGTGGATTGGTCATTACTGTGAGATTGTAGAGAGGGTCTGATAGATGCATAGCTGTAATGGCATTGTGCACATAATATACACTTCATGTCTTCTGTACGTAGCTGAACGTGCCAATACTGTATTAGCAATTGTGTTAAGAGGCTAAACCATATCAATAGGGTGAATACACTATATTGATAGGAGAATAAATTATGGAGGAAAAAAAGGAGGTAGGTAAGCCTTACTTCTGTTTATTTTACTCTCCACTAGCACGAATGCATTATCCCAGACCTCATGGGATCTTATCTAGACGTGATCTTACTCTACTGCTGTCACAGTAAAATGAAAAGAACAATAAAATTATATGAGAAAAATGTACTAATAGCCACACTATTAGGCTATACCATGCATCAATGTAATTATACATTTGCGTCCTGAAATCAAATAGAGGAATTTTGTTCCACAATAATATTGCCATAATGTAGTTGTTGTTTCATTGTTTTTGTGGAGACCCTGGGGAAAGTGAGATTGTTTTTTAAGATTAGGCTTGATGTCCTTTTCTATGGAAAGGGCGAAAACAAACCAATCCACAAAACACAATAAAAACAAATACAGAAATGGAAAAAAAAGAACATAAGGTGATGTTTTTTTTTTAAAGATTATCTTTTGTTAGTGCAGGGTACTGTAAGAACAAACATCTCCAAAGACAGGCGATGAAGACAGAAACAAAAACAGACACACCAAACAAACTTAGCACCGTGTCGAACACAGTGCCAAAGACACTTGTTATGGCCAAGCATTTAAAAAACTGAATCAGTGGGGGGTTGCTGCACTGCACTGCGCCGATGCACTGTACCATGAATGGGCTCAAATCTGGCCTGGGTCATTTCCCATAAATAAAGGCAAAAACAAAAACAAACAAACAAACAAAGAAAAACTAAACTCTTGTTTTGATATCCATATGTAGAGAGAACAAAGAGGAACAGATAGACTTCACTAGGTGTGGCTATCACACAAACTCACAACCTAACAGATGTATGGATGTCAGTAAAGGGATCTGCAATGATCTTGAAACAATCGAATATTGGTTGTGATTGAATGGATGGCATGTTGTCACAGCATTGCAATGTACAAATATATACATATAGCCTGACGAGCCAAACCCCTACAGCAAAATTCAATTTGTGGTCGCTAGGGGTGTCTAGAATTCTAGGTTATACATACTCTAAATTCTGAAAAGCAATAGTGCAATCAATTTTCTTCACATGGCACACAAATGTACAATGTGCAACATAGTGCTTTGTGGATGGAGTAGCATTTACAGTAGGATACATATATACGGTAGCTGCTAGAGAAACTAATTATCAAAAGGGTCCCTACTCATTATGCAAGAGGGGACACTTCTGAACTTGATTCCTGTCCTTTCTTGTTTGCCCAACTTTAGCCCTTTCATGCACGGTGTCCACATACGTGGACAGTAATTCTAACCCCACTTTAGATAGGTAAATAGTGGTTATTTTTTTCCAAATTGTATATGGGAAGTACCATGAGGTTCATTACAATACTTTAACAGCAATTATAACTTTTTGCACTAAATATTAAGTGTTTGATGACATCATCAATCTAAGAAATCCACCGATGTGAATTATGACCATAACAAGCATGTTTATATCTGAAAATCAACCACACCAAAGGGCAATTTCAGGTTTTAAAAAATATTATGATGTTTAGTACAGTTCACTTGAGAAGTCTATGTTGTTAAAATCCAAATTTACAATAAAGGTAGGTTTTTATACAATATAAAGCTACTGTCCACGTATGTGGACGTTGCGCATCAAGGGAGTCTAATGATAAACATATTATTTATGATTACCGTGAGAATATTCTGCTCATTTTGGGCAAATACTTAATGTTATGAGCATTTATAATGATTATAGTGTGAAAATAAATTATTTTTAACATATTTAACACATTTTAACACTTTTAATTTAATAAATTCAAGAAAAACTACCTAAAATTAGTGTTTCACGCACGTGTCTATAGGCATATTTCGGGTTTCTTTCACCACAAAATGACACAAATGATGTAGGAATGAGCTAGAATACATGCTGAATCAAATACAGATCTGTCTTCATCAGAATTGAAGTTTTTTTCCACATGCAACAAGGTTTCCCCACAAATCTTGCCATAGCTGTGTATGTAAATATTGCTAAATTGACAGTTTTTTTCTCTTTTTTCATCTTTGTTCGTTAAATACTGTAATATATAATGTGTAAGTGTCATATAATGTTGTAATATTACATATAGTAACATGGAAAGTAAGTAAAATAACTTGCATTTATAATAGGAGGTCTATTTAACACTATTTTTTCACAGAAAATACTTGAACATGCTGATGAATGACTACAAAACGCATGTGTCTGGAGGCAAATTTCATATTACCTTTCATATAGGGACAACATAAATGATGTAGGATTGAGCTAGAATCCATGCTGAATCAAATACAGATGTGTCTTCATCAGAATTTAAGGTTTTTTTCCACATACAACAAGGTTTCCCCACAAATCTTGCCATAGCTGTGTATGTAAATATTGCTAAATTGACAGTTTTTTTTTCTCTTTGTTTCATCTTTGTTCCTTAAATAGTGTAATGTATAATGCATAAGTGTCATATAATGTTGTAATATGACACAAGGTAACATGGAAAGTAAGTAAATTAACTTACATTTATAATAGGGGGTCTATTTAACACTATTTTTTACAGAAAATACTTGAAAATGCTGATGAATGGCTACAGAACGCATGTGTCTGGAGGCAAATTTCACATTACCTTTTATACAGGGACAACATAAATGATGTAAGATTGAGCTAGAGTACATGCTGAATCAAACTGAGCTTTTTGTTCACCAGCATTGGCTGTCTTCTTGCATGCAATAAGAATTTCCCACATATTTTTCTATGACCGCCTATATAAACAATGCTATTTTTATATATATGTTTTTGTTGTTGGTTAATTACAGTGATATATGGTGTTAAAGTGTTATATTGTGTTGTTATATAGCATAAAACACCATAAAAATGAATAAAACAGCTTAATTTGAACTTGAAATACAGTATAGGCCTATATAACTTTTCACTCCTTTGATGCGCAGTGTCCACATATGTGGACAGTAAAATAACTTCCACATCAAAAGAGATTTTTGAAAAATTCCAAAAGATTCTTCATATTAGCTCCATTATGAGTGAGAAAATCAATATATAAAAAATCTTGCACATTTTTTTCATGGTGTCTGCATGAAAGGGTGGGACGAAAGTTTTAAAAAAGGACGTTTTCATTATCGCCCGCAGATGCAAAAGCAAAAAGCGCCCTGCGCTGGGACTGGGCTAACCCCTAGCCGACTGTCTTCAATTTCTATGAGTTTGACTCTTTTGATGACTATTCAGGTGAAAATATGT
>NC_085875.1:10136865-10149365 GCF_034702125.1 Engraulis encrasicolus
CCACCTGCCCTCCCCAAACCCCTCTTCTGCGCCCCCTCCCTGCCCCATGACTCCATGCTTGTGCCTCTTCCCCCATTGACCACCCCCCCACCCGCTGCCAAAAACGAGAAAAAGTGCTGATGCTGTTTCCAGGGCTATTCCCTGTAGATGAGGCTAACTGCCATCTCCTAAAACCTGCGTCCTGCCTCCCACCCCTACACCTGCCCTTGTATCCCCATCATCACCCCCCACCCCCCCAACAAAAAGAGCTAATTATGTTGTACAGTCCCCATGAGAACCTCTCCCTCCTCCTATCACCTGCCCGCCACCCCCAACCATGCACACACACACACACACACACACACACACACACACACACACACACACACACACACACACACACACACACACACACACACACACACACACACACACACACACACAGATACACAAAGGCTGTTGCAGAGTCGCAAAGGGACCCCAATAGGCCCCAAAAGGCTCTAACCCCCAGGCCCCCACCCTCGAAATAATCCTTGCTGTTGGTTGATTTGTTTTTGTCTTTACTGCCACATTGCTAGTACACACAGACACATCTGCTGCTGTTTGCAATGGAAACCTCTCCATCTTTGTGTTTTGTGTGTGTGTGTGTGTGTGTGTGTGTGTGTGTGTGTGTGTGTGTGTGTGTGTGTGTGTGTGTGTGTGTGTGTGTGTGTGTGTGTGTGTGTGTGTGTGTGTGTGTGTGTGTGTGAGAGAGAGCACACGCACGATAGAGGGACACAGAGGAGCCATAATGAATCAGCCTCAGAAATCCTGGCAGAGACTTTAATTTGTTTTCTGCCGAACAAAAACGTCCTCCTCATTCAAGGGCAGGGGGAGAAAGAGACGAGGATAGGAGATGGTGGGAGAAGAGAGGGAGGCAGGGAAGGAGAGAGGGAGGGAGGGAAGGAGGGAGGGAGGAGAGGTTGCTGTACCTGACTGAAAGCAAAACAATGCGTGTAACACTTGAGCTATTATCCTCGGGGAGAAATCCTTTCAGTTTAGAACAGCGCTAATCCACACCCCCAACAAGTCTATGCGACAAGTCGTAATTACATCCCGCTGTCCATTATTTAGTACACGCGTCCGTGAGAGGCGGGAAGGAAACCTTGATGGATTTACCTGCTCACAGACGCTCACATCGCTCGATGACTTGAAATGCAAGGATGATGAGCCTCATGAGTTCAGCTTGTTGTGCCGTACGTACATACTCACGTAAGAGATCCTTAGTGGAAGTAGGCCACGTGAGAATGATGCAAAAAAAAAAAAAAAAACACCCACCCCCACCCCAACACTCTTTATCTCTTATTTAAAAGCTCACCTTTATGTACTTCTCTCTTTTCCTGCTCTCAGTAAGCAATTTCCATGCTATGCTGCTGTTGTGTAAGAGTGAGATCATTTAGTTGACAACCTACAAACATCTTGTTGCCATCTGTGTTGGTTGGCCACCACCATCACTGCTTTCACCATCACTGTCTGTGCACGTTCTCTCTCTACGCCTCAGTCCTCATTGACTTGACTCCCCCGGTTGTCTTTGTCCTAACCGCAATTAAAAAAAAGTCGCTGAGATCTTCCTGTCACGGCGAATACATCTCCTCCACCTCCCTTCCTCTGCTCTCCTTTTCTTCTTCTCTGCTCTCCCGGCGGGTACCCGGTACATGGAGTGGTAAATAATTGAGGAGCCAGCGAGGATGTGGATGTGGATGTGGTGATGGTGGTGGTGCTTAGACTGCTACTACTGTTGCTGCTACTGCTGCTACTGCTCTCTGATGTCTTGATTCCTACTGTACCAGTGGAAAAAGACCAGGCCTGTCACAACCAGGATGCCAAACTAGGCAACCGTCTAGGGCCCCCCAGATGAAAGGTGGTAATGACTGGTTAAGTAACTTACTTGTATTCAGATGACAGCAATGACAACTTTGTGAGCTTTTCACTGACTGAAAAAGTGCAATGATACTGCTATCGAAATCTCTCTTTAGGCCAGGCCCCCCCTTCCCCATAATTTGAAGGGAAAAAAGGGACCCAAGTCTGTCCCTCTTTACCTAGGGCCCCCCGAATGCCTTGAAACGGCCCTGGGAGTGACAGTCACGGCAGCTGTCCCACTCCTGCTGTAATGAGTCACCATGGGTCCTTTTCTGGCCTCTCCATTACAGCAGCTTGATCCAGCTTGGACCCTTTCATCCCCGTCACTTTTGCTTCTGCTGCTGTTGGTGAGGAACTGGTGAGTTGGTAAGAAGCTGGATAGTTGACTTAGTAGACACAGGAGTAGATTCCTTTCAAGTCCTCCTACTTGTCCAGCACTTTGGACAGCTACCTCTGTTGTATTTTAAAGTGCTTTATAAATAAAATTGACTTGACTTGACAGGAGTCTCTGGCTCAGGGCAAATGAAATGGAATTCAATTCTAGGAATCTGGACCAAAGCATGACATACTGTATGTTGGATAATACTGTATAGGCCTACAGAAATATTAATGTAGTACAGTATGTATGTGCGGGCCCGCCAACAGGGGGTGGGGACAAAGGGGTATGTTGTCCCGGGCCCAGGGAGATAGGGGGTCCAAAATTGGGCCCCCATCACATTGTTTGTATTGGGTAGGGGGCCCTTGTCCTGGGCCCATCAAAAGCTGTCAGCGGCCCTGTAAGTGTATTGTGTCCTCTTCATTAGCCCAGCTACTGTACATCCAGAAAGGTCCTTTTGATCCCCATTGCTCTTGTCCCATAATGCAGCTTGTGTTCCCACTGCTGAGAGAGCTGGTAAGTTGGTAGTAATTGTGTATAGACACTGGGTCACTGGCACACGGCGGTCACTGGCTGTTGAGGACAAAAGGAGGGTGGCTCTGACAAATTGAAGGGAATTAAAGCCTAGAAATTGGGACCAAAATATCACATTCACTCTATATACTGGTAAATAATGAACTGGTATTGCGGCCTCTTCATTAGCCCTGCTTTAGTCAGCGTGGGTGCTCTTATCCCCACTGCTTTTGGCATTTAGTGCAGTAGCTGCTGCTACTGGTGAGGATTCATTATATTCTGCTGGTGAGGAACTGGTAAGAAGTAGTTGGTAGTGGTGCCAGAAAGAGTACTAGTTGGGATGATTATCTGAAGGCCCACCATTGACACAAGGCCCTTTAAGTAGACTTTTGCCTCTTTTCCACTGCTGGTTTTCTGGTAGGCCTACAGCTCGAACAAAGCATGACTCGGCTGCCACTTTTTGCTTTTCGAATAGGAACGCCACAGCTCAATCGTAAAGCAAAAAGTGGTGATTGAGTTGCGCTGTGTCGAGCTGTAGGCGGTGGAAAAGAGGCATTTGTTTCATACAATTGGGGCTGAAAACTGCACCACTGTCTCTGATTGTAGTCCAACTGAGAACATGAATGCATCTTAATGTGTTCAAAAGCAGACTATAGGGATTTGCTATCTGGATGAAGAACAACACACACAGTCATGGTTTAGAATACAGAATGGTCGTAATTATGGCAATGGTTCATAGACTAGAGGTGTATAATAATAATGATAACAACAGTTGCAGTAAGAGTAGCTAGCCAGGCCCTGTCGTGGCCAACTGGTAGGGCACGCGTCTGCCATGCGGCTGACCCGGGTTCGATTCCCGGCCTGGGTCATTTGCCAATCTCTCCCCATTCACTTCCTGTCCACCTCTCAAACTGTCCTGTCAAATAAAGTCGTAAAAGACCAAAAAAAAAATCTTTAAGAAAAAAAAAGATGTTTGTGAAGAAAGCCATATAGGGTCTTCTCACACATCTCCCCATATGCTTTCCCTCATAATTAGCCTGTCAGGAATACACTTAGAGAGGTGTCTCATCAACACTCACATAAAAAACGCATCAGCAGGGCTGCATTGACAGTCACGTCCTACAGGGTTGACTTAATTGAATTTCTTCTGCTATAATGCTTTCTATACTGCCACAGCGCTGAGTGAAAAAATGATGAGCCAAAGGGGATAACCTGTGAAAGGAATCATGTCATTTTTTTGTTGACAAAAGAGCAATGAGAATCGGAATTGGAAATGCCCCGGCTGGCACACCTGAAATGCGGCCCTGTGATTGAAAGCATCTGGGTCTATTCTGTATCCCTCTTCGAAACTCATGCGATTTTTCTCTCCCAACCCTTTCTGCTCTCTCTCTCTCTCTCTCTCTCTCTCTCTCTCTTCTTTTCCTCTCTATTTCTACCCCCCCCTCTCTCTCTATCTCACGTCCTGCCTCTATCTTCTCTTCTCTCTCTACCTCCCGCTGCTCACTCTCTCGTTCATTCTGAAGCAGCAATGTCAATAAATGTTTATCCAGCCACAATCTTTCAACCGAGGCCCCTCTAAAATGAGGCCTACAGATATCATTTATTACGGTGTTCAAAGGCCCAGATGAGGCTTCAGCATAAAGCTAGCTAGCCGAGATACAGTTTCCAGAGGGATCTTTTCTTTTTTTTCTCTCTCTCTCTCTACTCCACCCCCCACCCCCAACTCCTTTTCGCACTTGAGAATGATTTCAAACTCCATTATGGTTGCCACCCGTGCCGGAAACGCTTTGATCGTCTACACAAGTCCCTGTCATTTACGCTTTCATGCGCCGAGTGGCTGCATCATGAACGCCGTGATGAACGCTGCACGCACGTCCTGAAGCTGCCGGTTATAATACTGTATCTCAGGGTAGCCGACGGTGGGGGGACGGATGGGTCAGTTGTCCTAGGCCCAAGGAGAGAGAGCCTCCAGAATTGTGATATATATTGCACTGGGGGGGGGGGATTCAGATCCCTTTTCCCTGGGCAGATGCAGCCACAGCTGTCAGCAACACTGCTATCTCTCTCCTGCTTGCCAGTTAGTGCCAGTGCTGATGCTTCCAAAATTGGAAATATCTGGCCGTGGATAAAAACCACACACTTCAGTTTTCCTGGCACAGGGCTAGCATAAACTAAAATAATAAAAAAACAACAGCAAACAACAACAACAACAACATCCCCCCTTGTAAGTATTTGCGTAACGCTTTCTCAGTCAGGCGTCAGGCGTCAGGCTTTCGCAGTTTATCGTGAAAAATGTGAAGAGATGAGATGGCCTACGGAACGTTGTTTTCCACCTGGCCTCTCTACTCGTCTCTGCTCTTGTTTCTGCCATGGCTGCTAGCTGCTACAAAGTAAAGAGCAAACAAGTCCGACAGGCGGACAACAGATGCGTCCGTCTATGCCCGTTCTGAACCTTTTTTGCCCAAACGCCCCCTTGGCCTCCTCATAACCTGTCAAGGCAATTTATCAATAAGCCTACCATGTACTGTATAAGCCTGGATTTGAAAAAGTACCATAGGATTTCAACAGTGTTGGGCAATTTACTGAAAAACTGTAATGCATTGCTGATTACATGTTACTGTCTTTTCAAAATAATCCCTTACACTACATTTAGCAATGTGGGGACCTAAGGCGAATTTAGCTTAGGGGGGCCATCGGTCCATCCCATATCACATTTTTTTTTAACATAAAATCTCTATTTTTGTTAGGCTATTTTTTTTTTTTTAAATCACTTTTTTTTTTTTTTTTTTTTTTTTTAAATTACAAACATAAACAACAGGCAAACATTACAACCCTTTCTGGACAGATTTCAATGAATAGGCTATTTGCAATTTTGCATAGGCCTACATTAAATAAACTAAAATGTGAAATTCTCTTTTCACTTTAATATGAGAGCAGTGATGTCCCCCCCTCACTGAAGTGTTATTTCATGTGTGAGCATGATGCTGTCACCTATTTGAAGTGACGTTGATGTTGGATTTCATGGAATACTTTTAAATGCCGCTTTGGGAAGAAAACAGAGTAGGCGACAGGTGAACTGTATTTCTGTCAAAACAGTGGTTTGCAGGCGTTTGCGTTTTCACGTGGATATTGTCTTCGTGGACCGTAACAGACAAACCGTAAGTTCCATAAAGTAATCAATGAGACATTGGCTACGTGTACATGATGTTTTTAAGTCCGATTTAATAAATGCGATTTAAATAGATCGGATTAAGAGTTATTTTGCGATGTGTATACATGGCACTTTCACTTAAATGCGATTAAACGTCTGGGGAAAATAAAGCATTGCGATTGGACTGAGGACGCACGTGCTGAGCGAGCCAAATAAGGCACGGGGGCGTGGTTCAATGCCACCGAGATGCAGGTCATCTTCCCCACGAAAATCGTTGCCTCAGGCGGACTGAAATCACAACATTTCCCCCTTTCTCCCTGGATCATTTACAATGCTACATTAGCTACCCTGTTAGCATAGAAAAACGAGTGGTCAAATGGTAATGTGGAGTAACTTTGTTGTGCTTCATTACTTCGTGGGGCACTTTTACACCAATATATGGAAGCCACAACATTTATAGTCGCTTAGGGACTTTAAATTAAGCAAAACTTTCATGTGAAAATCAACAGGAAGTGCCGCCATGTTTTTCTCACTGGCAAAGAGCACGGTTGGTTTGCACGCATGAGCTCCAGGCCAAAACTGAGCGACTGCCACCTTGTGGACACAAGAGGGAATCACAGGAGGGAATCACAATTCAGAAACGCATCACGGGAGGGAAACACATCACGGGAGGGCGGACGGACGGACGGAGGGACGGACGGACGGAGGGACGGACGGACGGACACCAAAGCCTCTTATAGAGATGCGTGGGACGCATCTAAAAAAAGTGAAACCACCGTGCTGCTGATTCTCCAGGTTGCAGGTGGCCACTGAAGCACTATTTAACAGCACCAGCTGGCGTAGAAGGCAGCAGCCAGCAGCAGCCACCGTCGACACCGCTAAAGCTACCGCTACCGCTACCGCTTCCGTGACACAAAATGCTAATGCATACCTGCCGACCATTACGCATTTTGTGTAGCAGATACGGATTTTGACATCAAACTACGGCGCTGTCACTTCAAAATACGCGAAAAACCAATAGCAAAGTGTGTTCATGGGCCCTTATAAATTGCTCTGTAGACTTGCAACCAGACAGAGCCGTAGACATGGCTCTGTCGCGCTGGCCTTTCCATTGGCCAACAACGTGTGGGGGGAATATTGACCAATCAGAGAGCTAGAACTAGTTTGGATGTCTTCATTTGTTATAGTAGAGCGGCTACAAGGCCAATTTGGCTTGAATCGTGCAAATTATGATACAAGCATGAAACTTGGCAGGTATGTGCTTAAGACCAATACAATCAAATCTACCTGATTGGCCACTTGAAATGGCGGCCATTTTCCAAGATGGCCGCCAAAAAGGGCTCCAGAAATGGATCTATTGCATAGAATTGACCTAGAAATTTATGATAATAGCATGAAAATCAACATGTATGTGTTTAAGACATATACGATCAAGTCTACCTGATTGGCCACTTGAAATGGCGGCCATTTTCCAAGATGGCCGTAAAAAAGACCCCAGAAATTGATTTATTGCATAGAATTGACTAGAATACAAGAAAAATATGATACAAGCATGAAATTCAACATGTATGTGCTTAAGACCAATATGATCAAATCTACCTGATTGGCCACTTGAAATGGCGGCCATTTTCCAAGATGGCTGCCAAAAAAGACACCAGAAATTGATTTATTGCATAGAATTGACCTAGCAAATTTTGGTACAAGCATGAAATTCAACATACTTAAGACCAGTGCAATCAAATTTACCCAATTAGTCACTTGAAATGGCGGCCATTTTCTAAGATGGCTGCCAAAAAACTAAAAGACCCTAGAAAATGATTTATTGCACAGATTCGGCTTGTATGTGATTAAGACCAATAGGCCTACAATCAAGTCTACTTTATTTGCTACTTAAAATGCTGGCCATTTTCCAAGATGGCTGCCAAAAAGACCCTAGAAATTTGCAAATTTCATATGTGCAAATTGCAAATTTGGTGGAAATAATTGTTCACTCTCCTTAAATATGTTAGCATGGATGATGAAGTGATACAGATATTAAAATGTTCTGCAATGACACATAAGCCACTCACAGTATGACACACAAATAGCATGGTGATGACATGCTAATGCCAGTTCTTAATTTAATATCAATGGAGGCAGTGCCCCCCCACCCCGAAGGTGAGATGCTAATAATACGATGACACTGCGGTAATAATATGTCAATAACGGCAATTTGTGGTTCTCTCGATATTGCTGTTAAACAAAAGGTACACCAGAAACAAGCATTGTCATGAATTTAGTTTATTTGCTCTGGACTTGACATTAACATGTTTGATTTAGTTATCACATAATGGCTTTGGATTGACAGCCTGGAACATTCAAAGATAAGAGCCTCCTCCCCAAGGCTGTGGAACGTTTTGTGGAACGCGACTTCTCTAGTCAGTTGCGCCCTCTACCCGAGGGTGAGAAGGCTGATCGTGTCAAGGCCACCTGGATCCTCGCCTCTCCTAATAGGACGCATTACACGTGTCTCCCTTGGGTCGGTCACCCCTTACTGTGTGTGTCTCATTCGCTCAGCAGGAGCGCGAGTGTCAATTGTGCTGCCCGGATTGCTGTCCCTGGGTAGGGCGACCGTGGTTAGCTAGACCATACTTCTCCAAAGAAGTATCTCAGGCCCCTGCTCGACCAGGATGCATGATCGAGGGGAAGTGTATCTTTGATGTCCCCCTTGGACTTTGGGAACCAGAGTGTGTGCCCTCAAACGGATATCTATCAGGGCTGGCTTGGACCTGCGGCCCTGCTGGAGAATACGGTAGTCTTTTCTGCCAGCACGGTTGCACCTGCGAATGTTGTGTACTGAACATGCTGGAAATTCCCCCTTGTGCCAAGGCCTGGTTTGCCATTGGGGAATACCACTTGGTTTAGGGGGCCTCGCTACACCTCTGTGGGCTCCACCTGCACATCGGTTACACCCAGACGGGTGGTTTCCGTGCCCTGGGTTCCCTCCACTGCGTGCTCTCCGTGGTATTGGATGTCCGGAAGCTGCCTTTGTGCGCCTGGTGCCTAGCCTCTCTTCTTCGGGTTCGGAACGAAGACCCTGGGCCCTTGGGCGACTGTTGCGTCTCGGGCTGCGCGTTGGGTGAGCATGATGCTTATCACTGCTGATGGACGCTGCCTCTTCGCCTTCAACAGCTCTGGGCATCGGCAGGAGAATGGTCTGTGCCCCGGCCAAGCTTTTGTTTGTGCATTCTAGGTAAAGGCAACTCAATCTGGAGTTTTTCAATACCCATAGTGGGATGTTGAGTGTTTCGACATCAAGAGAACTGTAGGTTACCGAGGGTAACTCTGGTTCTCTGAGGGAGATGAACGAGACATCTCACTAGATTGCTACACTCACCCACAAGCTCAAAGGTTAGTTGCCTCAGATTGAAGCTCAGAGCCCAGCGCACCTCGGATTTGTCCCCGAGGGGGCGGGATCCCCAGCTGTGCAGCTCATTGGCCTGACGGCATGATTGAAAGCAAGTTTTGGCAAATGGTCGCGGGCGTTACCCATAGTGAGATGTCTGGTTCATATGCCTCAGAGAGCCGGGGTTACCCTCGGTAGCCTATAGTTATGTGCCTTTTTGCTTGATTGTGTTTCCTTCTATGATGAAATCATTGGAAATTCAAACAGTGAATGTTAACATTGATTTGGGCCACATCTGCTAGATTAATTGCAATTAATGAAGTTCTAGTGTCTTCTTTGATGGCCATCTTTAAAAATGGCTACCATACATTTTCAAGTTGCAAATGAGTGGATTTGATTATAGGCCTATTGCTCTTAAGCACAAACACACAAAATTACATACTTGTATCATCATTTTTTTGGGTCACCTCTGGGCTAAATTCAGCCTTTTTGTGGCCATATTATAAAATGGCTTCCATTTCAAGTGGCTAGTCAGGAAGATTTGATTGTATTGTTTTTTTTTGCACATTCATGCCAAAATTCATCCCAAAATCTTGTGCAACAAATCCATTTCTATGGTATTTTTTGGCGGCCATCTTGGAAAATTGCCATCATTTAAACTGGAAAATTACTTAGAATGTATTGTGTTGGTCTTAAGCACATAACTGCCAAATTTCTTGGTTGTGCTTGTATCATAATTTCCTTTCTCAATTCTGTGCAACAAATCCATTTTTAGAGTTTTTCATGGTGGCCATTTTGGAAAATGGCCACTATTGCAAATGGCAAATCAGACAGATTTGATCGTATTGGTCTTAAGCACATACATGTTGAATTTCATGCTTGTATCATACTTTTCTAGGTCAATTTTATGCAATAAATCACTTTCTGGGGTCTTTTTTGGCGGCCATCTTGGAAAATGGCCACCATTTCAAGTGGCCAATTGGGTAGATTTGACCGTATTGGTCTTAAGCACATACATGTTGAATTTCATGCCTGTATCATCATTTTCTAGGTCAATTCTCTGCAATAAATCTATTTCTGGGGTCCTTTTTGGCGGCCATCTTAGAAAATGGCTCCCATTTGAAGAAGCCAATCAGGTAGATTTGATCGTATTGGTCTTGAGCACATATATGTTGAATTTCATACTTGTATCATAATCTTCAAGGTCAATTACATGCAATAAATCAATTTCTGGTGTCTTTTTTGGCGGCCATCTTGGAAAATGGCCGCCATTTCAAGTGGCCAATCAGGTAGATCTGATCATACTGTTCTTGAGCACATACATGTTGAATTTCATGCTTGTATCATAATTTTCTAGGTCAATTCTATGCAATAAATCCATTTCTGGGGTCTTTTTTGGCGGCCATCTTGGAAAATGGCCGCCATTTCAAGTGGCCAATCGGGTAGATTTGATCGTATGGGTCTTGAGCACATACTTGCCGAATTTCACGCTTGTATCATAATTTGCACGATTTTTCCTGTAGCCGCTCAACTATTATGCTGCGCTCCTCTCGAGTCGAGGCATCAGCTGCCGACAGAAAGTTTGCTTCGAAATCTAGAACTAATCACACAAGCAGAGAGACTGGTTAATGTACTCCTATAATCTCTGAAACAAGTGTCCTCCTCCTGTCGTCATGTATTATCCATCTTGGTACTGTCGCTGTAGTGAGCATCGTCAAAATCACCGTTTCAAAGGTAAATGGACTTTGAGAAAGGTAGCCTGTATGGGAATAGTGAATTGCGTCCAGTTGCTAAATCCCTAAACTTATGAAAATAAATAAAGGCCGAGGTCTGTCGTAATGATTCACCCAATGTTTCGCCGTATTTGACGGCAATATGTTGTTGCTTGTTTTGATATTGGACCGACACGAGATTACTTCCGAATGAGAAAATGTGTCGATGACCGCGCTATAAATTAGCAGATTAGCAGCAAACTAAATTCGGTTTCCCTTTGCGCCGGATCATTTTAACTCGGGGAAAATAAAGCGATAGTTCTAACGGTTGTGCTCGGAGTAGGTCTACATCCGTAACCTACCATGACACCGTATAGGAATACTGTTCCCCCCTGAGTCATGGCCCATTCTGTGAACAGGTGTAACAGGTCGTGCGTCATACCAAATATGCATCACTCCACGACTACTATAAGTAATCACGTATGGCAATCTATTAATAAAATCAATTCTCCTATCATCATATATGTGCCGAACAGTGAACAATAGCCAACTCATGACGGCAGATGAGGGTAGATAGGCCTACTATTATGCAGAGAAGTGGAAAAAAAAGAAGCGATGCCCCTCAAAAGTTACCGTGGAAGTTCCAAGAGCATTGGCCATTAGCCCCCGTCCCTCAGTAGAGCCACTACATGACGCATTTTGTACTGAATGAATGCTGAAAGTGTGATTTTGATGTTAGCCCCCAACGTAATAATATTAACCTGATATTATCCTAGCTTAGATAACACTTGTCTTTATCTTTTTCTCTACTGCTGATGCTTCTTCACAGTAGGTGACAACATCACCATTTATTAATATTTGGGGAGATGATGTAAGAATCATTACAATTCAACTTTTTGTTCATAAAAATCACTGAAATTCCTCGGTATTTTATAATCAAATTGTACATTTTCCTACATGTACCTTCTACAGCCAAAAAAATAATCAGCAAATGCTTGAATTTCATACTCAATTCCAGCTCCTTAACACCCCCCAAGTGACCAAATGCTCTGTTTGGCTGGTACATAGGATAACTTAATAGCCACTAAGGCCTACTAGCCAGACTGGTGGTATGTTTGACTAGTAAGATTAACAGCCATATTGGCTGGTGATCAGTAAAGTTAATTTAGAGGCCTCCAGCACACTATATCATAGCATTTTATTGGTGTTATGGTGTGAAACAAAAACAAAAAAATCTTTCATGAAAGTTTAATAAATTATGGTAGTTCAAAGTACTGTGAAGAGCAAGATAAACTATTTGCCAGATACACGGGATGTTAGGCTAAAATGCATTAAAATGCAGGAAATTGCATCTAAGAAAAGCATTTTTTTTCTGGGGGAGGACCCCCCTGCCTGAATGAAGTGTCTCATATCTTCCCTGTTGACATTTGGCAACCCTAGGTGTAGGGCAGACTATGCAAAACAAAGTAGCCTCTCAGATGGGCC
>NC_085875.1:10154365-10159365 GCF_034702125.1 Engraulis encrasicolus
TTTACGGCCTGGTTGGTTGCCACTCCAGGAGTGGGAGGAAAACAATTCTGAATGTTGAATTTTTAATGAAGGCGATTTATTTCACTCCGCGTTTTTTGTCATTTTCTCTGGAGCTGAGTTTTTTGGGATAGTATCAGTTTGGTACAGTTGACAGACACAACAACACTCGAGGCAGATGTTGAGAATAGTTTTTAAATTTATGGAAAACAACGGAGAACGTGTGTGAAGTGCTCCCCAGTGCTGTGCAAACAGCTTTTCTGGTCTCTGGCCAGCGTTTGTCTGACTGAGACAGAGGGTGGTTTTTTTTTTTTTTTTTAAAGATGTTGCAGGGACTTTTATAGCTTTACTTGACAGGATAGTGTGAGATGGTACTTGAAAGTGGGAGAGAGAGACGCATGGGGATTGGGAAATGGCCCCAGGCTGGAATCGAACCCGGATCCCTGGTGTAACACTAAAGTGCCTTAGCAGCCATGGTCAAGGCCAGAGAGGGTGTTTTGCACATCACCACCAGCTCTAAGTAAGTAAGTCAGTGGCGGAACAATTGCACAAAGGGCCCGAGGGCAAAACACTGATAGGCCCCCCCATACGGCCTGCCATGGTCACAATAGGGGCCCCCAACACGCATGCAGGAGAGCCCTGAGCCCAGGGGCAGATGCCCGGCTTGCCTCTTCTATAGCTCCGCCTCTGGTGTAAGTTCTCTTTTTGATATAGGCTATATAGTCATCTGTAGTGTAGTCATTTGTAGGAGTCTGTGCACTCGCCAGGCATACCCTTACTCATATACTGTACACAGGAAAAAGGCCAACACAAAAGATGCACATTTTTACATATCACACATTGTATCTAACTGAGGTTTTGTTTGGTCTTTCTGCTTTACAAGTCCAATTTGAATGTGATATTTGTGTAGCAGAGACAATTAAAACAACATGAAACAGGCGCGAGGCACACACATTAAACAATACACAGTACTGCTGTATATAGGCCCCATGTTTAGCCTAAACGAAATCTAATGCACTTTTTGCTGAAAGGGCCTACATGAATTTAAAAGTGAGGCAGCGAGAGAGAGAGAGAGAGAGAGAGAGAGAGAGAGAGAGAGAGAGAGAGAGAGAGAGAGAGAGAGAGAGAAAGAGACAGAGACAGAGACAGAGAGAGAGAGAGAAAGAGAGACAGACAGAGGGTTCAGAAAGTGTTCCGTTATATCTTCAGCTCGTAAAACATTTTCATTATCTCTCGTGGGACGATTCTGATTGAAACTACTAATTAACTCAGCTCTTCTGTTCTGACACTACTTTCTTGATTTCATTCTTTCTTCATAACACCATGTTCCCACTATCCCCCCCACCCCACCCCACACACCCTTTTCACTTCCACATAAAAGTGACGTGTTAACAATATCATCCCCACTTGAATTGTTAACGTGTCATGATGAAGATCGGAAAAATATGACACAATTTGATTGCTGCTTTGGATGGAAATTCCCCGGTTTCACCTTAAACGAATTCTCCGTAGTTAGCGGTGGAGATGATTAGAAGGCAGATCCATGGCATCCTCCATCTGCTTCATGGTCTTCTCGCTCAGTAGCTCCCAAACAGTATGTCGGCTTTATCATTTTAATGATTAAAAGGATAAAGCCCATATACTAGATACACAGTATACAGGGCTGGGCTGGGGGAGAAATAGGGCCCGGGCACTTAAGGCTTAAAGGGCCCCCTAATAATTAGCAGGGCAGAACTGACTCACCGGTGGGTCCCCGCACCCTCGTGGGCCCCTATTTCCCACCGGGAAATGCCCACTATGCCAGATGGCCAATTCAGCCCTGACAGTGTATAAGGATAAGGGCTGCTGGCAGCTTTTGCAGGGCCTGCATGGGACAAGGTCATCTGAAATGTCTTCCCCATACAATGTAATGAGGACACCAAATCTGGGCCCCCTCTTTCCCTGGGCCCGGGACAACTGACCGCTTTGCACCCCCTCTCTCAGCTTCTCTGTCATACAGTATCTGTTTCATCTTTTTAAAAATCAAGACATAGTCAGTGAGTCACTTAGACAGAATATAAGAATATGAAGAACTGTTTTATAATTGCCCTTCTCACTCAGTAGCTTCCAGTGGTATATCTGCTTTATCTTTTCTTCTTCTAAGGTCTGTGCCTTTATTTGATTGACAGTCTGAGCTGGTGACAGGAAGCGAGTGGTACAATATCGGGAAATCACCATGGGCCAGAACCACACCCAGGTCAGGTCCCTAGCGCCTTGTATGGTTCCTGCTTTATATTTTCAGATGTTGGTATAGAGCGGGGTTTCTCAAAGTGGGGCGTAAGCCCCCCTGGGGGAGCGCCGAGGGTGTGTAAAATCTGATTTTGGTTTGGCTCCGAAGCATTCAGACCCTCTGAAGGGGGGAATGATGGGAAAAGTTTGAGAACCACTGGTATAGAGAGAGTGATGTGTGGCCTTCTATCCTGCTGGACCCACATCAGCTCGGCAGAAACCTGCATTCAATACACCCACACACCAGGATCCTGTTCATGGACTTCTCCTCTGCATTCAACACTGTGAGTATTGACACACTTCTCCAGCAGCACTCCAAACTTTAAATCCACCTAACACCCAGTGCGTACATGTTTTCTGCTGGACAGTCCACAACAGGTATTTTTTCAATGGGGTCAAGTCATCAAAAATCACCTTGAACTCTGGACTTCCTCAAGGTTGGCTTCCTCTTCTCTGTGTACACAAACAACATTGTACGTCACAGGGAAGGTATGGCACTTTTAAAATAGGCTGATGACATGTCTGACCCTGATGCTCCAACTCGCTACCAGAAGGTAGTAACCAACCTGAACTTCGGCTTTTTTCGCACTCCTCAGCTGGCAGGTGTGTCGAAGATAGCACCATGGGTCACTCAGCTATAGTTCAAAAAAACGCCCGCACACTGACCATTTCGCTGTTCTTTCTTTAATAAGCGACGTTTCGGTACTAGACCTTCATCAGGCAATCAGTAACCAACCTGAGCCAAACTTTTATAGAACTTCCCTTATAGAGCTGAATGTCTCAAAGACAAAGGAACTATGCTGTGGGGGCAGAGACAAGACATCAACTCTGTCCCAGCCTCTCTCCATCCAAGGGCAGACAGTGGAGCAATTGGAAGTTTTTAGGTATAGGCTACCTGGGCATCGAGAGGGATACCTTCTTGTCTTTCTCACAGCACATATTAAAAAAAACACAGCAATGCCTTAAACTACTCAGGAAACTCAGGACATCTCAAGTCAGCAAGGACATTCTGACACTTGTTTACCGTTCTCTCATACAATCAGTACCTTCAATATATCCACCTGGTACAACTTAATTGTCATTAGACAAAAGAACATACTTTCACGATCAAAATGACTGGCTCATCTCCACCCTCCCTATTTGAGTTGTACAGTGGTGCAGTGATCAGGAAAGCCGATCTGATCATAGAGGACCCCTCTCGCCCCCTCTCGCCCCCTCCATCACTCTGCTTCCATCAGGTCGATGCTTCAATGTTCCAAAAGCATGCAAAACAGATATATCATCTCCTTAGCTATAGCCCTACTCAACAAAAGATGAACTACGACCAGCTATCCAGCCTCAGCATACATGTATTGTCTTGTCTTGTTATCTCCTGTTTTGTCAAGTCTTGTGTCTGTGAGAATGACTGGAGCAATGCAAAATACAATTTTCTGTTTCATGTGTAACAGACATAAACTATTTATCTACTCTAATCTCATCTAATCTAATCTAGTCCAGACAGATAGACAGAATATACTGTAATGATGTAAAGAACTACATGACAAATGGACTCCCCACACAAGTTGCTTTCAACTATTGTGCTTCATCTCTATGAAGTATAATATATATAATATATAATATATAATATATATATATAATATATAGTTTCACAGCTTTGGGGTGTATGGGTTTCATAACTTCAATTCCTACTCTGGTCAGGATGTCTTGTTTCATAAACTACTTCAGTCAGCGTCTGTTCTCTGTGTTTATATTATTATTATCTTTTAACTTTCACAAATTATTTCTGCGTCGTTCTAAACAGCCTTCTTTCAAAAGCTTTGAGCCTCTAACAGCTACCTAACAGTAGACGTACTTTGGTCTTCATCAGCTGTTTGCCTAGTGCAGGTATATTCAATTAAAAGTCAATTTCCTTCCAGTAAAAGGGCTGAACATAGAATCTGTATAACTGCGAGCAGCACGGTGTCCGAGGTTAGGGTACGAATCAAGTGGATAGCTTTCTAGACAGAAAAGATATTCGCTTCTCTATTCTTAGTAGCCTTAGGATGGTCTACGTATTTATGAGACTATTTTAGATAAGATTTCACTCTCATGTGAATGCATAATAGAGATATCCACAATCTGAAGTGTTAGTGATCGCAAATTATGCACGGCCACAGATAGCACACACATTTGTTTTTATTTTGTTCTGACCTTTGTGGGAGACCGCATCTGGCCCCAGGGCCGCCATTTGAATAGGCCTGTCTAGTGTGTGTTCAGCCGTTGACTAGGCCTTCACACTCTTGTTAGGTCTTCACACTCTAGTTCAGTGTTTCTAAACCCTTTTTTTAGGCGAGGCACCCTTTCAATTCATGAAAAATTTCAAGGCACCCCAAATCAACAAGCCATAACATGGCATCGCATCCGCTACCACATATGCTTAGAAAAGTAACAAATTTGGAGACGTCATACGACCTACGTTCGAAGTTGCAGCTGACTGGGGCGACCTATATGTCAAGGACAGAAGACGACCCAAGAGCGCAAGTTCAAATTCAGAGTTGTTTATTGAAGGGGTTCAGGGGGGGAAGAGGAGTGAGTGTATCTTGAGGTCTTCGGAGGTGCCGGGTCCAGGGGTGCTAGGAGTGCCAGGAGTGTCAGGGGTTCCAGGGGTGCTTGGGGCTCAGGGGTTCTTCAGGGTCCTGTGGGTTACCTGGGCTCCGGGGGTCACCAAGTGTCCGGGGGTTTCCAGTCCAAAGTGC
>NC_085875.1:10164365-10176865 GCF_034702125.1 Engraulis encrasicolus
AAAGAGTTCTAAAGGTTTCTTTCCTGTTCAGTTATAACATTTTACAGATTGCTTTGTAACAACATTTTCCATGAAACTAAAGACTTGGTGTGTGTGTGTGTGTGTGTGTGTGTGTGTGTGTGTGTGTGTGTGTTTTTTGGGTGCAGGGGGCTAGTTCAGACTTAAAATGCTGGTTTTGGACTGTTTCTTTACTTCAAGCCATGTTTTTCTCTAAACATGACAGCTAATTGGTTGAATTATCGAACAACATACGTATACATTACAATCTAGACTCAAGATGGAAGAAAATACTAAAATATGACACATAGGCTGCAGTCCAGAAATCATAGCTCATCTGGAAAATTAGTTTTGTTGTGACCTCTTAGTGGCAATTTAAAAATATGTGTACTTGGTCAATTTGGGGGTGCTGAATCCAAATCTTTCTAGTGCCAGGGCATAAACCTGCTCCCTTGACCACCACAGGGGGCCCTACTTCGGTTTTTGCTTATTTATATACCGGAAAGTGCACAGAAAAGTGCACATATAGATTCGGCACAAATGTTCATTAGTGTGCACTCTTTAAAAAAATGGCCTTGGCCGTGCAGAAAATCCAAGCTGGCGACCATATTTTAAGATGGCCACCCTCTGCACTTATAATGAGGCCACGAATAGCTTTAATTATGATAGCATGAAATACTGGAAATGTTATCTACAATCCACTTTTGAAAGAAGAGCATTGTCCATTGATAAAATCCAGATGGCCACCGTTTTCAATATGGCCACCCTCTCCACTTATAAATAAGGCAAAGAATCGTTCACTTAGTGATGCAAATATGGAATTTGGCACAAATGTTCTATAGAATACACCCTTTTAAAAAGTGTGATGGCCACCAAAAGAATCCAAAGTGGCCACCATTTTTCAAGATGGCCACCCGCCTCAGAAGACCAAGAACTGTTCACATAATGAAATTTTGGCATGCTATTTCGCATCCTTGTTCATTAGAATATACTCTTTGAAACAACAACATTGTTCACAAGAAAATCCAAGATGTTTGACACGTTTCAAGATGCTATCCTCTCCACCAACAATTACTAATGCTAACTAACATATGCAATTACTTCAATGAAATCAACAAATTACTGAAGAACAATACTGTATACATGATACAGTCTGAAAAGGATCTGTGATTTCTTATTCAAAAACATGATTCACAAATACTAAAACTGCACAATATAATGTCAAAATCTTGACAGGACTGAAGTAAAATAATTAAGCAGAACTGTACTTCACATTTGCAGCTTCACTAGACTATGCATATAAGACCAAGCCTGAGGCATGTGCACCTGCCACACTTAGCAAACTTTTACTACTCTTTGCAATGGCTGCCCTGTTCATTCTTTGCCAATCTTCTCCCGTCAGTTGGATTTCATTTCTTTGAGTTCCGGTTGGCATATGCTTCAAAACCCACAGGCACTCTGCTTGATTTGTTGCATATTATGTAGTGTGTTGTATGTCTTCACATGGCCTTTCTGCAAAATAGTTAATGGCTCACTCATACAATCTGCAGTGCTGAATCTCTCATTCCACTACTTTCCTTTATCATTGGTTTTGAAGGCTGTGACCACGTCACAGCATGTAAAAGCATGGCAGAACAGCATGTATTAGGCCTTCTCTTGTCCAATTGTGTTGTAAAGTTTGTGGATGACAATGAATTGAAGGCTCTGGGTTTGGCCTCACATCAGCCTTAAATGTTGCATATCTAGACTTGAGTGGAGAAAATTGCCATTGGTATAATTTGGCAGGGAAAAGTAAGAAAAGGTCACACCATGCATTAACTTTCTTTTTATTATTATTACACAGATGTGGTTCGGCCATCTGCCTTACCATAATTTGGCATGGGAAAAGATGTGGCTATTGGCTTCGTCCCAGGACCATGTAGGCCTATCTCATTCAGAGAGAGTTTTGGTTGTACCAAGTCTGATGCAGACGGCAAAAGATATACAGCTCCCAACTTACTCAGGAAAATCTCAACATCATCAAAGTTGACTTGGTCAAAGATATCAAACACAATCAATTATATCGGAGATGTAGGGTCTCATGTTTCCAGCACAGCATCATGTCAATAATTCCAATGTCCTTACCTACTGTACAACTTGGCCAAAATGGAAGGACTGTAAATGCTGTGTAGTTAACAAGAAAATAGCTGTGGGTTCCCCCAACTTGTCAACTTGGATAACAACACCTTTGCCAATTTCCTCAGTGGAATTTGAAAGCCACCAATGCATCAAAGCAACAATGAGTAGTCGGTGCACTCCACTTGACTTGTCGGAGGATGGGAAATGTGGCTGTTCAAAGTTTTTTTGGAGTATATCTGCTGATAAGGCCACGACTAGTTAGAAAATCCAGCTGACTGGGGATAGGAAAATAATTGAAAGTGTTCTGGGTAATTGGGTCTCCCATTACAGAGAGTAGAGAATGGCTCAGACGGGTGCAAATGCTACATGTCTTATTTGTCCACTGTCCAGCCTTACACAGTTCTTTTCGAGATTTTGTTATAGGACTACACTTCTAATATTTATGTTGTTTTGCTTTAAAAATGCCATCGTGCAAAAATAACAGATCTTTTTGGTCAGACTGTATGATAGGATAGTGATCAAACAGATTTTTTTTCTTAAAATAATTGTACTGCAAATCAGTTAATATAGGCTAAGGAGTCATTGGTGGAAGGTGGCCATCTTGGAATTCCCTGAGGCCAGCACCCCTTTTTCAAAGAGTGGATTCTGATGAACATTTTGTGCCAAATTAAGTGAACTATTCCAGGCCTTTTTTTAACAAGTGGAGAGGGTGGCCATGTTGAAAAATTGTGACCACCTTGGATTTATATTTTTACATTTGCATAATTATCATAATTATAAATCATAATAATACTATACAACTAATACTAGAGTCTTACTTAAAATGTTGAGAATTTTGTCTTTTTCAATTTTGTGAAAACGTTTGGCCCATAATTGGCAATTAGGCCTACTGTATTCTACCTTGTGTCTATCAGTCTTGAGTGAAACAGTCATGCAAAGGCAAAAGACAGTAACTAAGTTGTGATTATGTGTTTTGTGTTCATAATTACAATCAACCATGATCTGCTAATTATCATTCATGTCGGGCAATGAATGTTGAATTAACAATTAACCGTTTACCTGTGGTACGTTTGTCACCACACAATTTCCTTATTTTACAAGACATCAACAAACCATTCACAAAGTAGGCCATGTTTATTAAATTAATAGAATCTACACATCAACTTCACCACTTTTTCCTATATGGAATTAACAGTAGCTCAGTGCATTTCAAGCAGTTCAATCGCCTACCAAATGGTGGCGCTATGCTTGACTGCCATTTCACTCATAGGCCATGTTTAGTGTAATAGAATCTGCACATCAACTTCACCACTTTTTCCTATATGGAATTAACAGTTAGCTGCAGTGCATTTCAAGCATGTCAATTACCTACCACATGGTGGCGCTATGCCTGACTGCCATTACACCCATAAAGAAATATTGATAGGCATAATACACACTTATATTTGAAGTTTTGCTCTTGTGGATCACTTCAAATTTATTTGGTCAATTTTAATTACATTCCTACATGACCAAAAATCGCTATTTCAACCTTTGTTTTTTATATGAATGTGCAACTTTTGACGATGGCAACACTTAGAATATTGATTTATGCACTCTGATGGATATATATGAGCAAAAACCAAGTTGCCACCTGATCACTCCGACGAACTTGCAAGATAGGATTTCTGGCCCGCCGCCTATCAATTGCTTTGGCTCATTTGCATTCATTTAGTCCTTCTGTCAAAAGTAAACTGGATGGTTCAGCATAACTACATGGATCCTCATCACTTGCTCATATCATTCCAAAAACAGTTAACCCGTGTGTCAAAACTAAATTCCTTCCCCACATATATCATCAGTACCCCCAAAATACATTGTCCCATTGCCATTGTGTAAGCACTGCAAGTCAAAATGGTTAGATGTTTTCTCTACGTTCAGCTAACAGATTTTGACTATGTATAAAAATGAAAAAGTGAGTGAAACCATTGAAGTTTGACAACACAGACAATTTACCAAGGACATTTATCAGTAACTTTCTTTACTGTAAAATCACATATAGAAAGTAATGCCCATATATTACAGGTTTCTCATTGGTTTGGGTCATTTCTCAAAACAGAGATAACATTCTCAAAATAACATGGACAAATCCCAAAGTAACTAGCAATTGTTCAAAACAGAATGTCGTTTCAAATAATGTCAAGAAATTAGCCAAATAACAGAGGAAACTGTAGTATACACGATTGTAAATTTATTTTCTACAAACTAGTAAAATTATAATATCACCTGACCTGTTGATTACTGTCATGAATTTACTGCTTAATGAAATTCTTAAAATATTATGCCCTTGACTGTTTTGCCAATTGTGTAGACCATTTTGCATATGAAGGCTTACACAATGAAAACATACTGACATGTTTTGGAGAGGGCAACCATTACACTGAGAATTGTCTAGTTCGTATAGATAAGCAAGATCACTTTATTTGGAAAATGTGCTAAATGTATGCTCAATGTGTCAACTGTAGGGTACTTGTACATAGCCATCTGCAGAGATGTACTGAACATTTGAGACATGTACAAAGCATTTGATATTTGATGAAAGCAATGAAAAATGCCATTCTTTTTTGGGAAAATGAAAGTTGGTTTGGGGATTTGTCCGTGTTGTTTTGAGAATGTCATCTCAGTTTCAAGAAATTAGCCAAACCAAACGAGAAAAACTGTAACTTAACTTGTAACATGAGTTATATAAAGTAAATAATACAGATTTCTGTAATGCCCTATATTACTGTCCCTTACAATAATTGAACACTGTTTTACTCAAGTGACCATGGTTTTACTGTAATACAGGCATCTATCTATCTATCTACCTATCTACCTACCTATCTACCTATCGATCTATCGATCTATCTATCTATCTATCTATCTATCTATCTATCTATCTATCTATCTATCTATCTATCTATCTATCTATCTATCTATCTATCCTGGAATGGGAAACTAATCTAAAATCTTGCATAGCCACCCCTGAGGAAGAAACATCAATCTGGAACTAATGCCTGCAAGCTCATCTGCCACCTCCTGCCTTCAAATTCACACGTTAGCGCCTTACTTTACTTACTGTGCACACACAGTTACATTGATCCAGCTGCTGATGTAGATGTGAATGAGGATGTGTGCGTGCGACATGTGATGTGTGTGTGTGTGTGTGTGTGTGTGTGTGTGTGTGTGTGTGTGTGTGTGTGTGTGTGTGTGTGTGTGTGTGTGTGTGTGTGTGTGAGTGAGTGTGTGTGTTTTGTGTGTGTGTGTGTGTGTGTGTGTGTGTGTGTGTGTGTGTGTGTGTGTGAGTGAGTGTGTGTGTTTTGTGTGTGTGTGTGTGTGTGTGTTTGTGTGTGTGTGAGTGTGTGTTTTGTGTGTGTGCGCATGCATGTATCTGTCAGCTCTCAGCACTCTGGTTTGACTGACAGCAACCGATACCGATTGAAGCAGGCGCAGTTCTGTCGACTTAGTATGATATTTTTATACGGCAGCCACATCGCTTTTGCCGGGGAAGCCAACTGATCATGGTAACTGATGCAAAGTACGGCTGACGTCGAAGACTCACTTTAGTTTGGTTTGACAACCGAAAGCGCATAAGAATGAAATATCACAAGGATTGGAAAGGAAATGTTGGAAGAGGCAAAGGGAACGAGAAAGAGAGAGGTAGAGGGAGAGAGAGAGAGAGAGAGAGAGAGAGAGGGGGAACAGAGAGAGACGTTGCCAGCACAGACTGACACCGAGTGTAGGAAACACAATGACAGAAAGAAAAAAAAGAGGGGAGAGAAAGGGAGTGTGTGAGGAAGAGATAAAGAAAGAAGGAGGCAAGAGAGACACATTGCCAAAACAGACACACACACAGAGAGAGGAAGTACAGGAAATAAGATTTTTCTAATAACAGGAAGTACCATGAGAGAGATTGGAATAGAGAGACAGAGAGAGAGAGGGAGGGGGCTTGGTAGAGAACGGCATATTGATAGAATGATTGTACGGAAATGCAGCAAACAAGATGATTGTGAAATGGCAGAAAGAATTCAAACAACAGAGGGGCAGTGGGGAGATAGAGAGAGAAGAAAGAGAGAGCGAGGTAGAGAGAAACACATTGTAAACACAGATAGACACAGAGTAGACAACAAGATGGTTTATTAATGACAGAAAGTAATAAAATGAGGAGAGCAAGAGAGTGTGATGCGCAAGAGAGGAGGGGAGGAGAGGGGGTGAGAAAGAGAAAGAACGTGGAAGAGAAGAGAAGGAAAGAAAAAAAAGAAAGAGAGCGGGAGCGAGAGAGAAACAGAAATAGTGAGGTCCTCAGAGTCACAGCGGTGGGGGCGATCAGTATTCTAATGCATGTGTGCTTGATTACGGGGGCCATTATAAACACAAAAGCGCAGCGCGGGGATGCACAGACGCAGCGGGTAATTAGCTTGAGCAGCTAAGCGTGAGAGCTCGGGAGCCGACGGGGGGACGATGACAAAGAGATCCGTTGTCCCGGCCCAGGAATATATAGGAGGCCCAGAATAGGGTCCTCATTATATTGCATGCATGGGTGGAGAGGGGGCATCAGATGAGTTTGTCACGGGCCCGTCTAAGGCTGACAGTGGCCCTGTGTGCAAGCTGAGACAGAGGCTGAGGCAGCCCCGCCAAGCAAGATGGTCGGGGGGAATGGAGCGAACGAGAGAGTGAAGACGCCCACGGTCAGCCTCTCATGGGTAAAAGCCTCTACTCTTCTCTTGTTTTCTCTTGTCTTCTTCATCTTCTTCTCTTTCTTTTCTTGGGAAACAATCAGTCAACGCTCCGCCCACCCTCCACACACACACTTACCTATGCACCAAAACATACCCAACCTCCCAGCCAAACAGCCACTAGTAAACCCAGTGGAGGTAGGGGTAGTCCCACCCTTCGCTGTCTCTATCATAGTAAAGTAGGAAAACCCTAAAAAAAGAAAACCCATGATATTGCAGCCACCCAATGCCCCCATCCATACCTACAGGTATACTCACTCCCACCCCTGGATGTCACTCAATCGAGTTCCACAAACAGCCACCAGTTATCTCTATGACGAAAAAACTAATTTGTAAAGACTATATTTTTCAGCAGGTGTCAAGACAATTAGTCTAAAAATGCCTGAGGTCAGACAACACAGGGGGAATAACTTAAATTTCTCGGTTTCATACACTGCATGTACCGTGAGCTACTGCTTAAATATATATGGTAATTTAGTTAAAAAAAAAACGGAACCCTTAAGCCAACCGAAGGCCAATGCAATGCATAACACTAGAATGCAAATGTGGGGGGAGAGAAAGAAAAAACACCACCCCATAACAACAACAACACTCATCCAGCCTTGGCTCGGTCGAGTACTGTAATCAACACCAGCACAAATGAAATGGCATGCACAAAGGGCCCGCGCAACAAGACAACAGCCCCATGCAGCCAGCAACAAATATGGAGCGGCGCAAAAAATAGCAGCTTCACGTTCGTCTATCTCCCAACGGCAAAGCCCTCCCGTCTTGGTTGTTTGTACAGCAGCTCACGTCATTGATTAATTAAGCCTGGGCCCAGCATTGGCACTCTGTCAGGGGGGTAGAGGCAAATAAGGGGCTGGCGAAGGAGAGGGGAAGTGTGGGGAGGACGGCTGTGGTAGGGTGGGTTGGTTGGGTACAGAGGAGGACTTTCCATTAGGCAAACCTAGGCAATTGCCTAGGGCCCCAACCAAATCTGTCCTCCATAGGGGCCCCAACAGTCACACCTGTTGCAGTAAACACAGAAAAAGTAGGCTTTGTCACTTATGCAAATTAATCGAAGATATTTATAAGACAAAACACTTAATTAGCACCAACACACAGAAGGTTATGTCTATATAATGACTTTTGACGGCCTTGTGTTGATATTTCGCCAAGGGCCCCAGCATGCCTAGGTCCGCCCTTGGGTGGGTACGGTGGGTAGGTAGGTGAATGAGTGGAGTTGGGGAGTAGAGAGTGAGTGGGTGGTGGTTGGGGAGTGGAGAGAAGGTGGTGGGTGGGAGCGCGGAGAGTGGATGGGAGGGTGGATTGCAGGGTGTGTGGGTGAGTAGTTGGGTGGATTGCGGGTGTATGTGCTAGAGAGCTGAGGAGTGGAGAGTGGATAGCTGGGAGGGTGGTGGTAGTGGTGGATGAGGATGGTGGTGGTGGTGGTAGTGGTAGTGGTGGAGGAGGGTGGTGCTGGATGAGGATGGGGGTGGTGGTGGTGGTGGTAGTGGTGGAGGAGGGTGGTGCTGGATGAGGATGGGGGTGGTGGTGGTGGTGGTGGTAGTGGTGGAGGAGGGTGGTGCTGGATGAGGATGGGGTGGTGGTGGAGGAGGGTGGTGCTGGATGAGGATGGGGTGGTGGTGGTGGTGGTGGTAGTGGTGGAGGAGGGTGGTGCTGGATGAGGATGGGGGTGGTGGTGGTGGTGGTAGTGGTGGAGGAGGGTGGTGGTGGNGGAGGGTGGTGATGATGGTAGTGGTGGTAGTGGTGGAGGAGGGTGGTGCTGGATGAGGATGGGGGTGGTGGTGGTGGTGGTAGTGGTGGATGAGGATGGTGATGGTGGTGGTGGTGGTGGTGGTAGTGCAGGAGGAGGGTGGTGGTAGTGGTGGATGAGGATGGTGGTGGTGGTGGTGGTGGTGGTGCAGGAGGAGGGTGGTGCTGGATGAGGATGGTGCATATGACTGGCAGGATGGTTATGTGAATGTGTGTAGGTCAGGGTCTGATAAATGCACAGGCTAGATACCGGTATGTCTGCAGCCTCGGGGCGAGGCAGAAATGTGACAAGATGCTGTATTGAAAAAAATGTCTGCAAATATGCCGCTCTTAATTGTTGCTCGGAGTTATGACGCAAATTGTGTAGCTGAGTGGTTGGGTGTATTGTGGGTGTACTGTAAGGATCTGGAGTGGGAGGTGGGGGTGAAGGCTGAATGGTTAGCTCAGCTGGATGGGTGTCATTAAGTGGGTGGGTGTAGGTAGGTGGATGTGTGTGTGTGTGTGTGTGTGTGTGTGTGTGCGTGCGTGTGCGTGTGCGTGTGCGTGTGTGTGTGTGCGCGTGTGTGTTTGTGTGTCTGCATGTGTGTGTGAAGGGGGTAATTAGTTCACTGTAGGGCCTGGGGGCGGTGACAAGAGCACCTTTGGGTGGGGCCCCTGGGGCCCCTCTTGGGTCATTACGATGCGATCAGCCATCCATCTACAGAGGCCTGTTCTCCTCTCCTCTCCTCTCCTCTCCTCTCCTCTCCTCTCCTCTCCTCTCCTCTCCTCTGCTCTCCTCTCCCTCTCCTCTCCTCTCCTCTCCTCTCCCCTCCCCTCCCTTCCCTGCACCCTCTCCCCTCCTCTCCCCTCCTCTCTTCTCCTCTCCTCTGCTCTCCTCTCCCTTCACATCCTCTCCCCTCCCCTCCCCTCCCTTCCCACCCTCCCCTCTCCTGTCCTCTCCCCTCCTCTATTCTCCTCTCCTGTCCTCTCCTCTCGTCTCCACTCCTGTCCTCTCCTATCCCCCTTCTCTTCTCTTCTCTTCTCTTCTCTTCTCTTCTCTTCTCTTCTCCTCTCCCCTCCTCTCCTCTCCACTCCTCTCATCCCCCTCTCCTCTCCTCTCCCCTCCCCTAACCTCCTCTCATCTCCTCTCCTCTAACCTTCTCTCCTCTCCTCTCCTCTCCTCTCCTCTCCTCTCCCATCCTCTCCTCTCTACTATTCTCCTCTCCTCTCCTCTCCTCTCCTCTCCTCTCCTCTCCTCTCCCTTCCCATCCTCTCCTCTCCTCTCGTCTCCACTCCTCTCCTCTCCTATCCCCCTTCTCCTCTCCTCCCCCATACTCTCCTCTCCCACCCTCTCCTCTCCTCTCATCTCCTCTCCTCTTCCTCTCCTCTTCTCTCCCCTCCCCTCCTCTCCTCTCCTCTCCTCTGGCTCGCCTCCACTGGACTCAGCCGCTGCTGCCCCTGATGTTTTAATTGCCTTGTTTAAGTGCACTGCTTTTCCCTCACATAGCAGGTGTGGCGGGCAGGGAGGAGAGAGAACAAATAGAGAGAGAGAAGGGGGTGGGGAGAGAGAGAATAGAGAGAGAGAGAGGGGGGGAGAGACAGAGAGAGAGAGAGAGAGAGACAGAGAGAGAGAGAGAGAGAGAGAGAGAAAGAGAGAGAGAGAGAGTGTGTGTGTGCGCGCCAAGTGACGTCAAGTTTGCCCACTTGTCCCCACTGAATCACACACACACACACACACACACACACACACACACACACACACACACACACACACACACACACACACACACACACACACACACACACACACACACACACACACACACACACACACACACACACACACACACACAGCACAGAACCTCCTCCTGAGGCAAGGGTGTGTGTGTGTGTGTGTGTGACAGAGCACGGCCGGTGCTATGATCTCACGCACAGTCAAGGGCACACACACTCGCCAGGGGACGCTGACCACAGCGACAAGATCACACTAACCTCTAGGGACAATGGGGAGCTCTCTCTCTCTCTCTCTCTCTCTCTCTCTCTCTCTCTCTCTCTCTCTCTCTCTCTCTCTCTCTCTCTCTCTCTCTCTCTCTCTCTCTCTCTCTCTCTCTCTCTCTCTATCTCTATCTCTCTCTCTCTCTCTCTC
The DNA here is from genome assembly GCF_034702125.1 of Engraulis encrasicolus. Lineage (NCBI taxonomy): Eukaryota > Metazoa > Chordata > Actinopteri > Clupeiformes > Engraulidae > Engraulis > Engraulis encrasicolus. Next base: position 10,175,115 of record NC_085875.1, read on the forward strand.
TCACTCACTCACTCACTCACTCACTCACTCACTCACTCACTCACTCACTCACTCACTCACTCACTCACTCTCTCTCTCTCTCTTTCTTTCTCTCTCTCTCACTCAAACACACACACACACACACACACACACACACACACACACACACACACACACACACACACACACACACACACACACACACACACACACACACACACACACACACACACACACACACACACACACACACACACTTACACACTCAATCATGTGCACGCAAACAAACACACACACTGTACGCCACTACTTCATCAACCATATACTGCATTATTGACCCAGCACAAGGATTGCGTACTTGTACATCAGGCCTGAAAGGTCCCTTGAGGGCCACCGTAACATACCGTACAGCAGTGGTTCCCAACCTTTTTCTTAAGGGACCCATGTTTTTACTATTGTAATCTTTGGTGACCCAACCACGCGAGAAGTGTGTCACAAGATGCCCTCTGTTTCCTGCGAAAATTCATTTTGGTCATTTTATTCCTCAATTCATCTTTGGTCAAATATAGAATAAATGTTTAATGTAGCACTTACAATTTGTTGCTTCTATGCATTTATTAGTTAAATGCTTTGTCTTTTATTCAACATGGGCTATATATATTTAAAATGAAACCCCTTAAAATCAAGAGGGCTCCGCGACCCCCTGTGGATCTTTGGCGACCCATGAGGTGGGTCCCGACCCATAGGTTGGGAACCACTGCCGTACAGTACTCAAGGAACAGGCAAAGACCAGTTCTGTCAGAACCATTTCAGTCAAGAAACACAAGAGAAGAATATAAATGAAATTTCTTTTATTGAAATTATGAATTACATTTGGCGGTATAGCTCTGTTCGGAGGAACCCCCCTATTTCCATGAGCAGCATGGAAAAAGCATTTAGTCAGGGGGCAGCAGCAGTTTAGGGAATTCTCACCCCAGCAGGACAGGGCGAGAGATAACCCCCCATGAACAGAGCCAAGCGACGTGACAAGAGAACATGTCACATCATACACGACAAGGTGGAGCAGGGGAGGTGGTGGGTAGCAAAAACCGAGCAGCATACAGTTGAGAGGAAGTGGATAGAATTTAAAAGGCGTGCCAAAGCTGTGTGGCCAATCGCTAGGGAAGAAAGATTATCAGCTGAGGGAATGCACCTGGATCAATTAGTAATTAATTAGTTGAAAGGGAGGGCGGCAAGCTTCTTGACCATGGCCTGGCCAGAACCGACGTTAGTACTTTAATTTAAGGCTAAGGCATCAACAGTGGACCACCAAGAGTGCGTTCAGGCCGACTGCGAACCGTGCTGGTGCCTGTTCCCGCACCTAATCGCGAACCGACTGCCGTGTCCACGCCACAGATCTTAGAGTTTACGAACCGGAAAGTTGGATCGCAATGCGAACTGCAAAATACTTGGTTTTCCACAGCAACAACGTGGCCATCAACAAAGTTCAGAGCCGGTATGAACACCGGTGCTTTGCAGATAAGCCGGGCACCGGCACCAACTCCGTTCTGGTCGTCCTGAAAACAGCATAACCGCAGAGATACACCAGCGGCGATCTGAGCGAGTCGAGCGACGGAAGTAATTGACTTTGTATTGAGTCGAGAGACAAAAGCGAGACTAGAGAGACTAGGGAGAGCGAGACTTCTGGAGACTAGAGCGATTTGCGCGATGAGCGCGACAATTTGAAGTTGAAATCTTTTCAACTTTCTATGACGCGGTTCGGCGACAAGCCG